>NW_027362771.1:253799311-254399311 GCF_046119375.1 Phyllobates terribilis
TGGTCTTATGTTCAAGTCATAAATAGCTCAAAATTATATTGTGGGAGGCAAGAGCAAGTCTGCACAATAAGAAAATAAAAATAAAAAAATAATACAATTATATTGGTACATATCAGACTAAATACAGGGTGGTCCAAAAGTTGGTGGACAGAAAGTGTAATAAGGTTATGAAGGGGGAGATTTATCAAACATGGTGTAAAGTGAAACTGGCTCAGTTGCCCTTAGCAACCAATCAGATTCCACTTTTCATTTCTCACAGACTCTTTAGAAAATGAAAGGTGGAATCTGATTGATTGGGCAACTGAGCCAGTTTCACAGATCTAGTTTTCACAGATAGATCTCCCCCAAATCTGTTTTCTTTTTAGATAATTCAGATAACACATAATGGCAAATAATTTAAATACAGATCAAAGAAAATGGATTTTAACAGAGTATTGGAAATCTCAAAATGCTGAAACCGTTATAGCAAATTGGGTTGAAACATTTAGTACTCAAGCCCCAAAGAGACAAACCATTTACCGCATTCGTGACAAATTCAATGCCACTGGCTCAATCCGTAATGCTCCAAAAACTGGTCGACCCAAAACAGTCTGTACAGAAGATAATAAACAACTTGTTGCTGAAACATTTGTTCAGAGTCCAAAAAAGTCCACCAGAAGAGCCTCCTTGGAATTGGGAATTTCACGAGCTTCTATCATGCGAATCTTGAAATCTATTGGGTGAAAAGCTTATCGTCCACGTCTAATTCATGGTTTATTGGAGGATGATCCAGACAGGCGGCTGCAATTTAGTGAGATTATGCTTAACGAAACTGAAGAAAATCCAGTAATTTTAGATAACATTATGTGGAGTGATGAAGCTTCTTTCACATTATCCGGCCATATTAACAGACATAATTGTATTTACTGGTATAATGAGAACATGCATTTAACATTAGAGCAACAACTAAATGAGCCTGGTGTCAAGTTTTGTGCGGTGGTATTTCAAGTTTTGGTGTTTTAGGACCAATATTTTTTGATGGAACAGTCATAGAAGATAAGTATCTCGAAATTCTAACGAATCAAGTTGTTCCCCAGTTACAGCAACAGCCTAATTCAAATGACCTTTATTTCCAACAAGATGGGGTCCCTCCACATTATTCAAGAGTAGTCCGCGAGTATCTTGATGAAACATTTCCTAATAAATGGATTGGCCGAAGAGGCCCACTTGATTGGCCAGCATGTTCACCAGACTTGAACCCAATGGGTTTTTTCTTTTGGGGAGTACTCAAGGACAAAGTTTAGAGTCGAAAACCAAAAAGTGTCAGTGATTTGAAAAATTACATAAGAGATGCATTTCAAGAAATTACTACCCAAAGAGACTTGTGCAAAAAAGTTTATCGAAGCGTAAGAGGCACACTTCAAAGCTGTGCAAATTGTAATGGAAAACAGTTTGAGCACCTGCGTTGATAAAATTTAAGGGCTTTTGTATTATTGTTCAGAATAAAATTTAATTGTCAATGTTATGCTTGTGTTAGTAAATATAATTTTATATATAAATCAAATTAAATATTATTTTCTGGCCACCTACTTTTGAACCACCCTGTATTAAATGGAACTGATCCCTCAAAAAAAAAATAAGCGGAAAAGTAATGTGAAATACTGGCTATTCAAATGAATGGCTGCTGTAAAACATGCTTGGGTTTTCTAAAACAAGAACCACACTTTATTCTGGCTCATAGGAAGACATTAGGTTAATGACCATCCTCTATGAGCACATATGAACAGAGATTATTACTGTAATAAAACAAGTCCTTCATTCACCAAAACTTTTAGAAACTTAGTATCTATTTTTAATATTAAAGGGCTATTCATACAGTTATATGAAAAAGTTTGGGCACCCCTATTAATCTTATGCTTAATGTTTTATAAAAATTGGTGTTTTTGCAACAGCTATTTCAGTTTGATATATGTAATAACTGTAGGACACAGTAATGTTTCTGCCTTGAAATGAGGTTTATTGTACTAACAGAAAATGTGCAATCTGCATTCAAACAAAATTTGACAGGTGCATAAGTATGGGCACCTCACCAGAAAAGTGACATTAATATTTAGTAGATCCTCCTTTTGCAAAAATAACAGCCTCTAGTCGCTTCCTGTAGCTTTTAATGATTTCCTGGATCCTGGATGAAGGTATTTTTGACCATTCCTCTTTACAAAACAATTCCAGTTCAGTTAAGTTTGATGGTCGCCGAGCATGGACAGCCCTCTTCAAATGATCCCACAGATGTTCAATGATATTCAGGTCTGGGGACTGGGATGGCCATTCCAGAACATTGTAATTGTTCCTCTGCATGAATGCCTGAGTAGATTTGGAGCGGTGTTTTGGATCATTGTCTTGCTGAAAGATCCATCCCCTGTGTAACTTCAACTTTGTTACTGATTCTTGAACATTATTGTCAAGAATCTGCTGATACTGAGTGGAATCCATTCGTCCCTCAACTTTAACAAGATTCCCGGTGCCGGCCACACAGCCCCAAAGCATGATGGAACCTCCACCAAATTTTACTGTGGGTAGCAAGTGTTTTTCATGGAATGCTGTGTTTTTTTGCCGCCATGCATAACGCCTTTTTGTATGACCAAACAACTCAATCTTGGTTTCATCAGTCCACAGGACCTTCTTCCAAAAAGAAATTGGCTTCTCCAAATGTGCTTTTGCATACCTCAGTCGACTCTGTTTGTGGCGTGCTTGCAGAAACAGCTTCTTTCGCATCACTCTCCCATACAGCTTCTCCTTGTGCAAAGTGCGTTGTATAGTTGACCGATGCACAGTGACACCATCTGCAGCAAGTTGATGCTGCAGCTCTCTGGAGGTGGTCTGAGGATTGTCCTTGACTGATCTTACCATTCTTCTTCTCTACCTTTCTGATGTTTTTCTTGGCCTGCCACTTCAGGCCTCAACAAGAACTGTCCCTGTGTTCTTCCATTTCCTTACTATGTTCCTCACAGTGGAAACTGACAGGTTAAATCTCTGAGACAGCTTTTTGTATCCTTCCCCTGAACAACTATGTTGAATAATCTTTGTTTTCAGATCATTTGACAGTTGTTTTTAGGAGCCCATGATGCCACACTTCAGAGGAGATTCAAACAGGAGAACAACTTGCAAGTGGCCACTTTAAGTAGCTTTTCTCATGATTGCATACACCTGGCTATGAAATTCAAAGCTCAATGAGGTTACAAAACCAAAAAAAGTGCTTAAGTAAGTCAGTAAAAAGTAGGTAGGAGTATTTAAAATAAGAAAATGATAAGGGTGCCCATACTTATGCACCTGTCAAATTTTGTTTGAATGCAGATTGCACATTTTCGGTTAGTACAATAAACCTCATTTCAAGGCAAAAACATTACTGTGTCCAACTGTTATTACATATATCAAACTAAAATAGCTGTTGCAAAAACACCAATTTTTATAAAACATTAAGCTTAAAATTAATAGGGGTGCCCAAACTTTTTCATATAACTGTAAATTGTCTCTTGAGCAGTTCTGAGCAATGAAATCTCCTAAATTTCCTTACTTCCTGGTTTCTGGGGGGGGGGGGGGGTAGGGGTGAGACTCCTCTGTGAGACACCACTCTGGTGAATAAGCTGAAATATTAGTAGAATTATAAAGCCCAGCACAAGTTCTGCTATAACACATTCAGTGTTTTTTTTCTGGGTTTACATTGTAATAATCCCTGTATTTACACATTAAGATAACAAGACATTTGAACAAGCAGACAGCTGTGAACAGAGAACAAAGATCCATGATAAGACCTACTATGAAAGCTGCTGGGCTGGTGATTTAAAAATGTATCTCTTCAGAAGATGAGAGGGAGGAGGATGGAGGTAAGCAGCTAATTGATGTATAGAAAGTGGACTGGAGAGAGGTGACTGGTATGTTAAGAGTTAACCCTTCTCCTGAAATGTAACTGCTATGCACTATGTGCCAGGCATTAGAGGTTGGGCTTCAAAGAAATGAGCTCCACACTATACAATATAAAGGTCCTTATTAATCATTGCCTTTGTGCCTGTTTTTTTTGTCTAGTTTTGTGTGTTTTCCGCCTTTTTTTTATTGTACCCAGTTCATTATTGTATTTGTGCCTTTTTTAAGTTATTTTATTTGTGCTAGACTGTTTTTTGGGGAGGGAGAGGGTTGTAGCCTAAAAATTCTAGATGTTTTCAACAGATTCATCAATTGCAACTTATTAAAAAGTTGTAAAATTTGGCGTAACTTCACTCTAGTCTCCCCGGTGTATATTTTTTTTAATGAGCTGGTAAAGTGGCTCAAATTATGAGCTCTTTGGTACCAAAGCGCAAAATTTGGCACCAAAAAATGAAAAAAAACAGTTCAAGACAAGAAAAAAGCCCATTCTTTACTTTATGCCAAATTCTTGAACCAAAATACTCAAATGATTAATCGGGTTCAAAATCTCTCATTACAGGAGAACAGCAGCAAATAGAAAAAGCAAGTACACATCAGCTTACTACAAATACCAAAGCAATGTAGTTGAATTGCAAAGGCTAAGGGCAGTAACCCGACAGCAAGTTAGAAGTCCATTTTATTGGTATCGATTAAAATCCAAGAAATTAAATCCAAAAATAGTGCATTAAGAATGGGGGAGTGGAAGTAGGGCAAAAAGGATGTGTTTCGTACCAATGCGTCCTCACTCATAGGCATATAGGGAGGAAACACATTCAGTTCCCCAGAAGTTAATTAGGAAAGAGGTTAACACCCCTACTTTGAATAATAAATTATTAAACAAATGGCATTGCTAAGGATCGGAGAGCTAAGTGAGTAAAAATATTGATTAAACTGATAACTCATTAATTTATTTTTTCTGTTTCAAGGTAAAGACACCAGATACACAACATGGGATTCTCATTTTAAAATAAAAACAGATATCTATACTTTGTTTTACATTTTCAAAACCTCAACCTGTAATGGTCTGAAAAGCAACATTTTATTGTTATCCATAATTTATTGTGCAATTACTAGCTCCTTATAAGAAAAGCAATGGGTAAGATCTTACCAAGTAATTTAAGGCTTAGATTGACACAATCAACTATGACACATTTTAACAAAAGGCTTACAAAGCCAAACTAGCTCCATATGCTTGCCCCCTCTAGCTTCTTTAATCATTTCCAACAAGGTTGACATACATTTTTTTATTTTTTTATTAGATTTCACGCCTCACTACCTGGCTGCCTAAGACAATTACTGAATTTCACTCTACTGCCACCAGTTCCAATCCCTAGCTAACTGCAAACCTAATAATTCAGTTGTGCAATGTATCAATACTTCCATAATGAAGACTGTGTGTGTGTCCCTAGCTACTAAATGGACACTTGCACTCATTTCAAACTGCCCTTAATATGGGTATAAGGCAAAATTAGAGGTCACAGAATAAGAACATGGATACCCCAGTTTCATTGGAAAATTTTAGAGGGTTTCATGCTAGATAAATGAGGCAATATAGCTTTTAAAGTGTTTTAACTAATTGCAAATGGTGACATACAGTACGAGTGCGAAGGCTGATACCAGGATTACTGCTGCTACAGCATGTTAATCTAGAGGACCCCATACCTACAGAATTGCAGCTGAGAAATCAAATTGATAAGTAATGAACTCCTTCCACTGATGAAACATATTACTGGCTCTACAGCATTACTATTCTTTGGAAACTTCTCTCATTAAGCTCTTTCATATCACAGATAGTTTCAGTGATCGTTTTAGAATGAAATTTATTTTGGCAGGTCACATGACCGCAGACGGCAGCGGTTGCGTGACCCGTCACACGACTAAATTACGTCATGGTAGGTCCTTTTAGACCATCGCAAGCTGCCGGGGAGCCAGGACACATCGCTATGGAGATCGGGGGCCATCAGAAGGTAAGTATAATGTATATTTTTTATTTTAATTCTTTTTTTTTTTTTTTTTAACAGGTACTATGGTACCCGGGTCTGGAGGAGAGTCTCCTCTTCTCCAGACCCGGGTACCATCCGCACATTGAATCGCTTAATATCCGCATGTGCACATGTAGTCATGCAGCTATTAAGCGATTCAATGCAAGTCAATGGCAGCGAAAACGCCGCGATTACGCAAAATAATTGGTAGTGCTGCGGATTTTTCTGCAATGATAATCCGCAGCGGAAATTTCCGCAGCATGTGCACAGCACATGCGGATTATCATTGGGGAACATGGCAGGCCTTCTACCAAGAGTTTTTTAAGCGTTTCTGCAGCGGAATTGCAGCTGCGGAAAAGATTAAAAAACGCATAGTGGGCACACAGCCTAACTGCTTTTCTATTTTTTCACTACTTCCTTTCTCATGACGCTTCAGTTGAGAATCCCAGTGCATGCTGGGATACTCAAACGAAGCATCATCAGGGGAAAGAGGCTGTGGTCACTGCCACACCACAGCCTCTGCCCTCTTCCTCAAACAAAGTGTCATTAGTGATGCTCGTTTTAGGGGCTGTGAACAATGACAGTGCGCTCTCTGTTGCCACCTCGGATCAGCAGTAACGAGCCAGCAACAGAACGTTGTCAGAATACCCGGCATGCAGAGACAACACTTGTGGGTGCAGCACTGGTCTCGGCATGCCGGGTATTAGAACACCGATCTGTTGCCCGACTAGCCCAGCCCCTGAAACAAGCATCGCTGATGACGCTCCGTTTCAGGAAGCATGTACTGGGATGTCCAAATGAAGAGTCATCAAAAAGGAAGTAGAAAAGAAATATAGTACAGCAGTTAGGGAAGGATAGGGAATTTTTAATGCAAGTATATTAGAAAATAATTTAGATTATGGTATCAAATAGATAGGGCTGAAAATTACTTTGCCTTTGGACCACCACTGTAAGGCAAAGCCTACAAGGATGACTTAAGCTATACTATTTCACTTTGGCTACATTTTCACATCCATTTTTTAAGATGGACAGAACACTGACACAGTTTGATGGATCTTTTCACACATCAGTTTTTTATTAGATCTACCATGAATTGTTTCATTAAATGTAGTCATTCTCATCTCACTTTGCAGATCATACTTGCCCATTGAAATGTATAGGGATCCATTGAAAACTGATCCACTGCTAAGTGTCAATGGAAAAAAAAAAAAAGAGTAAAAAATAGATGCAAAATAGATGAAAAATGTACGTAAAAAAAAGACAAGAAAATAATTCCTTTTTTGACAGCTGTTATGAGGGAAACAAATGTGTGAATTGTAGTCTTATGGAAACTGCAACTGGTAATAGAAAAATTGGCGTCCTGGGCAAATTCCTTATTAGAGATTAATTTTCTGCCTCTAACACTACGAAGACAGAAATATGAAGCCTGTGGCTTTTATGAAGCAGCTGCATGATGGAAATGTAATTTAGGTTGTATGTAGGATAAGACCATGTCTTGCATAGCTCCATATGTGCTTTCTTTGGATGATAGGTTAATACGGTTATAAGTTATAAGATTGTTATTCATGACCACATGGGTATTCCCAATAATACGAGCTCATTTCATTATGATCATCTTACAATAATATCATTTTTTGCATATTATAATGGAAAATGCTGAATGATCCCACAGCTTTGTGCAAATAACAGTACTAGTTTTAATTTCAGATTGGAAATGGATACAAAATCATCCATGGTGACCACATCCGCACATGTCCAGATGTGCAATAGTCCATGCATTGCAGAAAACACTAGTTGCACTGTGGACTTTGTGGGTTTTATGCATTCGCCAAAATAAGGTTTCTGTCTGGAAATGGCACCTTGGCTTTACTAGGTTTGTTATTAGTTGGAAAAGTACAATAAAATTCTTTAACATTTATGTGATGCTTTGCACATACATAATAATCCTACAGCCAAAAGCGGATTGCAACAGTAATCTGCGGAGCTGGAAAGTATGGGATTTAAGAAGTGGGTATATTACTTTTTCAACTTGTGTCTCTTTCAATATTTTGATAAAGGTCAAAATGAAACTTGTTTAACAATCTGTCATTGTGTAAAAGTATAAACATCACTATGATACCCTAACAGAGTTACAATATATTAATGGATACAATTACCACCAGTAAAAGTGATAAATAATGGAGCCAGAAGGAAACTCTTGCTGGTTCTTTGAACTTATACGGTATACCACGATCATCAGCCCTGCAATGTATTATACACTCCAGAATTCTTTAAAAGCAGTAGACACCGACTACGTCACATGATCCTTTTCAGAACTGCTGACTGGCAAAGATAAAATATGGAATATCAGCTACTCAAAAAATGTTTGACCTTAGTTGCAGAAAGAATGTTCAGCACTTGTCAAAAAATAAAAAAAAGGACTGGACATAATGAATTTTAACATGTATTATCCTTAGTTCTCACATGAGATAATCCACTACCAAAAGATATGTGGTCAAGTGGCACAGTCTGTCCACACCAACACTTATATGACTTAAGTTAAAACACCCCCCATCAAAATTTTTATCCTCCGCAATATACTGAAATCATTGTTATATAGCACTGTGTACTTACAATTGCTCATTTTGCCTTTCTACCAAGCTAATTCTTCTCTTTTCTCTGCTCTATGTAGAAACAGAAGTCTCTTGTCCCTGCTTGACTCATTCTCCTCATGACCCAGATATTCGGCTTCTCACCCTGCCATAGACTTTTGCAGTGCGTCATGACATGTGCAGAGAAAACGGACCTTCTGTTTCTACATAGAGCTTAAAAGAATTCAGCTAGTCAGTTTTCATCACGTGATGTCATAGACCTAATGGAGAACAGAAGAATTAGGTGGGTGGAAAGGCAAGATGAGCAATTGTAAGTACACAGTGCTATATAATATGATGACTGCAATATATTAAAAGGATACAAATTTTGATGAGAGTGCTTCTTTAAGTAAGTCGCAAATAGATTCTTGACTAGACATGTTTTGTTGGACAATTAGTTGCCTGTGAAGTCGTGGGACTCTTAGGAGAAAATCTGTAAAGGCCCCCATACATATTAAACTAATGTTGACCGAACCCACCTATATTGACTGATATATTCTACAATCTAATGTGTATGGGACCTGATTGTCAGGGGAGAAGTTGATCGCGCCTATCAGATTTCGGGATGCCGATCATATTACTCTATCGGAGATAAGTCGCTGGCTGACATGTCAGCTAGTGGCTTTCTCATAAACGGGCACAGGAGCAGTCGGCCGAACGGACATTCCTGTGTATGTGAGAGTTGGTTGAGATGGCTGTTGGCCAAACAATCGGCATTAAAGGGGTATTCCAATCTCCCAAGATACTATACCAATATGGATTAAATGTAATAATAATATTAGCAAATTCCTCAAATTAGAAATGTAGCATAGTTCTACTGATTTGCCATGTCATTTACCCCATGTGCAGGGAATTGCAGTAGCTGAGATATCCATGGTTACGACCACTAACAGCTGTCACTATATTAGTGGTTGTAACCATGGATACCCAAGCTTCTGCAATGCCCTGCACATGGGGTAAGCGACATAGTGAATCAGAAGAACTATACTACATTTCTAATTGGAGTTATTTGCTAATATTATTATTATTACACCTACCAGATATTGGGATAGGATCTTGTAGATGGGAATACCCCGTTAAGCATTATTCAGCCAACAGCCATCTAATGTGTGTGGGTGCCTTAAGAAAACAATATTTAAAAAAATAAAAAATAATGGGAATAATGAGAACATTTGTCTCATTCTCTGCAGGTACCCATAGTACTACATAAATACTTTTCTTAGGAAAATTCCATTGTTCCTTTTTTAATTTCCCAGTGGTGAAGTTAAAATAAAATTAAGTCAAATTTCTTACAACAGTTAGGCTCTCCGATTTCGTCAGGGAAATTATTTTTGAAAACAAAATTGAAACCTAGATCGCATTATATTTGCTGTGTTACGGTTTATAATTAAAATTTATACTACTTTAACCCATAGGAAAGGAAATGTCTCAAACACAATTACTTCATAGTAACAACATGTCTCCAAACTGTTAACCCTTCTAATATGTAACATAACGCAGCTTTGATATGTTCTAGTAATTTAAAATCTTGCCCTGATAACCATATGAATAAAGTCCCACATACACAGATTAATGTTAGCTGAACCCGCCAATATCAACGGGATTGGCCAACTGTCTAAAAGTGCATGGGGGCACCGGCCGACTGATGATCAGGAGAGAGGTCAATTGCTCATGTCTGATTTTGGACTGCTGATCGCATTGTTCTCCCTGAGAGAAGCAGTCGGCCGAAGTGTCTGTCAGTGGCTTTCTCATAGAGAACATAGGATCCCTCGGCCAAGCGAGCGCTCCTGTGTATGGGAGTGACGACTAAGATGACTGTCAGTCGAATTATCATCCGAAATATCATACATCCATCTAATGTGTATGGCCAGCCCTAAAGATCACAAATGATTCTTTCTGTGAAGTGAAACATTTCCCAGCCTGTTTTTAAACAATATTTTACTTCACAGAAAGAATCATCTGTGATCCCCTGCTGTAATGTCTGTATACTCTTTTGCTTCCTCCCCTGCCCAGGAGATGTGGTATGATCAGACCATGTTCCTGTACGGTCAGACACAGCCATTACACAGTACACAGCAGGGACACATTTATAAGATTATCTCAGCACAGGAACATTTTAGTTAAACACATCCAATCGTGGAACTTATTATTATTCCAAGATCTATTAATTAAAATTAACTTTTGTTTGTGGGAAAACCCCTTTCAGCTTTCGTTTAGTTATCTTGCTTGCTAAACTAAGATCTAGCTAAAGTTTGTGCTGTATCCTTAGAAGTTTTTTCATGGGTGTACCCTATGGACAATAACATTATTGATGTCACATCTCACTATGTTGATGATGCTCATGTTTATTTAGTGGACGCTCCTCTTATTAAGGTGGTAGATCTCTCTAGACGATATTCTGGTTGTCGCTGAAGTCTCAATTTTAAACCCTTAAAGGACCAGACCTAATTTGGCTTTATCAACTACACTTTTTTTTTTTGGATTTTTTCATTGTCACATTCCAGGAGCTATAATGTTTTTATTTTTGTAGACATAGCTGTATGAAGGCTTATATTTTGCAGAAAGTTGTAATAGTCAATGACACCATGTCTGAGTATACACAACCTAATACCAAACTTTTATTAACTCTCTATGGGAAGAAATAGAAAAAAACCTAAAATTCGGCAAGGGTCTTTTGATATTTTACATTTCACACTCTTCATTTCCTGCATAAATATAGTGTTTACTACATTATGTGTGTCAGCACAATTATGGCAATACCCTTTGGGCACCCTGTGCAGATGCACAGGTTGCACCAGTGGTATGTCTGGCCCTAAAGCTAGGGGGGTCATGCCCAGGGTCAGCTTTTGCACTATTACCTAGTTAGTAAATTACATCTCTCCAACTGTGGAAAAGCTGCTCTGCTCATTAATTCTATCCAAACCCCATACCGGCATCTATGCTCTTCTCTTTTGACAGGTTACTGATTGGCCTGACTGGCAGATCTTTTTAAAAAGGACTGGGAGGAAGCTATGGATTTGTTCTTAGCCATTTTCAACTGTAATGATCTTCTCATATGGGATAAATTATCCGTCCATATTTTACTCTTGCTTGCTCAACTTTTACAGTTTTGCAAACTGGAAACTGACAACTGTTTATGTGGTCATATCCATGTTGAGGATTTTCTTTGGGTGGATTTGGTGCATCACTGAAAATACGATATTTTATCTGGCTGTATGCATGGAGTGTGGACACTCCCTTTACATCACCAGTTGCAACTGGTAGTTTTTCGAGAAAAATAGTTTTAATTGTAAAATATTACAAAGGTGCAATAGAGAATATGATAGAATATTCCCCTAGTGGAGTGGTCTTGTAAATTTGATGCATCCCTGAGTCCTTAATTTTCTGTTATATTTGGATTTCAGTATTCTGATTAATATCGGTGTTCTAGCATTTGTAACGTCAAACACTGATGCCTCTTCTTTTCATTGACTCATACCACCATTTTTCAGATGTAATGATTTAATGTACAGTATATACCTGAAGGTTTTCATTTATTAATGTTGCCAAGAAAGTATAAATTTTAATTTGCTTTGAAATAAATCTGTAAAATGTTTCAAGCACTAATCATCCTGACTAAACCTATATGCAAAGAGGCAGGCTCAGCGTATAAATATTAAGCCTTTCATAACATATGACGTATAAGTTATATGTACACCAAAACGATGCAATTGAAAAATACAAGTTGTCCCATGGAAGACTGGCTGTTATGCATTTATATCGCTGGATAAATAAAAAAATATATATATGGAACTTGAAACGCACCAATCAAAAAATGAAAAAAAATGCTTAGTCTTTAAAGGGGTTGTGCAGCACTTTAGATTACCTCCCATGTATCCCCCCCAGGTCCCTAAGACTTTTTGTAAATACCTTCTGCTGTTGATAATGCCTGTGAGCGGCGCTATCGGTGGCCGCTCACAGGCATCATGTGACAGCCGGCGCTGACATCTGCTGACGTCACAAGTGCTGGCAGCAGCCGGGGGTCACGATCTTCCTGGTTCCAGGTGGATGCCAGGCTGTGGGCGGGGTTACCACCCCGCGTTACACCTGGCCTCCACCGCACGCTCTGCCTCTCCCCACTCATTGGGAAAGCGTGAGGTGGATGCTGGGCGTGACGTGGGGAGTAACCCCACCAACCCAGCAGCCACCGCGGGGACCCCAGCGCTGAGTCACACCTCACTTGTCGTGACGTCAGCGCAGGGTCACGTGATGCCTGTGAGCGGCCACAGATAGCGCCGCTCACAGGCATTATCAGCAACAGAAGGCATTTACAAAAAGTCTTACGGACCTGGGGGGGATACATGGGGGGTAATCTAAAGTACTGCACAACCCCTTTACGCCCGAGGGTGGTTTGCACGTTAATGACCAAGCCAATTTTTACAATTCTGACCACTGTCACTTTGAGGTAATTACTCTGGAACGCTTCAACGGATCCCCCTGATTCTGAGATTGTTTTTTCGTGACATATTGTACTTCATGATTGTGGAAAAATTTCTTCGATATCACTTGCGTTTATTTGTGAAAAAAACGGAAATTTGGCGAAAATTTTGAAAATTTAGCAATTTTCAAAATTTGAATTTTTATGCCCTTAAATCAGAGAGATGTGTCACACAAAAGAGTTAATAAATAACATTTCCCACATGTCTACTTTACATCAGCACAATTTTGGAACCAAAATTTTTTTTTGTTAGGGAGCTATAAGGGTTAAAAGTTGACCAGCGATTTCTCATTTTTCCAACAAAATTTACAAAACCATTTTTTAGGGACCATATCACATTTGAAGTCACTTTGAGAGGTCTTTATGACAGAAAATACCCAAAAGTGACACCATTCTAAAAACTGCACCCCTCAAGGTGCTCAAAACCACATTCAAGAACTTTATTAACCCTTCAGGTGCTTCACAGGAATTTTTGGAAAGTGGAAGAAAAAAATGAACATTTAACTTTTTTCACAAAAATGTTACTTTAGACCAAATTTTTTTTTTTTTCGCAGGGGTAACAAGAAAAAATGGACCCCAAAATTTGTTGTGCAATTTCCCCTGGGCACGCAGATACCCCATATGTGGGGAAAAAACACTGTTTGGGCGCACGGCAGGGCTCGGAAGGGAAGGAGCGCCATTTGACTTTTTGATTGCAAAATTTGCTTGAATAATTAGCGGACGCCATGTTGCGTTTGGAGAGCCCCTGATGTGCTTAAACAGTGGAAACCCCCCACAAGTGACCCCATTTTGGAAACTAGACCCCCCAAGGCACCTATCTAGATGCATAGTGAGAACTTGGATCCCCCAGGTGCTTCACAAAATGATTTGTAAAAATGAAAAAGTGGAAAAAAAAACAAACACTTTCATTTTTACGAATCAATTTGTGAAGCACTTGGGGGTTCCAAGTGCTCACTATGCATCTAGGTAGGTGCCTTGGGTGGTCTAGTTTCCAAAATGGGGTCACTTGTGGGGGAGCTCCAATGTTTAGGCACACAGGGGCTCTCCAAACTCAACATGGTGTCCGCTAACAATTTGAGCCGATTTTCCATTCAATTTGTTAGCGGACACCATGTCGCGTTTGGAGAGCCCCTGATGTGCCTAAACAGTGGAGCTTCCCCACAAGTGACCCCATTTTGGAAACTATACCCCTCAAGGATTTTATTAAGGGGTATAGTGAACATTCTGAACCCAGAGGTACGACACAGAATTTGATAACATTAGGTCATCATATTGAATAAGTTGTCATTAGTCTTGAGCGCAAGTGCTCGCTACTTGAGTTTGCATCGGGTACTCAGGTATGTGTAGCGCCCCGAGGGCTCGGCCGCTACAGGGGTATTGCACCTCTGCCAGAGGTGTGATATTCCAGTCCCGGGTAAGGATGGAGTGTGGACCAAGGCTCAATTAGCTGCATACAGCACACACACCCCATTTCCGAGGGACAGCTCAACGGTGCTCCCACTAGACAGAAGTGCAGGCACGACCGACTATGTCCCTGTCTGGAGTGGGGAGGGGGGTGGAACACCCAGTGCTGTAGGGGCAGATAGGGGTTGGTTCCTGAGCGTAGGTAGGAGCCCATTGGTTGCTGGTCACCTGGGCTCATGGTCAGAGGGAGGTATATAAGGTGGGCACCATCTTAGTTCTGGGAGAAGTCCAGTCAGAGAAGACAGGGAGCAGAGGCTCTGTAGGAGCTCTGCTCAGAGGCAGGCCTAGAGAAAAGGCCGGAGCCTGAGAGGAGAAGGAGAAGTGGGCCTGGAGAAGAGGCCAAGGGAAGGAGGAGAAGACAGAACAGAAAAGGAGAAGAAGAGACAGAGAAACAGAAGGGCTCAGGAACAAGAAGGTGGAAGGGACCCTAAGAACCCACGAGAATCCAGGGTGCAGGGTCAGGCAGATTAAGGGTACCGGATCCCAAGTTGGTGGAGGAGAAACAACCCTCAGTCAAAGACCGGAGGCTGTGACCATTTATTGGTGCAGCACCTCATCAAACCTGCTAGGAAGGCACCATAAAGGACAGCGGGGAACGGGGCCCACGTTTACCTGCGCAGGTCAGCGGCGACCGGACAAAAGTGGGTCACTGGTGAGGCAGGCCAGAGAAAGGAAAGAAGGGGGTCCTGTGCCATACTCCTGAACAGCCTGGGAGTTGACCGGGCCCCTCACCTGATGGACGCAGCATGGCTCGGGCGGTCACTACCTGTACAGAAGTGACCTGGAGTACCTGAACTGTGAGTAAAAGACGTTGGACTGCAGTACGTTGTCTGTGTGCTCTTTCGCTCCTCCAGCACTACCGGTACTGGGACTCTCACCACCATCACTCCCACCATCCACTACACTGCCCTGGGGCTGCACTCTTCCTGTGGGGAGTCACACCATCCCAGCTGCATACATCATCGGCCCCAGCGGACTGCCTTGCAGCGGCGGTTCCTAATAGCCACAATCCACGGGTGGCGTAGTCGGACATTATCAACGGTACGTAGCAGACTACCATTGGTCTGACCACCCTGAGCCGCGGGACCGGGCCGCCACTACTACTTCCAGCGTCTCCCTATTGCCCGGATCCGCGTGCCCCACGGCCCAGGGGGCGAGTCATATGCACCATGTATCACGGGTGTTCAAGTGAAATGCTTGAGTCCCCGCCCGCATGCTTCACGGTTATTAGACACCCCCAAAAAAACATGCGGGGATCACTCGTGCATGGCAGGCAATCCCCGCGAGGTTTTTTTGGCCGCGAAGAATATGGGGAGGAGACTCGAGCACCCGCGATACTCAGTGCATACCCGAGCACCCGATGCAAACTCAAGTAGCGAGCACTTGCGCTCAACACTAGTCGCCATATCGTCATCTTTTTTTTTTACTTTTGAAAAAAAACAACAACCCCAACCCTAACATTAGCACAACCCCAACCCCAGCCCTAGCGTTTATCTTTTACACCGTTCCTCGTGCGGTATAAGTGATGAGATTACTTTATTCTTCGGGTCGGTGCAATTACAGCGATACCAGAATCATATCGGGTTTTTATGATTGACAGCTGTCACACACTAAAAGACACATATTTTGTAAAATCTAGTTTTTGCATCGCCATATTTTGGCCAACAGTCATGTGACGGCTTGTTTTTTGCGGGATGAGTTGACGTTTTATTGGTGCCATTTTCAGGCACGTGACATTTTTTGATCGCCTTCTATTCCTATTTTTGGGAGGCAGAATAAACAAAAACCAACAAATCAGGAATTGTGTTTTTTTACATTTTTTTATTTTGCTCCGGGTGTGGTAAAATTGATAAGGTAGCTTTATTCTTCGGGTCAGTACGTTTACAGCGGTACCACATTTATATCGTTTTTTATGTTTTGGCGTTTTTACGCAATAAAAGCTATTTTATAGAAAAAATTATTCTTTTGCATCGCTTTATTCTGAGAGCTGTAACTTTTTGATTTTTCGGATGATGGAGCTGTATGGCGGCTAGTTTTTTGCGGGACGAGATGACGGTTTCAGCAATACCATTTTTATTTATATTAGTCTTTTTGATCGCGTGTTATTCCATTTTTTGCTTGGTGGTATGATGATAAAGCATTGTTTTTTGCTTTGTTTTTTATTTATTTTTTTACCGTATTCACTGAAGGGGTTAACTAGTGGAACAGTTTTATAGGCCAGGTCGTTACGGACGCGGAGATACCAAATATGTGTACTTTTATTGTTTGTTTGTTTTTTTTTCCATAATAATATTTATTGATGGGTACATAATATTTTTATTTTTAGTGGATTATTTTTTTTATTTTTACAATTTTTTTTAATTTTTTTTTTCACTTTTTGGGAGTTTTTTTTACTTTTTTACTTTCTCCCACTATGGGACTTTCACTTTTTTTTATTCTGATCGCCTGCACAGCATAGGGATGGAGCACCATCACTGTGCCATGCAGGCAGTCAGCGCTGGACAGGGAGAAGATAGTTTGGAGATGCACTGCGCATGTCCAAACAATTTTCCTGCTGTCTGGTGACCCGGATGTTGTCATGACGACATTGGGTCGTCATGGCAACACCTGGGAAGCCGCGGCACACAGCGCTGGAGGCCGGAAGAGGAGGTGAGTATTGCGATCACCTCCCCTTGCCTCCGCAATGCTGCGATCTACTTCGATTGCAGCATTGCGGGGGTTAATGTGCTGGGAGCAGTGAGGGACCGCTCCCTGCACATAGTACCGGGTGTCAGTTGTGACAATCAGCTGACACGCGGCGGCGATCGCGCCCGCACAGCCTGTGTGCGCGCGCGATCGTGATGACGTACTAATACGGGTCAGGCTCTTAAAGCCCAGGGCACTGACGCGTATTAGTACGTCATGGGCTTTAAAGGGGTTAAAGGGAAACTATCTTCAGTAAATTACCTATTGTTCAAATAAGCTTTTTGTAGTAATGTATTTTTAAAAAGGTTTGCATTGTTGTGTTACATGTATTAAAGATGTTTGTATTGTTAAAAATATACATTATAAATATATATATATATATATACATATATATATATATATATATATATATATATATATATATATATACACACACATATATACACACACACACACACACATATATACATACAGTACAGACCGAAAGTTTGGACACACCTTCTCATTTAAAGATTTTTCTGTATTTTCATGACTATGAAAATTGTACATTCACACTGAAGGCATCAAAACTATGAATTAACACGTGGAATTATATACTTAACAAAAAAGTGTGAAACCACTGAAAATATGTCTTATATTCTAGGTTCTTCAAAGTAGCCACCTTTTGCTTTGATGACTGATGACCAGGCCTCCACAGTCACCAGACCTGAACCCAATCGAGATGGTTTGGGGTGAGCTGGACCGCAGAGTGAAGGCAAAAGGGCCAACAAGTGCTAAGCATCTCTGGGAACTCCTTCAAGATTGTTGGAAGATCATTTCCGGTGACTACCACTTGAAGCTCATCAAGAGAATGCCAAGAGTGTGCAAAGCAGTCATCAAAGCAAAAGGTGGCTACTTTGAAGAACCTAGAATATAAGACATATTTTCAGCTGTTTCACACTTTTTTGTTAAGTATATAATTCCACATGTGTTAATTCATAGTTTTAATGCCATCAGTGTGAATGTACAATTTTCAAAGTCATGAAAAAACAGAAAAATCTTTAAATTAGAAGGTGTGTCCAAACTTTTGGTCTGTACTGTATATATATACAAACACATACATACACACACACACACGTACCAATGCTTTCTGGCTGATGTTTTGGTCACTTTTGAATGTTGGTTGTGCTTTCACACTCGTGGTAGCATGAGACGGTCTCTACAACCCACAGAACTTTCTCAGGTTTCTGCAGCTCATCCAGGATGACACATCAATGCGAGTTGTGGCAAGAAGGTTTGCTGTGTCTGTCAGCGTAGTGTCCATAGGCTGGAGGCGCTACCAGGAGACAGGCCAGTACACCAGGAGACAGGCCAGTGCACCAGGAAATGTGGAGGGGGCCGTAGGAGGGCAACAACCCAGCAGCAGGACTACTACCTCCGCCTTTGTGCAAAGAGGAACAGGAGGAGCACTGCCAGAGCCCTGCACAATGACCTCCAGCAGGCCACAAATGTGCATTGATTTTCTTTGTTACTTCACCATTTTATTTTTAAATGCTTTCTTATCAAGTCTAGTGGAATGTGTCCCAGTCTGGAATATGTGAGGTTAAGGAACCATATTCATATACTGGATGCTATAAACCACAATCTTTATCCTACAATGGCTAGTTATGACTAGGAACCAAGGAGTTCAAAGGTTCGAAATGCATAATAGCTCCCATGTCTGATCGATCTCTTGCCTAATCTTGTTATGGAATATACACAAATATACAGTTATATGAAAAAGTTTGGGCACCCCTATTAATCTTAAGCTTAATGTTTTATAAAAATTGGTGTTTTTGCAACAGCTATTTCAGTTTGATATATGTAATAACTGTTGGACACAGTAATGTTTCTGCCTTGAAATGAGGTTTATTGTACTAACAGAAAATGTGCTATCTGCATTCAAACAAAATTTGACAGGTGCATAAGTATGGGCACCCTTATCATTTTCTTGTTTTAAATACTCCTACCTACTTTTACTGACTTACTTAAGCACTTTTTTTGGTTTTGTAACCTCATTGAGCTTTGAACTTCATAGCCACGTGTATGCAATCATGAGAAAAGCTACTTAAAGTGGCCACTTGCAAGTTGTTCTCCTGTTTGAATCTCCTCTGAAGAGTGGCATCATGGGCTCCTAAAAACAACTGTCAAATGATCTGAAAACAAAGATTATTCAACATAGTTGTTCAGGGGAAGGATACAAAAAGCTGTCTCAGAGATTTAACCTGTCAGTTTCCACTGTGAGGAACATAGTAAGGAAATGGAAGAACACAGGGACAGTTCTTGTTAAGGCCAGAAGTGGCAGGCCAAGAAAAACATCAGAAAGGCAGAGAAGAAGAATGGTGAGATCAGTCAAGGACAATCCTCAGACCACCTCCAGAGAGCTGCAGCATCAACTTGCTGCAGATGGTGTCACTGTGCATCGGTCAACTATACAACGCACTTTGCACAAGGAGAAGCTGTATGGGAGAGTGATGCGAAAGAAGTTGTTTCTGCAAGCACGCCACAAACAGAGTCGGCTGAGGTATGCAAAAGCACATTTGGAGAAGCCAATTTATTTTTGGAAGAAGGTCATGTGGACTGATGAAACCAAGATTGAGTTGTTTGGTCATACAAAAAGGCGTTATGCATGGCGGCAAAAAAACACAGCATTCCAAGAAAAACACTTGCTACCCACAGTAAAATTTGGTGGAGGTTCCATCATGCTTTGGGGCTGTGTGGCCAATGCCGGCACCGGGAATCTTGTTAAAGTTGAGGGACGCATGGATTCCACTCAGTATCAGCAGATTCTTGACAATAATGTTCAAGAATCAGTGATAAAGTTGAAGTTACGCAGGGGATGGATCTTTCAGCAAGACAATGATCCAAAACACCGCTCCAAATCTACTCAGGCATTCATGCAGAGGAACAATTACAATGTTCTGGAATGGCCATCCCAGACCCCAGACCTGAATATCATTGAACATCTGTGGGATCATTTGAAGAGGGCTGTCCATGCTCAGCGACCATCAAACTTAACTGAACTGGAATTGTTTTGTAAAGAGGAATGGTCAAAAATACCTTCATCCAGGATCCAGGAACTCATTAAAAGCTACAGGAAGCGACTAGATGCTGTTATTTTTGCAAAAGGAGAATCTACTAAATATTAATGTCACTTTTCTGGTGGGGTGCCCAAACTTATGCACCAGTCAAATTTTGTTTGAATGCAGATTGCACATTTTCTGTTAGTACAATAAACCTCATTTCAAGGCAGAAACATTACTGTGTCCAACAGTTATTACATATATCAAACTGAAATAGCTGTTGCAAAAACACCAATTTTTATAAAACATTAAGCTTAAGATTAATAGGGGCGCCCAAACTTTTTCATATAACTGTATGTAGATGTATTTAGCAATTTTGGAATAGAAAAGTATTTTATCTACTCACGTGTGCTGGTTCTCCTAAGGGTATTTTCAGACAAAGTTCATTGTCAAGGATGTTCTGCCAGAAAAATATGCCTCAGAAACCTGAAAGCGTTTAGGATTTTTTTTAATGATGTTTTGTGCACGGGGCTTTTTTCCTGCTTCTAATTTCAATTCATTCATGTGCCTAATTTGGGGCTTTTTTGTTAGGCAGAAACGCCTCAAGAATTGACATGGATTTTCCTTTCCATGCTTGAAAATAAACCATGTTGAAAAAAATCAGCACTTTGTACATTACTGCAGCATTGTCACATTTAAACCAATAGATGCTATTAAAATGGTATTTCAAAAGTTTTTGCATGCAGATTTGGTTTCAAGATATTCTACGGTTCAAAACACATGCATTAACCCGTTTACCACCTTGGGTTTTTCCAAGTGTGGTGAAATTGCAAAAAAAAGTGCAATTTCACAATTGTTTTTTTTTTTTTTTTTTACCATGTTCACTTAATGCCAAAACTGACCTGCCATTATGATTCTCCAGGTCATTACGCCATGGCGCCATATTCCGAGATCCATAGCGTCTCCATTTTTCAGGATCTAGGGCTGGGTGAGGGCTTATTTTTTGTAAGCCGAGCTGATGTTTTTATTGATACCATTTTAGTGTAGATACGATGTTGCGATCACCTGTTATTGCATTTTATTGCAATATCGTGGCGACCAAAAAACGTAATTCTGGAGTTTGGATTTTTTTTCTCGTTAAACCGTTTACTGATCGGATTAATTCTTTTTAAATATCGATAGATTGGGCAATTCTGAACACGGCTATACCAAATATGTGTATTTTTTTTGTTGTTTTATTTTGAATGGGGCAAAAGAGGGGTGATTTAAACATTTATATTTTTTTTAAAACATTTTTTTTTTTTACATTTTTACTTGTTTCAATAGTCTCCTTAGGAGACTTGAAGCTTCGATCATTCAATCGCCTGAGTTACACATAACAGGGCTTCAGCCCTGCTATGTGTAACAAAAATGCTCATCTGCTATGAACACAGACTGCAGGGCGGCACTCATTGCAGATCGGCTATGACAACCACAGAAGTCTCCTGCAGACCCCGGGTTGTCATGCCAACCCATCGGCTCCCCACGATCATGTGACGGGCTCGCCGATGGGCGAGTTTTATGATGCGCTACCGGCGTGGCCATGCTATATGCCGCAGGTGGATCGCGATTCTACCTGCGGGTATTAGGGGGCACATGATAGTCATGTGTCGGGAAAGATGCGGGCTCAGCGCCGGAGCCTACATCAAAGGGAGGGCGACGATCTTGGATGTACCTATATGTCCAAAATCGTAAAGTGGTAAAAGGAATAATTGAAGTACATTGGAAGTTGGTCATGAAGTTTTTTTTCTCTTTAATTGTCCTTTTTAAAGTATCCTTGATATACTGTAGCTAATATGATTACTTTGACATGATCCACTTAATGTTAAAGCAATAATTTGGTAAAAGTGAATAAACAGAATTATGTAATAAAACATATAAACACATACATTACAGTGTTGATGCCAGCCAATTGTTGGAACATCTGCAATCCACAACCAACTATAAGAGCGCGGCGGGTTGGAGGATATATTAACATTCTGTATATGACAGGTCCACCTTAAAAAGAAGCACAAACAAATAAAACATAATTAAGTGCATGAGCTTATAGTATATAGGCACAGTAAATTGAAATGCAAATAGAATATCAAAATATCATGTCATTGTCACGCCAGGTGTGGGAAAGACTTAGTGAACACAGAGGGAAGAGGGAAAGGGAGGCCAGACACTAGGGAAAGGGGGGAGTGGAGACCTCCTAGTCTGGTCTAGTGTCACCCTGTCTAAACTAGCGTCCCTATATTGGCTCCTCGCCAATCGCCGCACGCGTGCCTCGCCCTGACTTTCCCTGGCGTATGGCTAAGGCTAGGGAAGGGAGGAGATGAGCACTAGTCAATCTCACTAAACTCTATAGACAAGGGTAGACAAACAGGGGGAGATTGTTTAGCTTTAGATGAACTCTAGACAAATGCGCACTCGGCTTCAAGCTCCAGATAGTACGAAGTACTGCTCTTGCTAAGCCTCACAAGCAGTAATGAATATCGCCGACACCTCCCTCTCAGACACACCAGGTATTTATTCACCCAGGCCAGGGAGCTAATTAGCCAGAGGGAGGTAGCCGCTGGGTCCTAGAGGCAGCCTCTTATCTAAGAAGATGTCTGTAATGCCAAACGTAGAGATCTCCTGCAACCAACTGCAGGGCGACTGTCACCTCCGATACACCCGTGACAGTCATGAAGGCAGATGAACACCCAAGGTTTCAGGTTATGCTACCTGTGCCTCAAAGATCTAATGATAATCATCCTTGTTGTCCACTGGACCGACATTTTGAGAAAAAGAAAGGGTCAACTAGGATGACAAGTTATTTGATCATATGCCTGTAATTAAATGACGAACAAGCCAAGAGCTTGCTTTTCAGCTGATTGGATATTTCATGCCAACATTAACCCCTTCACCCCCCCCCCCCCAAAGCCTGTTTTCACCTTCATGACTAGGCTAAATTTTACAGTTTTGACCAGTGTCACTTTATGTGGTAATAACTGTTTTTTTCGTGACATGTTGTACTTCATGATAGTGGTAACATTTGTATCATATAACTGGTGTTTATTTGTGAAAAAAAATAAATACAATTGGCTAAAATTGTGAAAATTTTGCAATTTTCAAACTTTTAACTGCACCCCTCAAGGTGCTCAAAAACACATTCAATAAGTTTATTAACCCTTCAGGTGTGTGTTGAGCACTTTGAACCCCCAGGTGCTTCACAGAAGTTTATAATGTTGAACTGTGAAAATGAAAAAATACATTTTTTCCTGCAAAAAATGTAGGCGTTGCACCAAATTCTTCATTTTTACAATGGTAACAGCAGCAATATGGACCATGCAATTTGTTGTTAAATTTCTCTTGAGTACACAGATATCCCATATTGGATAGCCATATTGGAGTTCATATTTTTCTGGAATGGTTTGAGGATGCCATGTAACATTGGCAAAGCCCCTGAGGTGTCACAACAGAAGAAACCCCCCCACAAGTGACATAATTTTACAAACTATACCTCTCAATGAATTCATCTAGGGATGCAGTCATCATATTGACACCATAGGCGTGTCATAGAATTTTATACCATTGGGCATTGAAGAAAAAATAATTACATTTTTACCACAAAAATGTTGTTTTAGCCCCAGATTTTACATTTTAACAAAGGGAAATGGGTAAAAATGGCACCAAAATTTGTCACACAATTTCTGCTGAATGTGGAAATACCCCTGTGAAGACCAGCGGTCTTCCATGGGCGGAACACTACTCAGTCAACACAGGGTGAGGGTAAAACAGTGTGGCAATACTTTATTGAACCACCAAACGGACAATAAACACATAGAACAGTCCCAGCAAATACCCAAGATGGTACAAAATTACACAGTCTCACCCTTCCGCTGGCCCGCCTGGGAATAGAACTGCTGCGACTTTGGGACTTCTATGGCCAACTACCTCAACCTGTGGCTGGCGCCCCGCTTTTGATGGGCCCCCACAGAGAGGAGGTAGCGGTAAGCTTAGGAAGCTGACAGTCCAAAAAAAAAAAAATCACAGAAAAAGATAAAGCCTTACCAACACCAGGTCAAATTACAAATGTACTAGCAGAATGCAGCAGGCCTCGATGATAAAGGTGGCGGCAGCACATGTGCAAAATACTGATGAGACAGCCACTCACTAACCTACCAATTTATGGAGGGGGTGGCTGTGTAGTATTATACATGCACACGGATGGAGCTTGCATAGGACACTAGTCACACAGATATGTTTGATGCAGTGTCTGGCTTACAGCCTAATGATGACGCCCATATTATTAGATCGAGTGGGCTGGCCAGCACTATATAAGCGCATCCCACGGGACAGAAACTGACAGTCCATCGAGGTACAAGGCCAGTACACCAGAGGGTCCCACCATGGCCTCTCCGAGAGTTTCCATGGAACCAAATGATCGGCTGGTCCCAATCTGGCTTCTCCGAACATTTCAATGTGTTCCAGGCGACCGGCAGGTCCCACCTGGCAACCCCAAACATCATATCCATGGGGCCAGGTGACCTCATTGTCCTAACCTGGTTCCCCCAAATGTATCCCTGGGTTCTCTGATGGTCAATGGAGCAGATCTGTCTCCTTCCAGTCAGGGCCGTATACCCTTAGGCCGGAATCATGTGGAATCCAAATCTGTCTCTCTCTGGATCGAGGCATGCTACCAAACTGACGTCATGAAGAGTCTGTCTGTTTTTTTATTCTCTTTGTAAAGTCTCTCTTTCAATTCTGTTTGCTACAGAGGCATATGTCCCTTAAATAGTTACAATTGTTTTTTTCAAGCACACATCCACAGGTCACGGATTAGGGAAGGTATTATTCCACAGGGCTCATGTCTCATTGTTTGAGCATTTAATCAACTTACATAGTTGGAATAGCAGTGGGCTCTTCTAAATTACATTCAGGTTCATACAAATAATAGTATGTCCTTCTTAACCAGCAAAAGAAAAACACATACAGTGCCTACAAGTAGTATTCAACCCCCTGCAGATTTAGCTGGTTTGATAAGATGCAAATAAGTTAGAGCCTTCAAAATGCAAACGAGAGTAGGATTTATGAACAGAAGCATAAATCTTACAAACCAAAAAGTTATGTTGCTCAGTTGAATTTTAATAAATTTTAAACATTAAAGTGTGGGTCAATTATTATACAACCCCTATGTTTAATATTTTGTGGAATAACCCTTGTTTGCAATTACAGCTAATAATCGTCTTTTATAAGACCTGATCAGGCCGGCACAGGTCTGTGGAGTTATCTTGGCCCACTCCTCCATGCAGATCTTCTCAAAGTTATCTAGGTTCTTTGGGTGTCTCATGTGGACTTTATTCTTGAGCTCCTTCCACAAGTTTTCAATTGGGTTAAGGTCAGGAGACTGACTAGGCCACTCCAACACCTTGACTTTTTCCCTCTTGAACCAGGCCTTGGTTTTCTTGGCTGTGTGCTTTGGGTCGTTGTCTTGTTGGAAGATGAAATTACAACCCACCTTAAGATCCTTGATGGAGGAGCGGAGGTTCTTGGCCAAAATCTCCAGGTAGGCCGTGCTATCCATCTTCCCATGGATGCGGACCAGATGGCCAGGCCCCTTGGCTGAGAAACAGCCCCACAGCATGATGCTGCCACCACCATGCTTGACTGTAGAGATGGTATTCTTGGGGTCGTATGCAGTGCCATCCAGTCTCCAAACGTCACGTGTGTGGTTGGCACCAAAGATCTCGATCTTGATCTCATCAGACCATAGAACCTTGAACCAGTCTGTCTCAGAGTCCTCCAAGTGATCATGAGCAAACTGTAGACGAGCCTTGACATGACGCTTTGAAAGTAAAGGTACCTTACGGGCTCGTCTGGAACGGAGACCATTGCGGTGGAGTACGTTACTTATGGTATTGACTGAAACCAATGTCCCCACTGCCATGAGATCTTCCCGGAGCTCCTTCCTTGTTGTCCTTGGGTTAGCCTTGACTCTTCGGACAAGCCTGGCCTCGGCACGGGAGGACACTTTCAAAGGCTGTCCAGGCCGTGGAAGGCTAACAGTAGTTCCATAAGCCTTCCACTTACGGATGATGCTCCCAACAGTGGAGACAGGTAGGCCCAACGCCTTGGAAAGGGTTTTGTACCCCTTGCCAACCTTGTGACCCTCCACGATCTTGTCTCTGATGGCCTTGGAATGCTCCTTTGTCTTTCCCATGTTGACCATGTCTGAGTGCTGTTCACAAGTTTGGGGAGGGTCTTAAATAGTCAGAAAAGGCTGGCAAAAGAGATCTTTAATCCACACATGTGAAGCTCATTATTCTTGGTGCCTGAACTACTTCTTAATACTTTAGGGGGACCAAACAGAATTCTTGTGGTTTGAGGGGTTGAATAATAAATGACACTCTGAATGAACTTTTTACGTTTTAAAAAAAAAATAAATAAATAAAAAAACGCAATATTTGCTGCTGTGCATTTCCCACTTCCAGGCTGATCTACAGTACAAATGTCACAATGCCAAGTTAATTCCGCAAGTGTCAACCAGCTAAATCTGCAGGGGGTTGAATACTACTTGTAGGCACTGTACATCCACAAGTCAACACAAACACAATAGTGTATTTCTCTTGGCTTAACAAATCTAGACGTCTGGCTGATTCAGATAAGAAGCTGTTTCGTCACAACCCTATATGTGTCTGTACAGTACTGCTTAGCCACACGGTGAGACTCGAGAGGGACGGATCGCAATTTACCTCCTGGAGCGCAGATTTTCCTAGAATAGTTTGCGGACTCCATATACAGAGCCACTAAGTGTTAGAAGAGAAGATTCCCCCCTTCCAGTGACCCTATTTCGAAAATTATATCCCTTTGGTAATTTATCTACAGGTGTAGTGATGAGTTGACTCCATGGGTGTTTTACAAAAACAAGCAGTAGTGGATGTTGCTGACTGAAAATTGCAAATCTGTTATTGTAGTGACGAGTATGTTATAATGACAAGTCCGTTGTAGTGCCCAGTATGTTATGCCCAGGTCGTGCTTCTAGAGACATGCACCCATAAATTAGGCGGGCTCTCATCGCTACAGAAATGCCAAACATGCGGATGCTAAATCAGTTTTAGGCACACTGGGGCTCTGGAGGAAAAGGGTCATTTAGATTTGGGAGCCCAGAATTTGCTGGATTTCCTTTGGGGACGAGGAGATATAGCGCTTTTCCACAGCCTGTGTGCTACCAGTAACGTGGAAGCCCCCTATATTTCCGTTAACAGATGACAGTCCTGAGTGGGGACTTGCTTTTTTTTATGGATTGAGTTTAAACTTTTATTGGGAACATTTTACATAACATTTGCTATCACATTTATCCTGTGCTCTACGCTGAGCACTTACATTGGGGTTTCCATCTAAATCTCCAAATGAGGTGATTCACATAAAACCCCTGAGGGATCCATTCACTAGAAGGAGGCAGCAGAGTTGCTCTGGACTCCGTCTGGTCTCTGTTCAGTGGTGTCCTTTCCAGAGGTGCACAAAACTATGGCCAACCGCACTTTTATGCTTGCCTAAAAAGATGGACACCGCTGGTTCACAGGTCAGACAACGTCTAAAGTGCCTCCATCTGCCTCATTATAGGTGATCTTCCTTCAGGGGTTCTGTCTGAATCACATATTTCAGAGATTTACACGGAAACCCCGATGTAAGCGCTCAGTGCAGAGCGCAGTATAAATGTGAGCCGAGTCTTACTGCGATCTTTAGGAGGCAGAATGAACAAATCTACAGCAGGTGAAGAATTGATTGTATTTATTTTTTACGCCGTTCCTCGTGGTATAAGTGATTAGACTACTTTATTCTTCGGGTCGGTGCGATTACAGCGGTATCAGATTTATATAGATTTTATGTTTGGCTGTTGTCACACCCTAAAAGACACATTTTTTTTGCAAAAACAAGTTTTTGAATCTCCATATTTTGAAAGCTATACTTTTTCCATATTTCTGCCGACAGTCATATGAGGGCTTGTTTTTTGCGGGACGAGCTGACGTTTTTATTGGTACCGTTTTTGGACACATGACATTTTTGATCGCTTTCTATTCCAATTTTTGGGAGGCAGAATGAACAAAAACCAGCAATTCAGAAATAGATTTTTTTTTGTTATTTTTTATATTCCATTCTGCTTGTGGTAAAATTGATAAGGCAGCTTTATTCTTCTGGTCAGTACGATTACAGCGATTCACATTTATATCATTTTTTTTATGTTTTGGCGCTTTTACGCATAAAAACTTATTGAAAAAATAATTATTTTTGCATCGCTTTATTCTGAAAGCTAGAACTTATTTTTTCGCTTCTGGAGCTGTATGGCAGCTTGTTCTTTGCGGGACAAGATGACATTTTCAGTGATACCATTATTACTTACATTGGTCTTTTTGATTGAGTTTTATTTTTTTTGTTCGGCAGAATGATAAACAAGCACAGTTTTTTGCCTTGTTTTCTATTTATTTTTTATGGTGTTCACTGAAGGGGTTAACAATTGGGACAGTTTTATAGGTGGGGATATTCCGGACGCAGCGATACCAAATGGGTGTACTTTTTTTTTGTAAAAAAAAAATGTATTTATGGGTACATTATAATATATATATATATATATATATATATATATATATATATATTATATTTTGTGATTTAAAAAAAATAGTTATTTTATTGACACAAGCTTGTTAGACCATGCACTGCGCATGATTTAGCAAGCTTGCTAGCCCTGGTGACCCTCCCTCTCCCTGCCTTCTAAATGCTGCAAACGATATTCATTGCAGCATGTAGGGGCTTACACTGCAGTGTTACCTGTCAAATTCGCTGAAAACCCAGCGGCGATAGCGCACAGCTCCTGTGTGTGCAAAATCGACAGGACATACCCATACATTTTTCCCAACCAGGACGTATGGATACGTCTAAGGTCGTAAAGGGGTTGAAATCATCATTCTCAGCAGTAAATAATCCTGTGTAAACAGGAGATGTGCTGCCGATAACTCTAATATGCTACGTGTGTAGTGCGATTGTGCAATGATCGTTCTTGTGTGCATACAACTCATCGGCCTACCTAAACAGGCCAAACAATCACTGGTTGGCATCTATACAGCCAATTTGCGGTAATTTTAGGCTATCTGCCCAAGAAGCAGAAATGCTCCGGATTTTTTCTGCATCTCCCTGGCAGAAAAAACGCATCCGGATTTTACATGCGTTTTTCCTGCCAGGTAGAAGCGTTTGTCAAGCGTTTTTGCATGCGGGTTATCAAGCGCTTTTCCAAGCGATTTTAGCATCACTTGGAAAGTGCTTGACAACTTGGTCACACTATATAAATCCATGCAACCAGCATGGATTTATATAGTGTGACCAAGTTAATAGTTAAAAAAAGAAAAAAAAAGGTAAATAAAAAAAAAACAAACAAAAAAAACATTATACTCACCTTCTGATGGTCCGCGCTCTTCTCTCCGATGCGTCCGGTGTCTTGGGTAGCTCGCGGTGGTGTAAAAGGACCTTCCATGACGTCATTTAGTCATGTGACAGGTCACGTGACCGCCGACGTCAGCGGTCGAGTGACCTGTCACATGACTAAATGACGTCATGGAAGGTCATTTTACACCATCGCGAGCCTCCGGGGAGCCAGGATGCACCGTACAGGAGCAGGCCATCAGAAGGTAAGTATAATGTATATTTTTTATTTTAAATTCTTTTTTTTTAACAGGTACTATGGTACCCGGGTCTGGAGGAGAGTCTCCTCTTCTCCAGACCCGGGTACCATCCGCACATTGAATCACTTAATATCCGCATGTGCACATGTAGTCATTAAGATATTAAGCGATTTATTGCAAGTCAATGGCGGCAATTACGCCACGTTTCTGCAAAAATAATGGACATGCTGCAGATTTTTCCGCAATGATAATCCGCAGCGGAAATTTCCGCAGCATGTGCACAGCACATGCAGATTATCATTGGGGACCATGAGGCACGTATTACCAAGTGTTTTTGCTGCGGAAATTCCGCGGCAAAAACACTTGAAACACGCATAGTGGGCACACAGCCTTACTGGCTGCAGTTGGATTGTCTAAATGGGACCTAAGGGTCGGTCAATTGCCTGTTTACACATAGACTTTGGTTCTGTGCACATAGCCTGCCATTGTTCTCAGCAGTGCAAGTCCTGTTTAAGCAGTACAATGTGCCGCCGAGAACTATGATCTTTTTTAACCTGCACAAAAAATATAATTTCACCTAATGAACAACTATTTTTTTTGTGTTCATTTGGTAACTGGCAGCCTGTTTTACAGTGTAAATGCAGCTTACCAGTCACTAATTAGACACTCCCTTTGCTGAGCCCGGAGTGAGCAGGGATTTACATGAATGAAAAAACTAATGATCCTGAATCCTTTCCCATTAATTTACAATGGGTACGGAAAGTATTCAGACCCCTTTAAAATTGTTCACTCTTCACTGCAGCCATTTGGTAAATTCTAAAAAGTTCATTTTTTTTTCTCATGAAAGTACACTCTGCACCCCATCTTGACTGGAAAAAAAATAGAAATGTAGCAATTTTTGCAAATTTATTAAGAAAGAAAAACTGAAATATCACATGGTCATAAGTATTCAGACCCTTTGCTCAGTATTGAGTAGAAGCACCCTTTTGAGCTAGTACAGCCATGAGTCTTCTTGGGAATGATGCAACAAGTTTTTCACACCTGGATTTGAGGATCCTCTGCCATTCTTCCTTGCAGATCCTCTCCAGTTCCGTCAGGTTGGATGGTGAACATTGGTGGACAGCCATTTTCAGGTCTCTCCAGAGATGCTCAATTGTGTTTAGGTCAGGGCTCTCGCTGGGCCAGTCAAGAATGGTCACAGAGTTGTTCTGAAGCCACTCCTTTGTTATTTTAGCTGTGTGCTTAGGGTCATTGTCTTGTTGGAAGGTGAACCTTCGGCCAAGTCTGAGGTCCAGAGCACTCTGGAAGAGGTTTTCATCCAGGATATCGCTGTACTTGGCCGCATTTGTGTTTCCTTCAATTGCAATCAGTCATCCTGTCCCTGCAGCTGAAAAACACACCCATAGCATGATGCTGCAACCACCATGTTTCACTGTTGGGATTGTATTGGGCAGGTGATCAGCAGTGCCTCTTTTTCTCCAAACATAGGGCTTAGCATTATCACCAAAAAGTTCTATCTTCATCTCATCAGACCAGAGAATCTTATTTCTCATAGTCTGGGAGTCCTTCATGTGTTTTTGAGCAAACTCTATGCGGGCTTTAATATGTCTTGCACTGAGGAGAGGCTTCCGTCGGGCCACTCTGCCATAAAGGCCCGACTGGTGGAGGGCTGCAGTGATAGATGACTTTATGGAACTTTCTCTCATCTCCCTACAGCATCTCTGGAGCTCAGCCACAGTGATCTTGGGGTTCTTCTTTACCTCTCTCACCAAGGCTCTTCTCCCACGATTGCTCAGTTTGGCTGGACGGCCAGGTCTAGGAAGACTTCTGGTGGTCCCAAACTTCTTCCATTTAAGGATTATGGAGGCTACTGTGCTCTTAGGAACCTTGAGTAATGCAGAAATTATTTTGTAACCTTGGGCAGATCTGTGCCTTGCCACAATTCTGTCTCTGAGCTCCTTAGGCAGTTCCTTTGAGCTCATGATTCTCATTTGGTCTGACATGCACTGTGAGCTGTGAGGTCTTATATAGACAGGTATATGCCTTTCCAAATCAAGTCCTATCAGTTTAATTAAACACAGCTGGGCTCCAATGAAGGAGTAGAACCATCTCAAGGAGGATCACAAGGAAATGGACAGCATGTGACTTAAATATGAGTGTCTGAGCAAAGGGTCTGAATACTTATGACTATTTGATATTTCAGTTTTTCTTTTTTAATAAATTTGCAAAAATATCTACATTTCTGTTTTTTTCAGTCAAGATGGGGTACATTAATGCGAAAAAAAATGAACTTTTTAGAATTTACCAAATGGCTGCAATGAAACAGAGTGAAAAATTTAAAAGGGTCTGAATACTTTCCGTACCCACTGTATAAATTAATCCGTTCAGCTCCACCTGCTGTATAGTATGCTACTCATAGACTATATAGTATTTGTGAACAAATATTAAATGGTATTTTAAGCATAACAGAGGTTTAGCCAGTGGCATAACTTCAAGCTCGTGGACCCCAATTCAAAATCTCCAACAGGGCCCATATCTTAATTATCACAGATCATTAATAGTAGTGGTCTTTTGGGATAAAACTACCTTTTGGGCCCCCTATGCTCCAGGGCCCAGGTGCGATGACAATCCCTGCAGCTATTGCAGGACTTTCAAGAGCAATGCATGCTGAGAAGTGAAGGAAAGGGAGTCCTGGTACCTATAATGCTCAAAAAATGCGGAAGAGAAACTTTCTACAGAAAAGGAGTGAATGACAAGTTACAGAGCATAGGAATTGGGAAAGTTCATAGACACATTAGAATGATATGTGCACCCACAGCAGATATACTGTAACTATATGAGTATGAAGGCAACAAGAATATGCATTTATCCTCATTTTGGGTGAAATAGCGGGTATGTTTTTATTCATAGACCAACTCTGATCAGGTTTCTGAATGAGTAAAAATTCAATATCTGGTGTCTTGTCACTAAAACAATTCTAATGAGAATATAGTATGGCGTGTAGAATACAGATAGTACGCGCATATTAGTATTTTCCTTTTTAACAAGCAGGATCCAAGAAAAATAAACAATTATGCAACAAAGTATGTAAAACCTAAAATGCGTGGTGAAATGGAAATATACATCATTTCATGAATATTCTGTTTGAAACAACTGATTTATGTATAATTCCAAGGTAGCAGTGTGTTGCTTAGCAACTTCGCTAATTCAGAAATGTGAAGACAATGTGGAAAAATATTTGAAAAACTGTATTGTACTATTTTTAGTAGCATTTATTATAAAAAGCAGATAATTGTCCTTTCCTTATTTCTAGAGGTTTTTTGTTTCACACAGTGAATAATAAAAAAAAAAAAAATCAGACTTATTTTTGGGAAAACAGGAGACTTACTTTGATATTACTTACTGATAAACAACGTATTCTGTAAAAGTAGACAAATAAAAATTTTACTTTTATTCAAAAGGGGCTCTCCTGGTAATCTAAATTATTGTTTAAATTAAAAAATGAAAGCAATAGTACTCAATCTCAGCAATCCGTTCCCGTGCTTAACCAGTTCCAACTGATCCGTCCTCCCTAGTTCTGTCCTTGACACAATGGAAATGGCCAGAAATACCCCCACAGTCAATGATTAGCTGCAGCAGTGACCAGTGTGGCAAGGACAGGACATGCAAGCACAGACCACAGGGGACCTGGAAGGTATTTTTTGTAGATAAATTAAGACGTTGGAAGAGACTCATTGCCAGTTATCGCAATCGCTTGATTGCAGTTGTTGCTGCTAAGGGTAGCCCAACCTGTTATAAGGTTTAGGGGGAATAACTTTTTCACACAGGGCCCTGTAGATTTGGATTTCTATTTCCCTTAATAATAAAGACCTTCATTTAAAAACTGCATTCTGGGTTTACTTGTGTTATCTTTGTCTAATATTTAAATTTGTTTTGTGATCTGAAACATTTAAGTGCGACAAACATGCAAAAGAATAAGAAATCAGGAAGGAGGCAAACACTTTCACATCACTGTGATAAGGATGGGATAGAAAAATATTAAACAATCATTAGCAATTTGATTTAAATTGTGTAAGGTTGGAAAGGGAACATGTATTGAGATGTAACTGCTTTGTCTCATCAAATACAGTTTGTTTAAAAAAAAAAGGCTGGTATGTACTATGCCGGTCTTAAAGGAAATGTGTTACCCCCTGGGCGATATCAGACCTCTACTATGGCCATACAGGTTATAGAAAAGTAAATCTATACTTACCTGTATGGCCAATAGCAGAGGTCTGATTGCAGAGAAAAGCAATTTAATCAATTCTTTTTTCCACAGGCCAGGGGACGCCAAGCAATCCCCGCCTCTCTGCTTAATTATCATATCCCCCCCCTCCCCTGCACGTCACAGGACCCTGTGACGTGCACTGTGCTCCCTGACTTCCCGGGCATGCTCACATAGCGCGCGCTTTGCTTCATCCCTACCCGTCTCTCCGTGCGCTGCGCCGCAGGTTCTATTGCGCAGGCGCCGAAAAGTGACAATGACAACCTGGCGCCTGCGCAATAGGACCCTGCAGAGCAGTGCACAGAGAGATGCAGTCGGGATGAAGCAAAGCGCGCTCTATGTGAGCATGCCCGGGCAGTCAGGGAGCACAGTGCACGTCACAGGGCCCTGTGACAGGCAGGGGGGGGGGGGGATATGATAATTAAGCAGAGAGGCGGGAATTTAGGGGAATAATAAGCACATAGGCGGGGATTGCTTGGCGTCCCCCAGACACCAAGCCTGTGGAAAAAAGAATTGATTAAAGTGCTTTTCTCTGCAATCAGACCTCTGCTATGGGCCATACAGATAAGTATAGATTTACTGTTCTATACCTTGTATGGCCATAGTAGAGGTCTGATATCGCCCAGGGGGTGACAGATTCCCTTTAGTGAATTGGGCACCAATGTCTAGAAAAAGAAAAAGATGACTGCTTTATTCCAAGAATAGCTCCATCCCTGCCTCACAGGCCGTGTGTTGTATTGCAGCTCAGTTGTGTGTCAGTAGAATGAAGTTGCAATACCAGGCACAAGTGAAGCTCTATGAAAGAATGCATCTCATCTAACACAACCCTTTTAAATTCCCAGTATCTCTTTTATGTTGCTTTTAACAAAGATTTTAACATTTAAAATGTTTAGTATTGTGTCTCACACAAAAGCAATTAATACAGGATTAATTAACCAATCAGAATTCTGAAGGTCATCCAACATTTGAATAATTGGCAGAATTTTGTGGATATCTTGAATTGAAACTGATTTACTCATCTCCGGTTATTTTTTTTTGCTGTTGCTTGGAGTACAATACACTTGTGCTATAAATACAAAGTGATCCCACATCATTGAGGAGACAATCATGAACACGATGTAGCATCGAGACATACGTGCTATAGAAAATGAGGAATTTCTTCACAAAAAGTATGTGTACTAAGCTGCGGGCCACATTTATAATTTAGTTTACCAGTAATAGTAAAATATATGAATGTCAATCTTTTGAAGGTTATATATGAAATATTCAGAGAGCTACCTTGAGATCTGAGAAGTTGAATCAACAACGGGAAGGATCAGGCCAGGATTAACTTACTTGCTGAACTCCTTTAGGACCAAGCCTGTTTTGTTGTTAAAGAGAACCTGTCTGCACAATTTTGCATGTTAAAGTAAAAGCATGGCCATAATGGCGCTGTTATACAGATTCGATAGATACCTTTAGTGAAGAAATCCACATGGTGGTTGTACTTTAACCAGCATTTGAAGTTTTAGTGTATAAGATTTAGATGCATAGGTGCAGGACTGTGAGTAGGGTCTTCGGTTCTGGCGCGGCCCCTGTGCCAGCTCCTGGTGGGTGCTTTACAGGTCAGTACTTTGTGAGTGACCGACCACCAGCTTGAAACTCTGCTTGCACAGATCGACTTCCCGGCGGTCTTTACTACAATGGCCCTGGTGCCGGTGCGTGCGCAGATTGAGATCTTGGCTCAATGACGTCCTTTAGACATTTAATTGAGCCTAGATCTGCACAAGCACTGCCCACAGTGAGGATGGCCCTGGTGTAAACGTTGAAACAGTTGGCAGGTCACTCACAAAACAGTGACCTGTCATACAGATACCAGAGGCAGGCAGATGGGCTAGGGGAGGAGTCAAAGACCCTACGCACAGTTCCGCCTCTATGCAGCTAAAGCTTATTACACCAAAACTTCAAATGCTGATTAAAGAACAACCATCTTGTGGATTTCTTTACTAAAGATATCCATGGATTCTCTAAAACAGAGCCATTATGGTCATGCCTTTACTTTAATATGCAAAATCATGCTGACAGTTTCTCTTTAAGACCAGACTTTTTTTTCCCAATGTATAGCTGGTTACTTTTGCATCTACACCAGCAAATAAGGTTTTGTTTTTGGTAGGACAAGTTTTACTTTTGCGTGTACCAATTAAATCTGTCACAAGTTGTGAAGGGGCTAATCTCCTATATTGCTGCAAAAAGTACAAGGCTGAATGAGGGCAGAGAAAGGGCTAGTGAAACAGCAAAGAGATTGGGGCACATAAAATACAAACACTATTAACTCCTTCATCCCGCCAAGCCTCTTATCACATTCATGACCAGGCAAAATTTTACAATTCTGATCAGTGTCACTTCATGCGGTAATAACCAGGGCTGTGGAGTCTGTAATCCAAACCACCGACTCAGACTCCTCAATTTCCCTGACTTCAGACCCCACAGCCCTGCCTCACTACTGAGCATGTACATAAAGTGCAGCACAGATTCATCTCATCAAAAAGCCGAGACCCTTAGATCAGGAATAGATCAGACATTTATAGGACATTTCATAACTTTCCCAAATTCTTATGAAAAAATTTACAGCACATCCTGCATTGTACTACTAAACCCAATTTATTATGTATTTTAGGTGTCGGAGTCAATCCATTTTATACCGACTGCAACTCCACCAAAATGAACACTGACTCCGACTTCACAGCCCTGGTAATCACTCTGGAACACTTCAACGGATCCCGTGAATTCTGTGAATGTTTTTTCGTGACATATTGTACTTCATGATAGTGGTAAAATTTGTTCGATGTGACTTGTGCTTATTTGTGAACAAAAACAGAAATTTTGACAAAAATTTTGGAATTTTCAAACTTAATTTTTATGCCCTTAAATCAGAGCGTTATCTCACACAAAACAGTTAATATGTAACATTTCCCACATGTCTCCCTTGCACAATTTTTTAAACAATTTTTTTTTTGTTAGGAATTTATAAGGGTTTAAAGTTGATCAGCGATTTAAAATTTTTCCAACAGAATTTACAAAACCATTCTTTTTTTTTAGGGACTACATCACATTTGAAGTGACTTTGAGGGGTCTATGTGATAGGAAATACGCAAAAGAGACACCATTCTAAAAACTTCACCCTTCAGGGTGCTCAAGCCACAATAAAAAAGGTTTATTAACCCTTTAGGTCCTTCACAGGAATTAATGGAATGTGGAAGGGAAAAAAAAATGAACATTTAATTTTTTTTCACAAAAATATTACTTTAGACTCGATTTATTTACTTTCACAAGGTTAACAGGAGAAAATGGACCCCAAAAGTAGTTGCGCAATTTCTCCTAAGCATGCAGATACCCCATATCTGGGGGAAAACCACTGTTTGGGCACAAGGCTGGGCTCGGAAGGGAAGGAGCCATTTTACTTTTTGAACGCAAAATTTGATAGTATAATTAGCAGACGCCATGTCGCATTTGGAAAGCGCCTGATGTGCCTAAACAGTGTAAACCACCCACATGTGACCCCATTTTGGAAACTAGACCCCTCAAGGAATTCATCTAGATGTGCGATGAGCACCTTGAACCCACAGGTGTTTCACAGAAGTTTATAACATTGAGCTGTAAAAATACAATTTTCACATTTTTCCCACAAAAATGTTTTTTTTTTCAGCTCCCAATTTTGCGTTTTCAAAAAGGTAACAGGAGAAATTGCGCCATACCATTTGTTGTGCAATTTCTCCTTCAAGTGCTTCACAGAATTTTACAACGTTGATCTGTCAAAATGAAAAAAAATTATTTTTCCCACGAAAATGTTGTTTTAGCCCCAATTTTTTTCATTTACACAAAGATAGAAAATGGACCATAAAATTTGTTGTGCAATTTACCCTGAGTACACCAATCACCCATATGTTGTCGAAAACTACTTTTGAGGCACACTGCAAAGCTCAGAAAAGAAGAAGTGCTATATTGAAGTTCAGATTTTGCTGGACTGGTTTGAGGGTGCCATGTCACATTTGCCGAGCCCTTGAAGTGGCAGAACAGCAGACCACCCACAAAAGACCCCATTTTACAAACTACACCCTCTCAATGAATTCATCGAGGGGCGCAGTGATCATATTGACACCACGGGTGTGTCACATTATTTTAATTTATTGGCCATGAAGAAAATATAATTACATTTTTACCACCAAAATTTTATTTTAGCTCAATTTTACATTTTTACAAGGGGAAATGGGTAAAAATGGCACCAAAATTTGTCCCACAATTTCTGCTGAATGTAGACATACCCCATATGTGTCTGTACAGTACTGCTTAGCCATACGGCGAGACTCAGGAGGGATGGAGCATTATTTGCCTCCTGGAGCACAGATTTTCCTAGAATAGTTTGCAGACTCCATATACAAAGCACCTACGTGATAGAAAAGCAGAATCCCCCTCAAGAGACCCCATTCTGTAAATTACACCCCTTTGGGAATTTATCTACAGGTGTAGTGATGGTTTTGACTCCATGTGTGTTTTCCAGAAACAAGCAGCAGTTGATGTTTGTGAGTAAAAATTGCAAATCTGCCATTGTAGTGCCTGAAACACCACAGAAAAAGATACAGCCTTACCAACACCAGGTCAGATTACTAATGCACTAGCAGGATGCATCAGGCCCCCACCATACCTCATGTGGTGTATTTTAATTTTATACACTATTTTTCTTTTTTTTTTTTTGCACATTTTTATGCAGGATGCAGCCAGGCCCTTTCGTGTTGGTTGGGTGAATTGGAGCGTCTGTCCTGTGGGGTGCGCTTTTATAGTGCTGGACTAGTCCGCCTGATCTAATAGTATGGGTGTCATGAATAGGCTGTAAGCCAGACACTGAATCACATGTATCTGTGTGACTGGCATCCTATGCAAACTCCATCTGCATGCATGTATAATACTACACAGCCACCCCCTCCATGAATTAGTAGGTCAGGGTGTGGCTGTTTGCATCAGTATTCTGCACATGTGCTGCCCCCACCTTCATCATGGGGGCCTGTGGCATCCTGCTAGTGCATTGGTAATCTGACCTGGTTTTGGTAAGGCTTTATCCTTTATCTGTGATGTTTTTTGAAATTTTGCCCCATGTTCACCATTTTTAATTTCATTGTAGTGCCTGGTACCTTGTAGTCCACAGTATATTGTAATTCCCATACATTGTAGTGCCCAATTCATACTTCTAGAGACACACCCGTAAACTAGGTGGGCTTTCATCGCTACAGAAATGCCAAACATGTGGATTCTAAATGTAGTTTAGGCACACTGTGGGGCTCAAAAGGGAGAGGGACATTTTGGATTTGGGAGCGCAGAATTTGCTCTTTACTTTTCCAGAGACTTTTTACTACCAGTAACGTGGTAGCCCCCTCTATTTCCGTTAACAGGTGACGGACATGAGTGGGGACTGGCTTTTTTTTGTGGATTAAGTTGAAGCTTTTTTTGGGAATTTTACATAACGTTTGGGATCACATTTATCTGGCGCTCTATGCGGAGCACTTACTTTGGGGTTTCCATCTAAATCTCCAAGTGACTTGATTCAGATGAAACCCCCGAGTGATCCATTCACTATAGTGAGGCAGCAGAGTCACGCTGGACTCAGTCTGGCCTCTGTTCAGCAGTGTCCTTCTTTTTACAAGTGCACAAAACTGTAGCAGACCACACTTTTATGCACGCCTAAAAAGACAAACACCGCTGAATAACAGGTCAGACGGTGTCCACAGTGTTTCCATCTGTCTCATTATATGGAATTTTCCGCCGGGGGTTCCGCCTGAATCACATATTTTTGAGATTTACACGGAAACCCCGGCGTAAGCGCTCAGCATAGAGAAAAGGATAAATGTAAGCCGGTTCTTACTGCGATCTTTGGGAGGCAGAATAAACAAATCAACAACAGGTAAAGAATTGGTTTAATTTATTTATTTTTTTACACTGTTCCTTGTGTGGTATATGTGATTAGAAGACTTTATTCTTTAGGTCAGTACAATTACAGCAATACCACATTTATATCATTTTGTGTTGGTGCTTTTAAACAAAAACTATTTTATAGGAAAAAAAATTATAATTTTTGCATTGCTTTATTCTGAAAGCTATACCTTTTTTATTTTTACACTGATGGAGTTGTATGGTGGCTTGTTTTTTGCGGTACAAGATGATATTTTCAGAGATACTATTTTTATTCCACTTTTTGTTTGGCGGTATGAAAAAGCTTCTTGCCTCTTTTTTTTACGGTGTTCGCTAAAGGGGTTAATTAGTGGGACAGTTTTATAGGTCGGGTCGTTCTGAACGCAGCAATACCAAATATGTGTACTTTTTTTCATGAAAATATTTATTCATATATATTTAATTATTTTTATGTTTTTATATATTTTTACAATTTTAATTTTTTTTTTTTTTTTAATTTAACTTTTTTACTTAGTCCTTCTATGGGACTTTCACTTTTTGCAGTCTGATAGCTTATAAAGCACAGCAATGCACAAGCACTGCTATGCTTTATAAACTGTCAGTGCTGCGCTGACAAACGATACACCATGCTCTGAGCATGGTGTAACAAGTTTGCTAGCTCTGGTGACCTGGATGTCGTCATGACGACATGGAGTCGCCATGGTAACGATTGGGCCCCCGCGATGACGTCGCAGGGAGCCAATCCAAGGGCAGAGGGGGCTACCTCTCCCTGCCAGCCTTCTAAATGCTACGATTGATATCGATCGCAGCATGAAGAGAGTTAAAAACTGCTGAAGCAGTGTGGGCACTGTGCCAGGCAGTGAGTGTTTGGGTATCAGCTGTCATATCAGCTGAACATCCGACGGTGATCACGTGGATGTATCCAAAGGTCCAAGGTCGGTAAGTACTTACCAATCTGGACGTATGGATACATCCAAGCTTGTGAAAGGGTAAAAAAGGATTTTTTTTTTCTATTTTACTGTTTTGTGGTTAAGAATTGTGATTATGTTTAAAAGTCGCTGGGTAGCAAAGTCTGATGTGAAAATATTTTAATATGTGGTTATACGCCATATGGAATAAAACTTTATAATTTTTCTTGGGGTCTCGAGATCTATGGATTACAAAGGGTATGTAAAATGTGATAGTCAGTATATGTAGATGGCTATTATATGGAATTTTTACAGTAGTGGACCTTTGTGGCAACACTGTACATCTTTGTGTGATGTTATATGAACCCTATTACGATTGAATATTTATATTGTTTTTAGCAAATGTAAAAGAAAAACAATTGCAGAATTAAAGGTGTCAAATCCTTTATGGAGGTCACAATAGCAGGACACTTTCTGATTAAAGTATCATTGTGAAAGGCCAAAACAGACTAATTGAAAAGTATATAAAATTTAATTATACAGGACTTAACATAACAAAGCATGTCTAGCAGCTTGCATAATAATCCGGCAAAAAAGTTTGTGTGTTTAAATAAGTGGTAATATATTTGAATAATTAAACTTACACTGGTAATAAAAAAAGATGATTTTTAAAATATTTTAACTATTGTTTAAAGGATATCTGTCATCAGTATTTGCCATCTAATCTGAGAGTAGTATAGTGTGACAGAGACCCTGATTCCAGTGATGTATCACTTACTGAGCTGCTTAGTATAGTTTTGATAAAATCACTGTTTTATAAGAAGAAGATTATCACTAGAGGACTAGTAAACCGGCTGCCAGGTAGTCAAGCATATTCATGAGCTATGTAAAATCCTAACCCACCACTGATTGGCAGTTTTCTGTGTACATGGACAAAAAACTGCCAATCAGTGATGTAGGTGGGTTATACAGAGCCCAACATTCAGAAAACAGCTAGATCTGTAGCAGATAAAAAAAAGGGTTGAATCAAAATGACAGCAGGCAGCCCAGTAAGCAACACACTGCTGGAATCAAGGTCTATTTCTCTACAGTATGCTCATCTCAGATTAGCTGGCAAAAATCTGGTGACCGGTTCCCTTTAAACGATAGTTAAAAAATGGATGATCTTTAAAATATCTCTATTACCAATGATTAATATGATGTACGTGCGTCTTCTTTCAACGTTAAAATTCTTAAACTATAAAACTTGGCTCAAAATTCTGTCAAAATTCATCCATTATTCAGCTTATTTTTTTCTTATGCAATGCTCCAAGTCCCTTATGTAGTCTTTGAACTATAAAATGCAACCGGCATGGATTTATATAGTGTGACAAAGTAATAGTTAAAAAAAAGAAAGAATAAGAATGGTAAAAAATAAAGATTATACTTACCTTCCGATGGCCCCCGGTGTTTTCTCCGCTGCGTCCGGTCTGTTGTATCGGTCGCGTGACCTGTCACATGACTAAATGACGTCATGGCAGGTCCTTTCACACCACCGCGACCGATACAACAGACCGGACGCATCGCTAAGGAGACCGGGGGACATCGGAAGGTAAGTATAATCTTTATTTTTTATTTTAAATTCTTTTTTTAACAGGTTCTATGGTACCCAGGTCCGGAGGAAAGTCTACTCTTCTCCAAACCCGGGTACCATCCGCAGATTGAACCGTATGATATCCGCATGGGCACATGTGCTTATTTGGATATTATGCGGTTCAATGCAAGTCAATGGCGGCAATTACGCTGCGTGTCCGCAAAATGAATGGACATGCTGTGTATTTTTCCGTAATGATAATCCGCAGCGGAAATTTCCGCAGCATGTGCACAGCACATGCGGATTATCATTGGGGAACATGGGGCACGTATTACCAAGTGTTTTTGCTGCGGAAATTCCACGGCAAAAACGCTTGAGCACGCAGCCTAAAATTGAGATAGTATTATAAGATGAACAGTACTTTAAAGCTGGTCATACATATGAGATAGCTGTGGACCGAACGTATGTTTGGCAGACCGTAATCTCTCCGAAGTTCTCCATACATGAGTGTTCCTTAACAGGCAGAGAGGAGAAAGCCACTGCCACACACCTCTGGTAACGGCTTATTTTACATGAAAATAAAAGGATCAGATTTTCAAATTTCAGCTGTATTAGATTGTAAGCAGAAGTTCAGAATGCAACAGCGGAGGCACCGGACGGAACAACAGTATACTTTTATTTAGCAGATAACCAAAAAGAAAAAAGGGAATGTGCCCGAAACAAAAATACAAGAATGTATTTAACCCCTTTCCAACGTGGTCAGTAATAGTAAGCACCACGTCGGGAAGGCCGGTTCAGGGGGGGGGCTCCGGAGCTGAGCCCGCACTGAACCGGGCACATGTCAGCTGATTCTTACAGCTGACATGTGCCCGCAACAGCCGCGGGTGGAATCACGATCCACCCGTGGCTGTTAACTAGTCAAATGCCGCTGTCAATCTCCGACAGCAGCATTTAACAGCGCCGTGCCAGAAGCACGTCACTTACCCCACCCATCAGTGACCCAGTCACGTGATCGCAGGTCACTTATGGGTGGGCATGACAACTCTGGGTCTGCAGCAGACCCCAGTGGTTGTCATGTAAAGATTGCAATTAGCCCACCTAGTGGTCGGCGCTCATAGCACAGGAGCATTTCTGCTACATAGAGGTGATCTGCTCATCGCCTCTATGTAGCAGAGGCGATCGACAGTTGCTGCTTCTAGTCTCCTATGGAGACTACTGAAGCATGCAAAAAGTGAAAAAAAAAGTTAAAAATTTAAAAAAAATAAAAAAAAATATAAAAGTTTAAATCACCCCCCTTTTTGCCTCATTCAAAATAAAATAATAAAAAATAAACCCCACATACACATGTTTGGAATCGCCGCGTTCAGAATCGCCCGATCTATCAATATAAAAAAATGAATTAATCCGATCGGTAAACGGCATAACAAAAAAAAAATTCCAAACGCCAGAATTACGTTTTTTTGGTAGCCACAACATTGCAATAACGGGCAATCAAAACATTGCATCTACCCCCAAATGGTATCAATAAAAACGTCAGTCCGGGGCGCAAAAAATAAGCCCTCAACCGGCCCCAGATCCCGAAAAACTGAGACGCTACGGGTCTCGGAAAATGGCGCCTTTTTTTTTTTAAGCAAACTTTGGAATTTTTTTTCACCACCTAAATAAAAAAGAACCTATAAATGTTTGATGTCTACAAACTCATAATGACCTGGAGAATAATAATTGCAGGTCAGTTTTAGCATTCAGTGAACGTGGAAAGAAAAAACCCTAAAAAACTGTGGAATTGCATTTTTTTTTTTTTTTTTTGCAATTTCACCGCACTTGCCATTTTTTTCCTATTTTCCAGTACACGATATGGTAAAACTAGTGATGTCGTTTAAAAGTACAACTCGTCCCGCAAAAAATAAGCCCTCACATGGCCATATTGACCGAAAAATAAAAAGGCTATGGCTCTGGGAAGAAGGGGAGCAAAAAACGAAAACTGCTCCGATCATGAAGGGGTTAATAAAAACATCAATTTTATTAGATAAAAGTTAAAAGGAAAGTTAATTACAATACAATTCCAGGCACAGAAAAGGACAAACAACAAACAGAAACAATTGGTGGGTGAGCTAGTCAAAGTAAATATAAGTACAAGTGTGCATGGACCTAAGTGTAGGTTACCATAAAGTGCATGTCAGTTTGCAAGTTTTTAAGTAATATAGGGGATTTAATATAGCATGCACATAAACGGTTATCTTCACTTGACTATGATCAGCTCACCCACCCAGGGATATCCTCGGGATTCCCGTGACCCCGACCGCTGACGTGCGTCCCCGGCCACTGACGTGCGTCCCCGGGACCTATGTCACCAGGGGCTAATTATTGGCGATGGACTGTCTCCGTCCTGATAGGAAACCTTGGCTGGCGTCGCTCGGGCCTTCGGGGCTTGACTGTCGACATCTGTGGCCCGTGGGTGAACACGACTGGGGACCACTACCACGGCCCTGGGAATTGTAGCGGCCCTCACTCTCTTCGTTCACGTCATCTGACCCAGAGGACTCTGACTCCGTCCCCCCTGCAACTGCTCTCCTCTGAATTTGTTCCACAGGGCTTCGTTCCAGTTTGGAAACCTCACGGTTTTGCGGCGTTTTATCTCCAGTATTCTGGTCTCCCACAATCTGATGGTCGTCAGTCAGCCAAAATATTCTGGTTTGGCCAAATTACATCTAATGTGTATGGACGCTTTAATACTTACTGCCATACCCCCAAAAAAGGAACATTCTTATTAATTTATGATATCAAGAATGTACTTCTAGAACTCTATGCTCCGGCCTTGCAAGACCATCACGTTGAAATAACATTGGTAAAAAAAATAAATATAAAAATTCAGTTGCTGACAAATCTATGATGCCTGCACATTAGAAGAGATTACCGTAAGTTATGCTTATGGTTTAATTACAAACTTTTGTTTAGCTACAGTTTAATTATGAACTTATGAATAATTAATCTCTTGCCAACTTAACAGCATTGAGTGTTATAAAAGTAATATTACCCAGAGACTACTCTGAAAAATGTGCCAATCACTTCAAGCCTAACTGCAAGAAGCAGACACAGCAGACTATATGCAGGTGAAGAGGAAAGAAGATCCTAATCAGCATTCTTTACAATTTATACAAAACTTCACAAGCCACACTTTTTAAATAATGCCAATAGCAAACGCATGTAAATGCATTGGTTTCTTTGTGCAGCCAGCATGCTGGCAATGATGTTATGGAACGCTGTGATGTCAGCAATTGTTTGGTATGTGCAGAAATTAGGAAGGCCCACCTGATGCAGATGAATGAGTGAAGCCAACAGATTGCCAGTCAGAATAGTGCACTACATGCAAATGGCTCCTTCAATGAGCATCCTTTTCATCAAATTGCAATACTGAGCAGCTAGCAACCCTTAGGGCTCGCCCACACTTGTGTATTAATTGGACGAGTGCAATCCGAAAAAAAAAATCAGATTGCTATTGGACCAATGTTATTCAATGAGGCAGTGGAGATTTGCGTATTTTTCTTTAGCAGTATTTGGCATGAGAAAAAAATGCAACATGATGCAATATCACTAAGAAATTGGACATAAAATAGTATGCCATACGGACCATCAGTACAGCATCCAAATTTTACGGATACATTTCAATTCTGTATAAATTGTAATTCTGTACAAAGATTAAAATAATAACTGCTGAATAAAAAAATGGATTGTATATGGACAGCACACGGATGACAAGTAAGAAAAAATCGTCCCACTCTCCTGGATGAGAATGGGACCGATTATTTATATGCTAGTGTGAGCGAGCCCCTAAACCACACTCAGATAGTAGAAAGAAATGAGAAAAAATGTTCTTTAACCCCTTTACCCCCCCAGGGTAGTTTGCACGTTAATGACCGGGCCAATTTTTTCAATTCTGACCACTGTCACTTTATGAGGTAATTACTCTGGAACGCTTCAACGGAGCCCCCTGATTCTGAGATTGTTTTTTCGTGACGTATTGTACTTCATGATAGTTGAATTTCTTCGATAACTCTTCCGTTTTTTTTTCACAAACAAACGCAAATTTGGCAAAAATTTAGAAAATTTTGCAATATTCAAAATTTGAATTTTTATGCCCTTAAATCAGAGAGATATGTCACACAAAATAGTTAATAAATAACATTTCCCACATGTCTACTTTACATCAGCATGATTTTGGAACCAACATTTTTTTTGATAGGGAGCTATAAGGGTTAAAAGTTGACCAGCAATTTCTAAATTTTCCAACAAAATTTATAAAACCATTTTTTTAGAGACCACATCACATTTGAAGTCACTTTGAGGGGCCTTCATGACCGAAAATACCCAAAAGCGACACCATTCTAAAAACTACACCCCTCAAGGTGCTCAAAACCACATTCAAGAAGTTTATTAACCCTTCAGGTGCTAAACAGGAATTTTTGGAATGTGGAAGAAAAAAAAATGAACATTTAACTTTTTTTCACAAAAATGTTAATTTAGACCCCAATTTTTTTTATTTTTGCAAGTTTAACAGGAAAAAATGGACCCCAAAATTTGTTGTGCAATTTTTCCTGAGCACGCTAATACCCCGCATGTGGGGGCAAACCACTGTTTGGGCGCACGGCAGGGCTTGGAAGGGAAGGCGTGCCATTTGACTTTTTGAAGAGGCAGAGCTCCTCCCTCCTCCTATCTAGATAGATTTGTATCCACAGCAACTGCCATCTCCTATCTCAGTAATGGGAAAGTTTGTCTTCACTGAATACAGATTTTAACTCAGAACTGAGAATTTTGATAATGGCTGATCAATTCTGGCAGAGAAAGAAGCAGATTTCTCTGATAGGCTATATTACAAAGTTGCTTATTGTTATGTGTACTATTGATTTATGGAATAAAAATGAAACCGATAGTTACCCTTTAACCCCTTAACAACATTTGCCGTACTAATACACGTCTGTGCCCTGGGACTTAAGAGCCAGACCCGTATTAGTACGTCATGGCGATCGCGCGCGCACACAGGCTGTGCGGGCGCGATCGCCGCCGGGTGTCAGCTGATAGTACCGGGTGTCAGCTGTGACAATGTGCAGGGAGCGGTCCTGCACCGCTCCCAGCACATTAACCCCCGCGATGCTGCGATCGAAGTCGATCGAAGTCGATCGCGGCATTGCGGGGGCAAGGGGAGGTGATCGCCGATACTCACCTCCTCTTCCGGCTTCCAGCGCAGTCTGCAAAGGCTTCCCGGGTGTTGCCATGACGACCCGATGTCGTCATGACAACATCCGGGTCACCAGACAGCAGGAAGATTGCTTGGACATGCGCAGTGCATCTCCAAGCAATCTTCACACTGTGCATTTCTGACAGCTTGCATGGCATAGGGATGGTGCTGCATTCCTGTGCCATGCAGGCGATCAGAGAAAAAAAAGTGAAAGTCCCAGAGTGGGACAAAGTAATAAAGTGTATAAACTGTGTGAAAGTGGAAAAAAAATTAAAAAAAAATTTGCAAAAATATTAAAAAAAATAAAAAAAATAATCCACCAAAAATAAAAATATAATGTACCCATCAATAAATATTATTATAAAAAAAAAAAAAACAAAACAATAAAAGTACACATATTTGGTATCGCCGCGTCCGGAACAACCTGACCTATAAAACTGTCCCACTAGTTAACCCCTTCAGTGAACACGGTAAAAAAAAAAGAAGCAAGAAAAAATGCTTTATCACCATACCGCCAAACAAAAAGTGGAATAACACGCGATCAAAAAGACGCATATAAATAAAAATGATACCGCTGAAAACGACATCTCGTCCCGCAAAAAACAAGCCACCATACAGCTCCATCAGCAAAAAAATAAAAAAGTTATAGCTCTCAGAATAAAGCTATGCTAAAAAATATTTTTTTCTATAAAATAGCTTTTATTGTGTATAAGCGCCAAAACATAGAAAAATGATACAAATGTGGTACCGCTGTAAACGTACTGACCCGAAGAATAAAGATACCTCATCAATTTTACCACATGCGGAACAGAATTTAAAAAAAAAAAAAAAAAAACAATTCCTGAATTGTTGGTTTTTGTTTATTCTGCCTCCCAAAAATCGGAATAGAAAGCGATCAAAAAATGTCACGTGCCTGAAAATGGCACCAATAACAACGTCAAGTCATCCCGCAAAAAACGAGCCGTCACATGACTGTCTGCCAAAATCTGGAAAAATTATAGCTCTCAAAATATGGCGATGCAAAAACTAGATTTTACAAAAAATGTGTCTTTTAGTGTGTGACAGCTGTCAGTCATAAAAACCCCATATGATTCTGGCATTGCTGTAATCACACCGACCCGAAGAATAAAGTCGTCTAATCACTTATACCGCACAAGGAACAGCGTCAAAAATAAACTCTTGGGTTAGGATTGGGCTAGGGTTAGGGCTGGGTTTGGGGCTAGGGTTGTGCTGGGGCTAGGGTTGTGCTAGGGTTAGGGCCGGGGTTGGGATTTTTTTCAAAAGTATGAAAAAAAGATGACGATATGGCGACTAGTGTTGAGAGCAAGTGCTCGCTACTTGAGTTTGCATCGGGTGCTCTGGTATGCATTGAGTATCATGGGTATTTGAGTGACATGCTCGAGTCTCTGCCCCATATGCTTCGCGGCCAAAAAACTTTACGGGGATTGCCTGCCATGCACGAGCGATCCCCGCATGTTTTTTTTGGGTGTCTAATAACCGTGAAACATGCGGAGCAGGGACTCGAGCATGTCACTCGAGCACACGCTGTACATGGTGCATACCTGAGTACCCGATGCAAACTCAAGTAGCGAGCACTTGCGCTCAAGAATAATGACAACTTATTCAATATGATGACCTAATGTAAACAAATTCTGTGCCGTACCTCTGGGTTCAAAATGTTCACTATACACCTTAATAAAATCCTTGAGGGGTATAGTTTCCAAAATGGGGACACTAGTGGGGGAGCTCCACTGTTTAGGCACATCACGGGCTCTCCAAACGCGACATGGTGTCCGCTAACCAATTGAATGGAAAATCGGCTCAAATTGTTAGCGGACACCATGTTGCATTTGGAAAGCCCCTGTGTGCCTAACCTTTGGAGCTCCCCCACAATTGACCCCATTTTGTAAACTAGACCCCCCCAAGGCACCTATCTAGATGCATAGTGAGCACTTGGAACCCCCAGGTGCTTCACAAATTGATTCGTAAAAATGAAAAAAAAAATTTTTTTTAATTTTTATGAATCAATTTGTGAAGCACTTGGGGTTCCAAGTGCTCACTATGCATCTAGATAGGTGCCTTGGGGGGTCTAGTTTCCAAAATGGGGTCACTTGTGGGGGAGCTCCAAAGTTTGGGCACACAGGGACTCTCCAAATGCAACATGATATCCGCTAACAAATTGAATGGAAAATCGGCTCAAATTGTAAGCGGACACCACATTGCGTTTGGAGAGCCCCTCTGTGCCCAAACTTTGGAGTTCCCCCACAAGTGACCCCATTTTGGAAACTAGACCCCCCAAGGCACCTTTCTAGATGCATAGTGAGCACTTGGAACCCCAGGTGCTTCACAAATTGATTCATAAAAATGAAAAAGTGTTTTTTTTTTCACTTTTTCATTTTTACGAATCAATTTGTGAAGCACCTGGGGGTTCCAAGTGCTCACTATGCATCTAGATAGGTGCCTTGGGGGGTCTAGTTTCCAAAATGGGGTCACTTGTGGGGGAGCTCCAATGTTTGGGCACACAGGGGCTCTCCAAACACAACATGGCGTCCGCTAATTATTCAAGCAAATTTTACAATCAAAAAGTCAAATGGCGCTCCTTCCCTTCCGAGCCCTGCCGTGCGCCCAAACAGTGTTTTTTCCCCAAATATTGGGTATCTGCGTGCCCAGGGGAAATTGCACAACAAATTTTGGGGTCCATTTTTTCTTGTTACCCCTGTGAAAATAAAAAAAAATTGGGTCTAAAGTAACATTTTTGTGAAAAAAGTTAAATGTTCATTTTTTTCTTCCACATTCAAAAAATTCCTGTGAAGCACCTGAAGGGTTAATAAAGTTCTTGAATGTGGTTTTGAGCACCTTGAGGGGTGCAGTTTTTAGAATGGTGTCACTTTTGGGTATTTTCTGTCATAAAGACCTCTCCAAGTGACTTCAAATGTGATGTGGTCCCTAAAAAAATGGTTTTGTAAATTTTGTTGGAAAAATGAGAAATCGCTGGTCAACTTTTAACCCTTATAGCTCCCTAATAAAAAAAAAATTTTGGTCCAAAATTGTGCTGATGTAAAGTAGACATGTGGGAAATGTTATTTATTAACTCTTTTGTGTGACATATCGCTCTGATTTCAGGGCTTAAAAATTCATATTTTGAAAATTGCAAAATTTTCAAAATTTTCGCCAAATTACCGTTTTTTTCACAAATAAACGCAAGTGATATCGAAGAAATTTTTCCACAATCATGAAGTACAATATGTCACGAAAAAACAGTCTCAGAATCAGGGGGATCCGTTGAAGCGTTCCAGAGTAATTACCTCAAAGTGACAGTGGTCAGAATTGTAAAAATTGGCCCGGTCATTAACGTGCAAACCACCCGCGGGGCTTAAGGGGTTAAGTGACAATGTGCTATTTGCACTTACAAGTATATCTAGTGCACCATTTCTTAGTGATATGTAAAGTAATATTACTTGGATTAGCAGAGCTACAACAGCTAAAACAGTGATTTTATATAAACTAAAGAAATCCAGTAGGTCCAGTGGCCGCTGTCAGGAGAATAAAACGTCATTTTCTCCGAGTGACTACTGCTCCAGTACACCAGCCTAATAGGATTTAAACACTATACCTGCAGACTACCACTATATCCGACAAGTTACCTTTAATATGCCCTACATATTACAGTACTATTCACTGCCTTCTTTCACACTCTTGAAAATCTAAAACTAATAGTAAAATTTAAACAAACATCTACTTAGGCTACAATGTAAAATGTCCAAGCAGGTCAAATTACATGAATAACTATTTTAGTTGAAATGGAGAATATAAGGCCAAAGCGTGGAAAAAAAGAAAAAAATAATTCATGTCAGCTCTGCACTAAAACTATTATTTCTGTTTAAGCTTTTAATTGTTCACTGCTTTCTTTGCTCAAAAGTCTTCAAAATATAGACACCAAAGCAAATTTGCCATCACAGTAATACCTGTAACATAGTAGTGGATTTTAGCAGTGCCGGTATCTTCCTACTTCACGATGGGAAGAGTCCGGCTCTACCCCTGGCCATTCATTCCTGTGCTGTACACTTTTTGTATAGTGTTTGTAAACTCTAGATTATATATTCTTGCAGCACATAATGTAATATGTTGGCACGTTACACTAGAATCCGACCATATGTACAAGGCCAAAGCGTATGTATGCTTTTGGGTATTGCTTCAGTGTTACCCAGCAGTTCATGTGCAATTACTGGAAATAGTAGGTCAGAATAGAGGAAAAAGAGACACTGGGGAAATTCAACAACTTCTAATATAAACTGAATGTATATTAATTTACAAGCGATAGGAGATAGTCACTGCCGTCATTAGACACATCAATAGGAGCATCAAGCTAAGCAGAAAAAAATGCTGTACATGTTAATGAAATACAATTTTGCTGCAGAATTGTTAATAGAGCCAACCAATGTCCCTTATGGCTTCTTTAATATTATGCCACGGATATATTTCACTACCAGTTGCTAGGATACACCACAAAGGGGATTCTGTTTTCACATGGACAGTGATGAACTAGATAGTGACATACTTTGCTTGAATTTGTTGAGACGCAAGTTGTACCCATAATGTGAAAATCTTTGGAAAAGAAGATTAATCAGATGTAATACAGCTACCAGGGCTTGAGAAATCTATCTTCAAGGGGTTTCATTGAAAGCAGAAAAAGGTCACATTCTTTAAGCAAAGTAATGTCTGCAGTTCTAGGGTTCCCTCAATGCGTTCTCTATGGTCATGGTAGTCAAATTTACAGAAAAATAAATATTTGCAACAACTGAACTGTGCCAATAAAAGAAATAATTTTTCACAAATTTTGTTACTATTTCTGCGACATGCCTAAAATGTGTATATACACACACACCCCATAATAATGCCCCATGTCACTGACGTATCTGCAGGCTGATTTACGCTTTTAGAAAAGTCACATGGGTATTATGGATGAGACTAGAGCCAATTCTGTGCAGTGCTTCTGTAGGATTGTGCCGCCCCTGAGAGACACCACTCGGCCTCAGGCAGCATCCATTTGCACAGTTTCACCATATTGGACAGCAGCGACTATATGTTTTGTGCTGGTGCTTGGGACATCACACAGTCCTGCATGCTCTGTACTCATGTGGCTCCCCCTGCCTCCCTAGTCCTCCTCTCCAATAACAGTAGGGGCGACCAGACTTTTTACATCTTGCTGAAGTGTTTTACATCAGAATTCAGGCATAATCACCTTAAAGAATGTGTTTTTATCCATTTTATATTGAAGTGTACCCGAACTACATTGACACAAATGCATTAAAGTGGATCAGTCATCAGATTGTATAGTACAAACTGCATACATTATTAAACAGATATCTTGGACCAATTGAGGCTGAGGTATGTACTCTGAACATGGACAGAATAACTTTAAAGCTTTTTGAAAGTTGAAACTCAATTTCTGTTCACCTACCCTCAGACAGCTCCTCAGAGTCCCTACTACCTGCTGCTGAAATCTCACCCTGCTCAGTATGAGCTGCGGTTGTCAGTCAGGCTGCACTGGATCATGCTTTAGCTTTACTCCTAAAATGCTTTTTTTAATTTCAGGATTATACAGCCATTCTGTCACCAATTTTTAAAGAAAATCTAAAAGATCTGTTTAATACTCCAGTATATATAGTTTGTATTGTAAAATCTGGTGACAAATGCCCTCTAACTCCTTAGTGACCACCAACATGACTTTTTAACGCAGTCATTATGGGTCCTTCCTTAATCTTCAGTGTCACGTTTTCGAGCTACAAAAATCAAGTAGCGCTCCTTCAGTTCTGAGCCCTTTCATGTGCCCAAGCAGTAGTTTCTGACCACATACAGAGTATCACCACATTCGGGAAAAAGTGTGATAAATTGTTAGCTCCATTTTCTCCCATTAGCCGTTGCGGAAATTAAAAATTTGGTGCTAAAGCAAGCGAGGAAAAAATGTAAATTTTCATTCCACTTTATAATAATCCCTCTGAAACATTTAAACAGTCAGGGTATGTGCACATGTTGATTATTTTGTGTGCAGAAATTTCTGCACCAATTCTGCATCTCTTGGCTGGAAAATTCAGCCTTATAACGTTGCGTTTTTGCCTGTGTTTTTTCATTGAATTCAATGGGTAAAAAAAAAAAAAGGCAAAAACGCTGAGCATTGACATGCTGCAGATTATTTTCTGCACGTCAAAAATAAGCAACGTGTGCATGACACTTCAGGTTTCTCATTCACTTTGCTGGCATCAGGAAGGCTTCAGATTTTTCTAGCAAACCTGCATGGCAAAAATGCACCAAAAAACGCACCAAATCTGCAACGCGTGCACACAGCCTTAGACTGCCCAACACCAGTTCTGAATACTTTGAGAGGTGTGGTTTTTATAATGGAGATTTCCAAATGTTGACACTTAGAAACGGTAAAAATATATCTTTGAATCACTGAGGAATTTCCAATTTTAATATTTTTAGATCCGTAAAAAAACAGGTTTTGTACATTTATTTGAAAAAAATAAACAAAAAGTTTGAGGCAAAACTTCGAAGCCTTCTAAGGCTACGGTTTCCACTATCAGTAGTGAGTTTTTCATGTTGCAGAATTTTCACACCATTTCTGCACCCATTATGCAAAATGGGTTACATGCGTTTTTTTTTTTTAACATGCGCTTTTATCACTAGGTTTTTGTCAGTTTGGCATGTCATGCTTCAAATAAAGCTGCTTTGTTTCTGAAACTTCCTGATATTTGACATTTTAGGTGCAGATTGCATGCGTTATTTGTGTGTTTCCGATGCATAAATGCAGTAAAAACGCATGAGTACTTTTTCCCTGCAGATTATCCGCATTTAATGCAAGTCTACGGGAAATTCTGCACAGAACACTATGCGCACCCACAAGAGAAATTGACACGCTGCGGATTGGAAAAAGGCACCACACATCAGATAAGTCAGAATAAAAAAGAAGCACAGTGGGCATGAGATTCCTATAAATCCCATCCACTTTTCAGGTACTGTAAAATGCTGCGATTATGCAGCAGTGAAAATACGCAGCATCAAAAACGCAATAAAAGCTTATCGTGGGCACACCGGCTAACAGTCTAACAAAATAAAAGCATGTTTGAAAAATGATTCCAATGTAAAACAGACACAATGTGGATGTTATTGTCTGGCTGGAATTACTGATTTAAGTGCATAAAAATTCAAAGTTTGAAAATTATTAATTTCTTTTAAATAAACCTGAATTCACCACTAATAAAGTACAATGTGAAAAAAAAAAAACAATTCTCAGAATCACCGGGATATATAGAAGCATTCCACCGTTATTACCAAATTAATTGACATGTCAGGTTTGAAAAATGGGACTCTGTTACAAAGGATAAAATTGGCTGTCACAAAGGAATTAAAGGCTTGCCCAAACTAATGTCACCAACCAATTGATCTTCAAAATATATACACTGCTCAAAAAAATAACGGGAACACTTAAACAACAGAATATAACTCCAAGTAAATCAAACTTCTGTGAAATCAAACTGTCCACTTAGGAAGCAACACTGATAGACAATCAATTTCACATGCTGTTGTGCAAATGGAATAGACAAAAGATGGAAATTATTGGCAATTATCAAGACACCCTCAATAAAGGAGTGGTTCTGTAGGTGGGGACCACAGACCACATGCTTTCACACTCGTGGTAGTATGAGATGGGCTCTACAACCCACAGAAGTTGCTCAGGTAGTGCAGCTCATCCAGGATGGCAAATCAATGCGAGCTGTGGCAAGAAGGTTTGCTGTGTCTGTCAGCGTAGTGTCCAGAGGCTGGAGGCGCTACCAGGAAACAGGCCAGTACACCAGGAGAAGTGGAGGGGGCCGTAGGAGGGCAACAACCCAGCAGCAGGACCGCTTCCTCCGCCTTTGTGCAAGGAGGAACAGGAGGAGCACTGCCAGAGCCCTGCAAAATGTCCTCCAGCAGGCCACAAATGTGCATGTGTCTGCACAAACGGTTAGAAACTGACTCCATGAGGGTGGTATGAGGGCCCGACGTCCACAGATCGGGGTTGTGCTCACAGCCCAACACCGTGTAGGACGCATGGCATTTGCCACAGAACACCAGGATTGGCAAAGTCGCCACTGGCGCCCTGTGCTCTTCACAGATGAAAGCAGGTTCACACTGAGCACATGTGACAGATATGACAGAGTCTGGAGACGCCAAGAAGAGAGCGATCTGCTGCCTGCAACATCCTTCAGCACGACCGATTTGGCAGTGGGTCAGTAATGGTGTGGGGTGGCATTTCTTTGGAGGGCCGTACAGCCCTCCATGTGCTCGCCAGTGGTAGCCTGACTGCCATTAGGTACCGAGATGAGATCCTCAGACCCCTTGTGAGACCATATCCTGGTGCTGTTGGCCCTGGGTTCCTCCTAATGCAGGACAATGCCAGACCTCATGTGGCTGGAGTGTGTCAGCAGTTCCTGCAAGATGAAGTCATTGAAGCTATGGACTGGCCCGCCCGTTCCCCAGACCTGAATCCGATTGAGCACATCATGTCTCGCTCCATCCACCAACGTCACGTTGCACCGCACACTGTCCAGGAGTTGGCGGATGCTTTAGTCCAAGTCTGGGAGGAGATCCCACAGGAGACCATCCGCAACGTCATCAGGAGCATGCCCAGGCATTGTAGGGAGGTCATACAGGCACGTGGAAGCCACACACAATACTGAGCCTCATTTTGCCTTGTTTTAAGGACATTACATCAAAGTTGGATCAGCCTGTAGTGTGTTTTTCCACTTTAATTTTGGGGGTTACTCCAAATCCAGGCCTCCATTGGTTAATAAATTTGATTTCCATTGATGATTTTTGTGTGATTTTGTTGTCAGCACATTCGACTTTGTACAGAACAAAGTATTCAATGAGAATATTTCATTCATTCAGATCTAGGATGTGTTAATGGAGTGTTCCCTTTATTTTTTTGAGTAGTGTACTATATAAAGGCTTATTCTCCTGAATAAAAAAATCAATCTAACATGAAAAGGCCATAAATTAGCAACCAAAATACAAGCCAGACAAATTATGCACTAGAAAAGTCATGTCATTTCCTTTTATTTTAAGTTTATGGACTTTTAACTGAATGAACATCTGGACATGAATGTCGTGAAGGAGATTTTTCTATGGACAAATCTAATAAAAAATGGTGTGCTGCAGTAATGTGATCTTTGTCCATTATGAATGTCAGACTTTTCCTTCAAAAGCACATGTTTATGGTTACATGAAGTAAATTAAAAAAAAAAAAATCACAAAGAATACAGTGCTTTATACAGTACACAAAAAAGGAAGGTAGCGAGGAGAAATATATCCCCCTGCTAGTGCCCTTTGGGGAGATCCAACAACAAACGTTTATTAACTATCCTGTGGATGGGTGATATATTTAATAGAAAACCCCCTTAAGGCCATGGCTGATAACTTAAACTCACATGTACCCTGTGGAATACAATTTGTAATACTCCCTATGGGGGAGCATAAAAAAATCTTAGCAACATACTGCCTACATAAATTATGAATGTTGTCATTTACTTTTTTATTGATCTTTGAACACCTTTAAATTTGGCTATTAAATGTGTGGCACCCCAGGGGTCTGGTTTCCACAGTAACGGCAATGTTATGTCTGAGAGCAGGTGGGAGGTCTCTTGGTCAGGGATCCTGTGCATGCCACACCTCCTGCCCAGTCCTGGGAGGGGAAGAACTTCCCCTATATAAACCTAGGGCTGAGGCAGGGTTAGTGAGTAGAGAAGAAGTAGAGACAGAGAAGAGAAGCAGATATAGGAAAGAACATCAGGAGCTCTGTGGGAGCAGTGCTACAAGGAGTCAGGGGCTGGCAGCTGCAGAGCTCGCCCTGACTGAGAAGTTATCACCGGACCCGGAGTCCGAGGCTGTGGGGACTAACTCCTATCCAGCAGCAGAAACCGACCGGCAGGGGATTGCAGGTCCTCTGGCCCAGAAACCCGAAGGCACGGTCACACGCGTGGGACCAGCACCGCCGTCGTGGAGCGGAAGCTACTAGAAGGCCCCGAGTCACCGGCCATACGGGTGAGCACCACACGGTACACTCAGGGACGTGGGCTACTTATACCCGCTTCTAGCAAGGTAGCCAGAAGAGTATCGTTAGTTTGGGAGGCCTACAACTCCGCCTGGCCAGGGGAGATCCCATCTGCTCAAGGACTGACCAGGCCCCAATCGCTAGCCAGTACTCCGGGAGGGTCTATCGTTGTCACCAGTAAAGACCCTGAACTACACCGTACCGTCTCTGAGTGGTTCCTGCTACCCCCATCATCCACGTCGGCTGCCCTGAGGCCATACCCCTCCCGTTGGGGGTTATACTATCACGCTGCACAATCCTACCACCGGCCTCAGCGGTCTGCCCTGCAGCAGCAGCTCCTTAGCTGTACTCAACGGGTGGCGTAGTCGTCCAACATTTACCGCTAATACAGCGCCACTTAGTCTGACTCCCTGGGCACGGACCGGATCACCGCCACGAGACTACAACCCTCAAGAGATCCGGCTCCGGGTAAGCTCCCGCATGCGCAACGCAGCGTGACACAGGCCCAGGGGCGCGTCAACTTTTGGCGTAGTCGGCAGGATCTCGTGCCCGCAATCACCGGGTACTGCGTGCCTGAAAAAGACTGTTCAAACTTACCAGTGGTGAAGATTCCCGCCATCCGGCGCCATCTTCTGTCTTCTTCCCGCCATCCGCGAAGTTTTCCCGCCATCCGGCGCCATCTTCTGCCTTCTTCCCGCCATCCGTGGAGTTTTCCCGCCGTTGGACGCCATCTTGAAGACGCCGCGCGGGAAGAAGAGGGGCGTTGACTCCGAAAGCGCTCGAGAACTGAAGCCCCGCCTCACGTCCGGACGTTGCGTAAGGTCCTGGAAGGAGCCCAGCAGACGCCGACGTCACAGGAGCGCGACGGAAGGTCCTCAACCCTGACGATCCACTGTGGAGCCGCGGCCTACGGAAGAGGATCATCGCAAGGTAGGCCACGGTCCACTAGGGGGGAGGAAGATGTCGGATACGGAGGAGAGCTTCACTGCCTCAACCCCCGCCAGCGCCACCGCTGCTGCAGTCATGCCTTTCACCATGCCCTATATCCCGGGAGCGGCCTGGCTACCCCAGTACTCAGGGGAGTCACATACCCTGCATGACTTTAGAGAAAAGCTGGATAGCCTCTTCCAGGTGTATCCCCTCACAGAAGAGCAAAAAGTGAGCATCCTGGTGGCCCAATTAACCGGGGCAGCCCAAAGGGAGGTAAAGTCCTGGCCGCCTGGGGGAAGGACTGTTGCAGGGATACTAACCCGGCTGAGGGACACCTTTGATACCCGCACCTCAGCCGAGATCAAGCTTAGGTTCTACGGGTGCAAGCAGCGAGCACACGAGAGTATAAGGGACTATGCCCTGAACCTACAAGAGGCCCTGAGAGCCATTAAGCAGACCGACCCTGACGGCGTGGGAGACGAGGACAGGCTGTTGACTGAACAATTTATAGAGGGTTTATATTGCAATGCCCACCGAACCCAGTTGCGGGCAATGGCCTTACAGGACCCTCATCTGGGATTTGCACAGTTCAAGGACAGAGCCATCCGGGTGCTCCGAGAACCGGCACCAGGTGGCGTTGTGACCCACAGACGCCCCACTACCACTTACCACCAGGAGGCGGCACCCTTGTCGGCAGGGCCTGTGGGAGCTGATGCGCAGGCTTTGAACAATGACCCGGCTCCAGACCTGCACCATCAGGTCCAAGAGCTAGCTAAAAGCGTTGCCGCGCTAACCCGAACTGTGCAGTCTTTACAGGTTTCCACTCCAGGGAAGATCCAGCTGGCATCCGGACCGGAGGACATCCCGTGGCGTCGACCAAGGAGGACCCCACCGGCCAGAGGAAGACCCAGCGACCGATACAACGAGGACGGACAACCCATCTGCCGCCGCTGCAATCAACCCGGACATATGGCAAGGTACTGTCCTTTAAACTGGCACAACCTGGGGTAGAGGGCCAAACCCCAGGAAAAAGATCATCAGGCCCATCGAACTGGCGCGACAAATATGTGGGAGGACGTCCAGTCTTGCCCGTGGTACTGGATGGCATCCCCATGAGTGCCCTACTGGACACCGGGTCACAGGTTACCACTATCCCGTACGTGCTCTTCAAGCAGTACTGGAATGACTCGGATATCACCCGCTACCCTGACGACGACTTGAGTATCATCGCCAGCAATGGTCAGCCCGTGCCACAGATTGGATTTAAAGAGGTGACCATTAAAATCGGTAGAGTCGAATTGGCGGCACAGGGACTGATCATTGTAGACATTGACAAGCGCGAGAGTCACCCAAAGATAACTCTAGGAACTAATGTAATTGAAAATTGTCTTGCAGAGGTGATTTTCCTTTTACAGCAGGTTGCCAAGAACGCCAGCTCCGGCCAGCAGCGAGTGCTCCAGAAAGAGATCCGGGCACTGATGCGACGGCAACAGATAGAACTCTCCGGTGGTGAGATTGGTAGCGTAAGAATGTGTGACCCTTTTCCTATTGCCATGCCCCCAAAAAGTGAAATGATGATTTGGTGCCGGGCAGCTATTGGTCTGAGAGGTAGAGATTACCAGGCAATGGTAGAACCAGTTTACTCAGACAGTAGGCCCACCATTTTGACAGCACGGGGGGTGGTCAATGTACGCCATGGGAGGGTGCCCGTTCGCATAATAAATATCGGGAAGAGGGAAGTGTACCTGCCCCGGTATGCCACGCTAGCCAAATTGTATACCATCAATCAAAATTCCATACAGTCCGTAGAACCCTTGCCTCCATCTTCCCCGGAGGAAAGTAACGGCTCTAAGGAAACAATGGAGGACTGGTGTCAGCAACTACATTTGGGTACTGACTCCACTCCCTCACACCAGAGACAGGGAGTCTATCGGGTGGTTCAAGAGTACGAGAGAGTGTTTAGTAAACACCCGTTAGACTTCGGGCGAGTCAAGGGGGTAGAACACCACATCCCCACGGGAGACCATCTTCCCATAAAAGAGAGGTATCGACCCGTACCCCCTGCACACTACCAACATGCCAAGGGGATGCTTAGGGACATGAAGGAGGCTGGGGTGATCAGGGATAGCTGTAGCCCCTGGGCAGCTCCACTAGTCTTAGTCAAAAAGAAAGACAACACCATGAGTATGTGTGTAGATTACCGGAAAATCAACCGTATCACACACAAGGATGCGTACCCCTTACCAAGGATAGAGAAGTCTTTGGCTGCTTTAAGATCTGCTAACTTCTTCTCTACCTTGGATCTCACTAGCGGGTACTGGCAGGTTCCTGTAGCAGAGGCGGACCGGGAGAAGACCGCATTCACCACCCCGATGGGACTTAGCGAGTTTACCTGCATGCCGTTCGGACTCTGCAATGCACCAGGAACCTTCCAACGATTAATGGAGTGCTGTCTGGGCCACAGAAACTTCGAGACGGTCCTGTTGTACCTGGACGATGTCATCGTATATTCCAAGACTTATGAGGACCACCTGAAACACCTGGCGGAAGTGTTCGAAGCTCTGGCAAACTACGGCCTAAAGGTAAAACCCTCCAAGTGTCACCTCCTAAAACCAAAGGTGCAGTACCTTGGACACGTGGTGAGCGCTGACGGAGTGGCTCCCGACCCTGATAAGATCACCGCAATTAAGGAATGGCCAAGTCCCTCCAGTGTAAAGGAAGTGCGGCAGTTCCTCGGGTTGGTAGGCTATTACCGCAGATTCATCCCCGGTTTCACCAAAAAGGCAGCTCCTATGCAGGACCTCCTGATAGGCCAGTCCCGGAAGGCCAAGAATCAGAAGCCGCCCTTCAAATGGGAGAAGTTAGAAGAAGAGTCCTTCCGCCAGCTGAAGATGGCCCTCACGGGGGATGAAATCCTGGCGTACCCTGATTACAGCCAGCCCTTTATCCTCTACACCGACGCAAGTAACATCGGGCTAGGAGCCGTACTGTCCCAGATCCAGCAGGGGAAAGAACGAGTAATCGCTTACGCTAGCCGAAAACTGCGACCCACCGAAAGAAACCCTGAGAATTACAGCTCATTTAAGCTAGAGTTCCTGGCAGTGGTGTGGGCAGTCACCGAACGCTTTAAGCACTACCTCGCTTCTTCCCGGTTCACCGTGTACACGGATAACAACCCGTTGACACACCTGGACACGGCAAGACTCGGTGCCCTAGAGCAGAGATGGATGGCCCGTCTGTCCATCTACGAGTTCACAATCAAATACCGGGTAGGACGCTCCAATACCAACGCGGACGCCCTGTCCAGGATGCCAAACCTACCGGACGAAGGAGAAGATCCAGAGGGACTGGAAGAAGTCGAACTCCCCGCGTTCCACCGTCATGGGACTATCCAGTATTCCCATCGGGTAAGGAGTAAGCAAGCCGCTACGTTTAACCCCTTGCCTCACTACAACTGGGAGGAAACGCAAGACAGTGACCCTGCCGTCCGGCTGGTAAAGGAGATGCTGACTCGGCCAGAGGCTCGCCTTGACCCAGACGCTCCGGAGGAAGCCAAGCAACTGTGGGCTGAGAAGAGTCGACTATTCCTTTACAAGGGGAAGTTGTGCCGCAGAATGGTTAACTCCCGGACGCATGAACTAATCTGGCAAGTAGTGGTGCCACGGAGAGACGCAGCCATGGTGATGGAGGCATACCACGACGGGGCTGGACACTTCGGATGGAAGAAGCTGGAGTTCCTGCTGCGTGGGCGGTTCCACTGGGTAGGCATGAGGGGAACCATCGAGAGGTGGTGCAGAGACTGTGGCCCGTGCAACCTAAGAAGGAAGGACCGTGCCAGCCAGAAGACTCCCCTGCAGTCCATCGTCACCCGGCAGCCGTTGGAACTGGTAGCCTTGGATCATGTAAAACTGACCCCAAGCAGAAGTGGCTACGTCTACGCGTTAACCATTGTGGATCATTACTCCCGGTTCTTGGTTGTCGTCCCCGTTAAGGACTTAACGGCTCAAACAGCAGCTAGAGCCTTCCAGCAGCACTTCTGCCGTCCACACGGGTACCCGGACCAAGTGCTGACGGACCAGGGACCTGCCTTTGAAGCGGAGGTCTTCCAGGAATTCTGCAATCTGTATGGCTGCCGGAAGATAAGGACGACACCCTATCATCCGCAAACTAATGGACTTTGTGAGAAAATGAACCAGGTGGTAATGGATCTCCTGAAAACGTTGCCCCTGGAAGAACGCAGTCTGTGGCCTGAGAAGCTGCCCGATCTGGTGGACCTATACAACCACATCCCGGTAGGTTCCACCAACTGTACCCCGGCTTACCTAATGAGGGTGAGACCTGGTAAGTTACCTGTTGACCTGGAAATGGGAGTCCTGACACCCGAGGACACTTCCCCAGAAGCAGACTGGGACACAGAGAGGCAGCAGCAGTACCGGAAAGTACAGGAGAGCGTGGAGCGAAGTCTCTGTCAGGCTAGGGAAAGACAAGAGAAAACTTACAACCAGTATGCTTCCGCTGTTCCCCTGGTACCCGGAGAGCAGGTCTTGAAGAGGAAAAGACGGCTCCACAAGTTGGACGACCAGTGGGAGAAGGACCCGTACACCGTACTGCCCTCAAGCCACGAGAACCCGAAAGTCTGTACCATCAGTAAAGACGGAGGGGAGACCATAGCCATTGTATCCCGGGATCACCTGAAGAAGTGTCCTGAACAGCTACGGAACCCTGAAGAGGAACAAGAAGACCATCGACCCGTAGAGGAAAGGGAGGATATGGTTAGTACTGTGCTCGGAGACTTCCCTCGGTCCTGGACTCAAGTCAATGGTGCAGTTGTGGTACCCGTCCTCACGTTCCTCCAACCAGCATCCCAAGTGCCTACGGAGCAACAGGTAGAGCTGGAAGAGCAGCCGGTCCAGGAGGCAGAAGACTCCACACAAGCAGAACAGGAGGATCAACCCTCTGCTTATAGTGAGCCTGCCGTACCCCTAGTGAGCCAAAGAGCCGGTAGACAGCTGCCCAGTTTACCCTTGACAGCTCCTACACCCTGTAGTTCAGGGCTAGAAAGTCAGCTCCGTAGGTCCACTAGGGCCACTAGAGGCCAGTTACCCGCACGTTGGAGGATTTGAAGTGTATAAATTGTTTTATTTGTGGTTACCTGTTTTTCTTGTTGCTTGTGTATAATTATGTGTTTCTAGTTATTTATAGGAGTCCTTGTTGGATTTACCGGGAATCCTTGTACATGGTTGGAGCGTAACCTAGGAATGGACTAAAGACTGTTAAGGACTCGGGGCAGGACAGACCCCTACCTGGTTACGTCTCCCTGTTTTGGTGAAATGGACACCTTTGTTTTCTTCAAAGACTGCACCCGGTTGCGGACACGCCGTAACCATCTTTATGTGTTTTTCTTATTGTATTATTATTGTTTATACCTTGTTATGTTTTTCTAAAAATATGTTTAGTCCCGGAGTACTAAATTTCACTAGGGGGGAATGTGGCACCCCAGGGGTCTGGTTTCCACAGTAACGGTAATGTTATGTCTGAGAGCAGGTGGGAGGTCTCTTGGTCAGGGATCCTGTGCATGCCACACCTCCTGCCCAGTCCTGGGAGGGGAAGAACTTCCCCTATATAAACCTAGGGCTGAGGCAGGGTTAGTGAGTAGAGAAGAAGTAGAGACAGAGAAGAGAAGCAGATATAGGAAAGAACATCAGGAGCTCTGTGGGAGCAGTGCTACAAGGAGTCAGGGGCTGGCAGCTGCAGAGCTCGCCCTGACTGAGAAGTTATCACCGGACCCGGAGTCCGAGGCTGTGGGGACTAACTCCTATCCAGCAGCAGAAACCGACCGGCAGGGGATTGCAGGTCCTCTGGCCCAGAAACCCGAAGGCACGGTCACACGCGTGGGACCAGCACCGCCGTCGTGGAGCGGAAGCTACTAGAAGGCCCCGAGTCACCGGCCATACGGGTGAGCACCACACGGTACACTCAGGGACGTGGGCTACTTATACCCGCTTCTAGCAAGGTAGCCAGAAGAGTATCGTTAGTTTGGGAGGCCTACAACTCCGCCTGGCCAGGGGAGATCCCATCTGCTCAAGGACTGACCAGGCCCCAATCGCTAGCCAGTACTCCGGGAGGGTCTATCGTTGTCACCAGTAAAGACCCTGAACTACACCGTACCGTCTCTGAGTGGTTCCTGCTACCCCCATCATCCACGTCGGCTGCCCTGAGGCCATACCCCTCCCGTTGGGGGTTATACTATCACGCTGCACAATCCTACCACCGGCCTCAGCGGTCTGCCCTGCAGCAGCAGCTCCTTAGCTGTACTCAACGGGTGGCGTAGTCGTCCAACATTTACCGCTAATACAGCGCCACTTAGTCTGACTCCCTGGGCACGGACCGGATCACCGCCACGAGACTACAACCCTCAAGAGATCCGGCTCCGGGTAAGCTCCCGCATGCGCAACGCAGCGCGATACAGGCCCAGGGGCGCGTCAAATGCATTTATTAAGCCATTCATACTATATTGCTACAAACTTTGATCATTACTTTGAATCCAATTTTATAGAAAAAAAAACAAAGTGAGTTCAAAAGAGCGAAGTATTATGGAACCATTTCTGACTCCAATTCTAATTATTGATTAAAATAAAAATTATACAAATATAGAAGTGTGAATGAAGCCTTAGCCCAATAGAGATGAGGAATATGTGTTGTTTTTTTTTTAGCAGAGTTTGTGCCAGTTATTGAGACTGTAATAATAATTTTACAGTTCAAACTAAATGCTGAGGTTTTCATATATCATTATATTTTCATATAGCTTCTGTCCCACAGATGTTTTGCATGCAATATTTATCATTGACTTTTGATTTTCCAATTTGACCACAAAATGTCTGCTTATGATTATTGGGAACGTAGTCCAGAAAACAAAAAAACATTATTAACTAAGGTGATTTAACCCCTTCACAACCTTGGATGTATGCATATGTCCAGGTGATCTTGCAGGTTGGTAGGTACTTATGGACCTTGGACGTATGGATACATCCAGGTGATCTTGCGCGCACAGAAGCTGTGTGCACACGATCGCCGAGAGGTGTTCAGCTGACACCCGGCACTCACAGACCGGAGCGGTGCCCGCACCCCTCCTGGCAGTTGAATCCTCTAAGGGCTGCGATTTATATCGATCGCAGCATTTAGAAGGCGGAGGGAGGGGACTCCCTCTGCCCTCCAATCGGAGTCATCACAAGGGGACGACGATCGTTGCCATGGTGACCCAATCTCGTTATGACGACATCTGGGTCAACAGAGCTAGCAAGTTCGTTAGTTAAATCATGCGCTGTGCATGATCTAACTTGTGTCAGTGCAGCACCGACAGTTATGAAGCATAGCAGCAATGCTCCTGCATTGCTATGCTTTATAACTGCGATCAGACTGCAAAAAGTGAAAGTCCCATAGTAGGACTAAAGGAAAAAAAAAAAGTAAAACAAACAATTTAAAAAAAAAAAAAAAATACTAAATAGTAATAATAAAAATATATACATATTGTACTCAGAAATAAATATTATGATTTTTTTTTTGGTATCGCTGCGTCCGGAACGGCACGACCTATAAAACTGCCAAACTAGTTAAACCCTTCAGTGAACACCATAAAAATAAAAAATGAGGCAAAAAAACTATGCTTTTTCATCATACAGCCGAACAAAAAGTAGAATAAAATACAATCAAAAAGACAAATGTAAATAAAAATGGTATCGCTGACAATATCGGATTGTCCCACAAAATACAAACCGCCATACAGCTTCATTAGTGTAAAAATAAAAAAGTTATAGCTCTCAGAATAAAGCAATGCAAAAATAATTATTTTTTCTAGAAAATAGATAATTGTGTAAAAGCGCCAAAAGGTAAAAAAAATTATATAAGTGTGGTATCGCTGTAATCGTACTGACCCGAAGAATAAAGCTGCCTTATCAGTTTTACCACACGCGGAATGGCATAAAAAAAATAAAAAAACAATTACTTACTGATTTTTGTTAACCCTGCCTCCCAAAAATCGAAATAGAAAGCGATCAAAAAATGTCATATGCCCGAAAATGGTACAAATAAAAATGTCAACTTGTCCAGCAAAAAACAACCCCTCAATCCACAAAAAAAGCAACTACCCACTCAGGTCTGTCATCTGTTAACGGAAATATAGGAGTCTACCACGTTACTGGTAGTACAAAGGCTCTGGAAAAGCGCTATCGCTCCTTGCGCTCCCAAAATAAATCCAGCGAATTCTGCACTCCCAAATCCAAATGTTCCCCCTCCCTTCTTAGCCCCACAGTGTGCTAAACCACATTTAGAATCCACATGTTTGGCATTTCTGTAGCAATGTCTCCAGAAGCATGACAGGGGCATAATGTACTGGGCCTTACAATGGCAATAGAACCTCCACTGCTGCTTGTTTCTGGAAAACACTCATGGAATCAAAATCATCACTACACTTGTAGATAAATTCCCAAAGGGGTATAATTTCCAAAATGGGATCACTTGAGGGGGGGTATTCTGCTCTTCTAGCACCTAGGGGCTATATAGAGTCTGTAAACTATTCTTGGAAAATCTGCGATCCTGGAGTCAAATCCCTCCCGAGTATCGCCGTGTGGCTAAAGAGCACTTTAAAGCCACATATGGGGTATTGCCACGTTCAGCAGAAATTGTGTGACAAATTTGGTGCCATTTTTCCCATTTTCAATTGTGAAAATGTAAAATCTGGGGCTAAAACAAAATTTTGGTGGTAAAAATGTAATTATTTTTTCATCACTGACCAATGGTATAAAATTCTGTGACACACCTGTGTTATCAATATGATCACTATACCTCTTAATAAATTCATCTAAGGGTGCAGTTTGTAAAATGGGGTCTCTTACGGGGGGGGTTCTGCTGTTGTAGCACCTCAGGCGCTCTCCCAGGGGGTCATGGCACCTGCGAACCATAACAGTAAAATCTGCACTATAAAATGATGCGCCTTCTCTTCTGAGCTTTGTACTGTGCCTGAAAACTATTTCCCGATTACATGTAGGGTATTGGCAAACTCGGGAAAAATGCACAACAAACTGTGGTCCATTTTTTCCTATTAGCCCTTATAAAAATAAAAAATTTGGGGCCAAAACAACATTTTCGCAGTAAAAATGTAATTATTCTTTGTTCACTGCCCAATGGTATAAATTTCTATGAGGCACATGTGGTGTTAACATGCTCATGACACCCCTAGATGAATTCATTGAGAGGTGTAGTATGTAGAATAACATCAAATATGGGGGTTTCTGCTGTTTTGGAATATAGTCCCATTTTTCAAATCCACTCCCCAAAATGTACAGTACACAGCTGCTTTATAGAGCTCAGAAGGAGGAGCAGCTTTGAAAATTCTTCATACTGCATCTACTCATAGGTTCATCTGTAAAAAATATCTGAAGACCCCTTTAACATTATATAGTGCGCTAGTATCAATGACGTAGAATTCAGATTTCCATCCAAACCTTTGTGTCAACATACTGAATACTGCAAAAGCATCGAAGGCTTAAAATTGTAATAAATCTTTTGACGAATTCCTTTAATGATCTGCTGCAGAAGAAAGAGAATAGTGAATTATTTCACTACATGTAGGCAACAGTGATCATTTATAATATAAATTCTAGTACCTCACCATTTTCAGCTTTCTTTCAGGCTAGTTGCTAATAATGTGCCATAGACAATTTTAGACATTTTTTTCAAGCACTTAATATTACTGCAATTATACTGACGTTAATCTTTTTTAATCACAAAAGCATGCAATTTTGTAAATGAGGAGGATGACTAATCCTACTTATAACAAAGCAAGATAATATTTGTTAACCCTTTAAAGGCATATTATCACAGGATTTTATTAGTGCTCCCTCCATTACAATAATGTTTACTTGCAAAAACATCTTCCCTAAAAAGGCCATCAGTAGAAGACTGACAGCTGTTAATATGGCAACAAGAATAAGTATAATCTATAACTGGCAGCCAGAGACTGACCGCTTGGGTTTTAAATAGGGAGAAGCCCAGCACATGCAGAGAGCAGATGAAGTTCTGGAATGACAATAACAAGTAACAGCTATCCGAAAGTTAAACTGAAAGAACACTATTGTTCTCCTGTAGATAAGCGATTACCAGAAGAGTGTTCCTGCTTATGTGGGACTAAGGAGAGATAGCTGTTGGCCGCATCAGGATTCAGTAAGAGCTATATAATGTGCATAAAGAGCTCTATTATTAGGATAGGTCATCAATTTCAGAAGGTTAGGAGTTCTACACCCAGAATTCCTATTATTTAGCTTTTAGAAGCTCTTTGAGTGACCATACATTAACAGTGTACAGTGTGTAGTGGCCACTCTCAAATATTGCAATGCAGAGCCTACTGAAATGAATTGGAATGGCCATTACACAATGTACAGAATTGTGCTGTTCCATCTCTACACACTGTTTACATCCAGCCACCACCAGAGCAGGTAAGAGCTGCTCTGTAAGGGAGTCAATTGTCAGACCTCCACAGATCTGATATTGATCACCTATCCAAAATATAAAAGTCATCAATATTATATAGTCCTGGACAACCCTTGTAATAAGAAATAATTTTCGGATAGGTCATCAGTATACGTGGGAAGATAATATTGAAAGTGTATGTTCACAAAGGGCGCTTTTTCAGTGTTTTTTTCTTTTTTCTGCAGCAACACCTGATCTCTTGGCAGGAAAGAAGAAGCATCACAAACTCAGGTTTTGGTGCGTTTTTTAGGAACCCAAAGTTCAGCTTTGCTTCTACCACAGAAGCATGAACACAGGTCAGCAATGCAAGACATATGTTCATGAAAAAAATACACATTACAAATGTAAACCTGGAAGGCTAACTGTTGAGGTATATTTAACCTAAGATACTGGCAGAGCATTGAGTTTGTAGGACACTATTTACTTTCATATTTTGGTCTGCCATTGAGTTGCACAGGCATTGTTCAATTTCGCAACTAGGTTGGCCACAGGTATTGTTCAATCTCACACCTTGGGCGGCCAATGTTTACTTTGTGCGCATCATTAATTTAATTATGCTGTCCTAATCCAAACTGGCATCTCAGGTGATCAAGACAAGATGGTAAACTTGGGAAAAATCACAAAAAGAATGTGTTTCACATACTTCTGTATTTGCTTTTTTTCACTAAAAGCTCAGCAAAACGTTCACACTAGGCGTTTTTTCAGCATTTTTTTTGCACCACCCATTGCTTTCAAAGGGTGAACAATGTTGAAAAAACGCTTAAAGAAGTGACATGCGCTATTGTGCAAAAAAAACATACAAAGCACAAAATACGGAGGACAAAAAAAAAAACAAACAAAACAACAATCTGTGTGCATGAGATCTCTGAAATCTCATAGACTTTGCTGGTACTGTAAAAATTAACTGAAAATTTGCACAAAAACCGCTGAAAAATGCCTACTGTGAGCATAGCCTTATGATACTTGTGCAAAATGGAGTTCCAGAAAGAAAAGAATCAAAAGTTTAGGAAATTAAAAATAGACTATTGTTTTTTTTATGTTATTTGTACTTGGAAATGTTCACTAGTACAGTGATGTCTGTATGAAGTAGTAATAAAAAGATCTAGCCAATACATAAAGGACACAATATGCTAAAGAAATGTACTGCCAAATATATTCTACTGCAAAAACACCAACAATATGAAACACTGTAAGATGAACATTTGTTGATAATTGCTCTTTTGATCAAACATATTTTAGAAAAATCTGCATACTGCTCAGATGAAATTGGGAAACTACAATATGTCTGTAAGCCAAACTTACAGAAAAGGCTTTCAGCCAATTTTATGAATGCAGATTCTTGAATAAACAACAGTAATCTGCCAATGTAATATTTAATAAAATGAATCTTCATGACTTTCATATATGGATGACTGATCGTAAGACACCTAAAAATAGACATTATGGAGTGAAACAAAACTGCTTGGAGACTACAAACATTTTCATTAACATTTGCTCAGGACTGAGGCCAGAAGAATAACTGTAGCAGACCTGAATTAAATAGAAATCTCTTGGCCTACTTTTAGAGCCTTGCGAGTCAGTGCTTGCTCTATGGCCATGGACAAGAACTGCGCAAATTTCCTGAGTTTCAAAGTTCTCCGACACAGCATGTGATTTGCGGGCCTGGTATGACGATCCTTGCTACGTGCGGTGCACAGGTGACGTATCGCCATCCCGGGTAATCATAAAACAGTTTGGAAATTTGGCCATCTCATGGTCATGACCAGAGACCTGGACCGTGGATGGGGGTTGCATTAAGAGATCTGCTCATTTCTACCTATTTTGTACTTAACTACCCATCAGGTTTATCGAAGTCTTGTGAAAAATAACCAAATCACTAGAAGTTGTGGCAACTAAGAAACATAGCTCTGCTAATATCTGAAAATATATTCATACTTCTAAATTGTTGATAAAATCTATACTAATCTAGTGCTGGTAATTCTGAGAAAATATGTGATTACTTTTACAATACCGGGCACTAAAGTAGTTCCTTTCATGTCCCTTCTCAGATCTCTGACATATTTTAGCCCTCCATCCTCTGATGTGGAAAGATAATATTGAAGCAATTTGGAAATCTCGTAACATTATTACTATCAAAGAATCACCCGTCTGAAACTCCAAGAACTGATGATAGATGCACAAGTAGATAAAGACTGAAATCCCCTTGCTATTTTTCTATCTGCATTCATTTGAAGAGCTCACATCAAAAGATAGAAATCCTACATTGATTTCCTACCATATACCCATCCTCTAAGAAAATAAACATTCAAATTGTAACCCAATATTCACACAGTGGTATGAACAGTATGGCAAGAGTCCTATGCATTCCTTAACAGGCTTTTAGTAAAGGGTTGCCATATTTCTGTGATGGGATCTGATCTTGCCTTTAGCAAATATCTTATGGCTCTCACATAGAATATATCTATTTTCTATGCGTGTATGCAACCTTAACCCAGTCAGAGCCAATTGTTATTTTAGCTCTTTACTTTTTACCGTCTACATATCTGTATGAGGGGTAATTATTTTTTTTTTTAGGTGGGACAAGTCGTAATTTTGAAAAACTCCATTCATTTTAAACTGTATGGGATAATGAAAAAAACATTCTAAAGTGGAGTGAAATAGTGAACCACCCCCCCCCCCCCCCCCACACCGGTATTTTGACATCTTTACTTAGTTTTCAGTGATGCAAAAAATTACTTAGCTGTAGTTTTAATTTCTACATACACACAGTCACCCAGCCACAGGAATACAAAGATGTCAATAATGGGGGTCCCTCTGTTGGCTCCGAGTTGCCTTAGTAACCCCATCGGCATCTCGTGATTGTGTAGGCGAGAAGGGTAAATTTAACCTTCCTTCACAGATCTTACTGCCTAAATGCTGTCAGCTTGCGCTCAGATTCTGGCTAATAGAGGTGCTGACGGTATAACACAACTGGCAACCACTATACATAAAGTGGGTTCCAGCTCCATAAACCCATTTTGTGATGTGCACGTACATCATATGTTGGGAAGGGGTTAAATTAGTTGTGCTATGCCAACAACCCAAGTTCATATGGCCTGTAAGGGTATAATTGCCTTGAAGAATGGCTCCTGCTCTATAAAGCGTGAGCCATCCTTTTATTACATGGATGGCCATTCAAGTGAATGTCCTCCACCTTCAACGTAAAGCTCCATTTTCCCTACAGTATCGCCGACAATGGCTTCCCATCTGCCTGAAGGTGATGGGTGCAGGACCCAGGGTGATGAGTAGCTGCATTCTGCAAAGGGTTGTCTCTCATGAGACAGACTATTTAAACAACATATTTTTTAGAATTACATAACATAAGCCATATTACTTTCATGTAATCTTTAAGATCACACGAGATACAGTGTTAAGCTCTGACAAGATACAATGCAGAAAATGATTTAGCTGATGCAATCAAGAAAACATAATGAAGAGACTGTACAACAGTCATAATGATTTTCAATCTAATTGTAGAAAAAAAAAAAAAAAGATGGACCGCACATTTAAATATTATACAATGTTCTATTGTGGTTAAGAAAAAATGTTCAAAACTGATGGCTAAGGTTCTTCGATAACATTGTGATAAGAATGTATAAAGTCAATGTCACATCACTGCGAGGTGTAGCGACCACCACCACAATGACACAGCACTGGCAAGGGGGAGCAACCCAGGTACCACACAGTGCCTATGCTGTAAGGCAAAGCCCTCACGGCTCCAGGCCACACCACGAAACAGGCACAGCAACAATGGCTTCCACAGAACACCAACACTAAATGAACAGATCTAAGTAACATCTCACCTTCCATGTGGTTTCAGACAAAAATTTTGTTAACAATTTAAGATAAAACTGACTTATTAACCCCTTCAGGACCCAGCCTATTTTGACCCTAAAGACCTTGGCATTTTTGTCAATTCTGACCAGTGTCCCTTTATGAGGTCAAAACTCTGGAACACTTCAACGGATCCTAGCGATTCTGAGATTGTTTTTTCGTGACATATTGGGCTTCATGCTAGTATTACATTTAGGTCGATAATATTTGCGTTTACTTGTGAAAAAATCAAAAATTTGGCAAAAATGTTGAAAATTTCGCAATTCTCAAATTTTGAATTTTTATTCTGCTAAACCAGAGAGTTATGTGATACAAAATAGTTAATAAATAACATTTCAGACATGTCTACTTTACATCAGCACAATTTTGGAAAAAAAAATTTGGGGGGGTAGGAAGTTTGAAGGGTTCAAAGTTCATCAGCAGTTTTTCTTTTTTCCAGCAAAATTGACAAAACCATTTTTTTAGTGACCACATCACATTTGAAGTCCCTTTGAGGGGTGTACATGACAGAAAACACCCAAAAGTGACACCATTCCAAAAACTGCACCCCTCAAGCTACTCAAAACTACATTTAAGAAGATTATTAATCCTTCAGGTGCATCACAGGAACTAAAGAAACGTGGAAGGAAAAAATGAACATTTTAATTTTTCTAACAAAAATTTTCTTTTAACCTCAATTCTTTCATTTTCACATGGGCAACAGGATAAAATGGATCCTAAAATTTGTTGAGCAATTTCTCCTGAGTACATCGATACTTCATATGTGGTCATAAACCACTGTTAGGGCGCATGGCAGGGCTCAGAAGGGTAGGGGTTAAAGAGGTTAGTATCATGGGACAGTACATAAGTTGGATGTGTATCTTGCAGAGAAGATCCAAAGAAGGATAGGAAAATGAATTAAGGCATAAGCTGTTTCGTGACAATTAATTTCAGTAAATGTTTTAAGCTCTATTAACATGTCCATTTAGGATCCATTCGTAACAAATGTTAAACATGAAAATGGATTCCAAACTGAAAGCAACGTTTTCATTATACAACTAAGTGCAATTTTGCTCCTTCACGAATGGGCTATTTTTACTCAAAGTATTTCTGAAGACCTCTCGTGTTGTAGGTATGTGCACGTATGTGGTAACGTAACCGATAAAAAAGATTATAATTCCTTATGATCCCATTTACCATAGACTTTAATGTGAAAAATGGATCTGTCATCCAATTTTGGATGCACAAAAAAAAAAAATTCTGTAGACTATGTTTTTGGTCGGTCCAAATAAATGGACACCAGGTGGAACGGATGTCTTTTTAGGACACATAAAAACCTTCTTGTCCTGTAACTGAGCGTTTTCCATTTCTATGCTCCTCAAACGGATCATAGAAATGGAAATAAAAGACATGTGAACAGAGCCTTACAAAGATCTGAAACCGTCTTTTACTACACCAGTCACAGCCTGCATAACATTTCACTTGTTATAGCAGCAGGGTGTATGAGAATACCCAATTCTGCTCCAAAGATGCGTTTGCCATTTTTTTAGCTGGGTACATGATGTCGACAGTACAGACAGCCATTTTGGGATTCATGGATAAATGTCCATCACCCAGTTAGATAAGCTATATGAAGACACTGACTATACCTCCTCCATCTCTCCTTTACGTTCCTTCCAGTCACTGTGCTGTCTTCTAAGTACATCTAATTAGAAATGATCACATGACAGAATGCAATTTCAACTCCTCTCATAGTCTTCATAATATTATGACATAATATTATTTTAATAAGGCACCCTGAGGCAAAACGTCACAAGAAATTCAGAACAAATAATTGGAGATCTGTTTTACAGGTGAAATCCAGTTGGTTAGACTTAAAACTCATTTTAAGTCCAATTACAGAAATCCTGACATTCTACATACACTGACAATGATTTTAATTTTCTTAATACAGCCACAGTGAATTAAGACTTTTAACTTTGGATAACCGAAGAGTTTTGAGATCTCAGACCTAACTAATGTTATCATGCACAGACATACCAGAATATAATTATTACTACATGTTCCTGTTAATCAATAGAAGTCCACACTTTGTGATGATCCACATTCATCAATAGGGTGTATGGACAGAAACTGACCTAATTGGACAAGCCCTTTAAGCTAAAAGGGATTTTTCACGCTGAACAACCCTGTATTAATGGTCCCAAGGAGGTGAAGAAAATTTTTAAAATAAAAATTCCTCCCGCACCAGTATGGTTCTGACGTACTCACTGCTGCATTCGTCACCGGTCTCCTGACACCAACATCCAATGAGGGTGTCACTAGAGCGCATCAGCGGCCACTGATCAGCTGCAGAATTCACATTTCCACCTGTCTCCGATGAAATGTGAACGCTGCAGTCAATTAGCTACCAATTATAAAGGGTTCTCCAGTAGTGGACACCACTTGAACAACAGGAAAAATCAATTTTAAATGAAAGTCAGACTAAGTATAATAAAGAAGGCACTGCTGCACTTATCCGTAATATAACAAGATGCAGCATGGGTTAAAACAGATGTGGTAAGAAAGAAGTCTAGTATTTAAAATTGCCATGCTAGTCTATTGTCGAAAGCAAACAAAAGCAAGTGAAAGCAGAACTAGTTTTCTGGCTTCCTTTTCTGGCTACAACTTTACTGACAATGTATTTATTCCGTTTCCTACACAGGCAGGAATGAGAGGTTTTATTTTAGCAATACTTGGATCCTTACTAGGCCTAATTACCATTCCAGCAAACCTGCAATCCTGAGTATGGAATAAATATGTCAATCAGGTTCACCTAGAGTGGCTTAAAGGGGTATTCCCATCCCATTCCAATATATAGTAAGTGTAATAATAATATTAGCAAATACCTCCAATTAGAAATGTAGTATAGTATTTTTGATTTGTTATCTCTTTCCTCATGTGCAGGTATTGCAGGACCTTAGGTATCCATGGTTACGTCCACTGATGAAGTCAAAGTTAGTTAGCTAGCTGCTAGTGGCCGTAACCACGGATACCTACGGTCCTGCGATGCCTGCACATGAGGTGAGAGAGATAACAAATCAGAAAAAATATACTACATTTCTAATTGGAGGTATTTGCTAATATTATTACACCTACTACATATTGGGATAGGATCTAGGAGATGGGAATACCCCTTTAAGGCTAGGCCTACACAACTACTTGTATCAGCAATGCAGCAGAATTTGAGGAGTTCACAAACTTTCAAGCACTAGTGTAAGTCACACTTACAGAAGTCTTAATGTAGCCATAAAAATTAGAAAGCGTCTTAACAGGAACCTTTTACAAGAAAAAAAACACTACTAACCTGCAGATATGGGGTTAATCTGCAGATTAATAGCATTATTATGCTGCTCTGCGCCAACACGCAGCCTAATGCAGAAGGGAGAAAATTAACTTTATTCTCCCCGCCAGCATTCGGTTTCAGACATGGAGGCAGGGGCGGTTCAGTCCCCTCTCTGAGAATACAGAGAGGCCGATGTAACCGCATCCCCAGATCTGACTGACAGCCAGGGCTCGGGACGCGGTTACAACGGCCGCTCTGTATCCTGAACTGATGACTGAACAGGCGCCGCCCCCACCTTTGTGTCTGAAACCGAATCCTGGCGGGGAGAATAAAGTTCATTTGCTCCCCTCTGAATTCAGCTAAGGGCAGGCGCCGGGCAGCATAATAATGCTATTTAATCTGCAGATTAATTGCATATCTGTAGGTTAATAGCGTTATTTCTGGTGACGGCTTCCCTTTAACTGTAGGTGAGAAGATGACTGCCCATGAAATAGCAGACCAAATGAGCAATTTTTAACTGCTCTTCAAATCAAGTAAATACCTTGATCATACGTTCAAAACTACCAACATACTAGAAGTACCTTACATGAGCAAGTACAAAGTAGCTCAGCTTTTCAGCATTTTATGGAATAAATCTCTATTTAAAAACCTGAGTAAATTGTGCTGATATTTTATTGTACAGACACAAGACGCTTCCCTTTAAGAGCAGTCATGTTGAAAATGATATCTGATCTATAAGCAGCATGCTGTAGAGTAGGAGGAGTTGATCAGATTGATACAGCACATTTTAATGGGAAAAGTTTTAATAATTGTATTTTATTAGTTGAAATCCCTGGTGTTTGTATGAATAGGAGTCCAGTGGGTGGTCCTATTGTGTGATTGTGCACCCAATGATACTTGTCAATCATTGAGCAGGACCGTCCCCTGGACTCACATACAAACACCAGGGATTTCAATAAAATAAAATATAAGTTATACTGAATATTTTCCAACAAATCTACAAATAATTATTTTCAACTTCTTCTCTATACCATGCTGTCCACAGATCAGACTGCATTTACAATGTGACAAGTTCCGTTTAAAGAGAATCTATCACATTGAACAAGATGACATATCTGTGGGCATCATGGTACATCAAATAATAATAAAGCTAAGAACGGTTAAGAGTTTTAACAAGTTTAATAAAAAAAAAAAATACAGTATTCCTGGTGATTTGTTACTTTAAATCTCTGCTGAGTGAGCGGTCCCAGTCGGTGACTGATAGTTATCTCTATGTATACTCATGAATGAAGGCTGTCCATCACTGATGGAGCCGTCCACTGGACTTCAAAGCCTAGAAAGAGCATGGATTTAAAGTAATATGATGCGAGTTGTAATGAAGTTCCTTCCTCAAAATTGTATATGAATATCCTGAGTTTTTCCTGCTTTAGAATAACCTGCTAGCATAGCACTTCACCGCATCATCGCGCTTGTATAAAAACCTCATGGCTGATCTAGCACATAATGATTAGCTGTGTTTTTAATGATACGGTTTTTATTTTTATAAATGATACGCCCAGTTGTTACACTGAAGTCTATAGTCAAAAAATGGAAATTCTATGGAAAAAGCATTTTAGTTCGTGATATTTCTCACATTTTCTGCAACAGTGTTTTTTTCATAATGCAGCATCCTTTGGGTATGGCATTGTTTTCTTGCGGTTTCCCCACAAATTTCTCTATAGAATTTGAAAAACGCTAGAAACACTAATGCTGTATAATTGGAAGTGGATGCTGAAATAATCGGAGATTACTGATTGATTCAATTGTATAGCACAATTCCCCTAATAGCAAACTGTTCATTTTGTTAGGATGCAACTTCTCTAACTAAACGAAAGATGTTATTTCATAGGAAACAATTAGCTTTTATTCATGTATGAAAACAATAGTTTATTTTGCTTGCCAAAATTTGGTTTCCATTCATAAAACTAGTGGTTTTATTGTTTCAAGATTTCTGACCAGTGTCACTGTAACCGTATGACGTGCTGTGTCCATATCACAAACATTTTCTGAAAGAAGCACCATAAATTAGGAGCATGATGGATCATTCATTCTAGTTTCCAGTAATCTAAAACATGAGCTTTAATCACAAAGTTTAGATAAAATATTAGATTCCCCTGTATACATGATGATTTTAATCTGGAATCATACTCTGACCACATACATCAGATAGTTGCTGGCTAATCACTCATTCAGCTGGCAGCCAGTGGAGGGAAAAGTTCTCTTCGTGCCCAGGGCAGGAGATTCCAAATGTCCCCTCGCCTTCAACTTTGGTCTCAAAAGTTCATTATTTTAGCTGCTGGTTGGAGGATTATGGTACCCCTTCCGATCCTTACCAATTAAAAATATTCTTATTCATTAAAAATAGTCTACAATTCTGTTCACACCATCCCCTCCATACATGTAAAGTTCTGAAATGCAGACTTAGCTGGACACCCAACTACATATTAGTAAATGAGGGGGTTCTGGATCATTTTCTGGTTCATCCATCACCTATAGGTGGTTCTAGCTCTTTTCCTTGTTCATCCTTCATCTATCTTAGGTTTTCTTTTTAAACCCATTAGGAAATACCAACCTTACCCACTGGCAGGTCAAGAGTATAACACTGATTATCTCTTGACAATCATATCAAAGGGTGGCCGCCCGTAAAAAGTCAGTTCTTAAAGTTGATAATCAGGAAAAATTTGAAAGCATAAGGATCTGGGTGACTATGACAAGAGTCATAGAACACATTGTGAGGCGTTCTTGGTGTGCAGTGGTTAATACCTACCAAGAACAGTTCTATGTAAGGACTTCCAGTGAACTGGCCTCAGGTAATGTTCACCCATAGTGCCTTGATGGGAATGGAGAGTGAAATCTAGTCTATCTGGCCCAATCCCATAGCTACAGCAACTGTAGCACAAACTGCTCAAAGTGTTAACGCTAGCTATGATAGATACATTCTGGGCCCTGTATGCCACCAAAAACAAGTGAGCATCAGAACTGTGCCATGGAGCAAATTAAGGGAGGTGGCCTGGTCCGACAGATCGTTTTTTTACATCAAGTTTCAGAGAAACAGCTGAAGGCGGACAAATAGGAATATAAGAAGAGACAATAAGAAAAAAAGAATAAGTAGATATAGCCTCACATTCCTTAGTTGTGATAACATAGGAGCAACTCTACTAGATGCCAAATGTGCTGCCAAAGTGTTCGTATCCTGCGGACTTAAGGCGACTGTGGCATTTGCCCTGGAGAAGTACGATTATGTGTTCTCTAACATTTCACTCACAAAATCAGCTTTTAAATAGAAAGGTTTTAGAGAAAATTAGTTTTAAGTGTATTAATATGTATTTTTCAAATTTAGATATAGTTTTTGGAGAAGGCAGTCCATATATTTAAGAACCAGTATACTTATTACTTGTGTAACTTTTTAGCATGAGAAAAAAAAAAGCTGATTGCTCCAAAATGCATCATTTTTTACATTGATGTTTCAATAGTGAGGGATTATCATTCCCCTGCCAGAAGTGATAATTATTAATTCCTGATCAAGTGTGCCTTTTTGGATGTCTTCCAGCAAATTTTGGGAAGATTATCGTTTTTTAGGCATCATGTGAGTGGCCAGGTGTGTCTGCATCAGTTACTGGTGTAAGAGATGGCAGCAGGATGCACTATGTCAAGTGGGAGCTGAGCTGGCAGAGGCGGTGTGAGGCTTTGGCAATGTACTGCAGGGAAACACTGGGTTCTTGCTTTTATTTGAAAGGTAATTTGACACGTACCATCTAGCTAAAAATGATTGCACCTCTCCATGGCAACGGTATTCCTGAATGGTAGTGGCCTCTTTCAGTAGGATAATGTGCCCTTACACAGGGGTGGGGAACCTTTTTTTCTGCCAAAGGCTTGTAGGATATTTATACCATCCTTCGGGGGTTGTACAAATGGCGCGCAGACTCCTCCCACAAGGGACGTCGTGACGCTGGCACTGGTGTCAGGACAATCTTTCACTGCATGTACCTCAGTGTTCAGTAGTGAACAGTGCATGCTCACAGAAGAAATGAAGGGGCTGGTGGCCGTCAAACACAGCTGCCGACCCAAGCACTGCAGTCCGTGGGAATCTGCCTGGGGTCAGAGAAAAGGTTATCGAGGGCCGTAAATGGCCCACAGGCCTAAGGTTCCCCACACCTGCTTTGCAGGAATGGTTAGAGAAACATCACTAGTTCATTCATTCCATAGAGACCCTACCTTGAAACTTACAGGACTGAAAGACTGAAAGAGAATGGTCATTTCTGTCCATACAATAGCTGCTAATGTAGATGCCTATGACCAGACCAGTCCACCAGTCTCTTCCAATTGTAAGACACATCATAGGGAAAAGTTGCTTTTCTATTGGAGGAGGCTGATGAACCGGTCTGGTCACATGCTGCTCCACCAGCAGCCATTGTATGGACAGAAGTGCTGGTCCAGTGTGAGGAAAGCTGCACTAACAAGAGAAAGTGGCTGACCCCTTTAAAGGATTTACTGTCATTAATGTTATGGCTGATCCTTTTGTTTGATGATATTTTCTAAATGTAAAAGGTGTTATTTTTAATGAGTAGTTTATTCTTATCAGTTTAAAATCATATTTTGCTACTGGCATTTAAATGACATCTTGACATTTAAAAAAAAAAAGGTTTTGCTGAACATTTGCCATGCCATCTTGTAGTTTTGTTGAAGAGAAAGGTGTGAAATACCCTGTGATGAGGCTACATTGAAATCTAGAGTACTAACCAAACAAATCATGTTTCTATAGCAACGGAAAGAGTAATTTATTGGAGATACCTCGTGTTGGCATCTCTGAGAGCAGAATAATAACTTCTGTGGTTTGGCTGCAGCTAGATATGCCATTGTAGTAAATATCATCCTGTTTGCACGAGAAGCCCGCAAACCGTACAGTCCGTACAAAATTCTTGCAATGTTATAGAGCGGCATATAGTTTATCGATTTTTATTGCTCATTTGCTGCAATTTTTCTTCAGTAAATTCAATGGAAAAAACCACAGATGTAAAATAAGTAAGTCCAGCATATTCTCTCGCAATAGAACAGCTAAAAAAATTCCTTGTCGACTCCAAATTTGGCAATTAGAATAAATTCCTACATCAACAACCCATTTCAGTAACCATGAACCCGTAACTTGTAATATGGTTACACACAAGAACACTTTTCTACCCTTAGGACACTGGAAATGCTGGCAAGTAGAAAGAGGTTCTCAAGGCTCTGATACAGCAACCACAGACTACAGATGTGACTGCTGTACCGATGTCCTTCATATCATTTTGCCCAATGGAGGGCTTAATTTATTGTTGCACATTTCTGCAAAACGCTTTAAAACTTTGTTCCCAGATATGTGACAGAACCCTGAACAAACCATAGATAGGTCCATTAGGATAACCTCTTATAGGTAAAGCAGCAGTGACACTGCTATGACTAGTGTTGAGCGATACCTTCCGATATCAGGAAATATCGGATCGGATTGGATCGGGCCGATACCCAAAAAGTATCGGATATCGCCGATTCCGATACCGGAAACCAATGCAAGTCAATGGGACACAAATATCGGAATGAAAATAAACCCTTTCTTTCCTTGTAGGTTAATTCTACATGAAGGAAAACAACTAACAATAATGTAGAATGTATTGGGGGAGGTGGTTGCCCAAATCGATGGGAACAGTGCTCACAGTGAAACATGAAAAGCCGGCAATTCATCAGCGGCATACACCGGTACCCGACAATTTAGAACAGAAAGAATAGAGCTTCACACATAGATTAGATAGACAGAAACATGTCAGTCACATATATATGAAGTACAGTGACAGTGTTGCTTACTGTACTTGTTATTTAGTGTAAAGGATTTATTAAAAAAAATATTAGTGTTTTCATGCACCGTCTCTTTAAAAAAGCCGGCCGGCAATTCAGCAGCGGTACCCGACAATTTACAACAGAAATAATAGAGCATCACACATAGATTAGATAGATAGAAACATGTCAGTCACATTTATATGAAGTACAGTGATAGTGTTGATTACTGTACTTGTCATTCAGTGTTAAAATAAAGGATTTATTAAAAAAAAAATTGGCGTGGGGTTCCCCGTAATTTTAGTCTCTAGCGGAGGTTAAGCAGACGGCTGGGGCAGTGTTTGAAGCCTGGGAAGGGGGTAATACCCACGGAGCTTCCCAGGCTACTAATATCAGCCCCCAGCTGAATACCTAGCCTTTACTAGCTATTAAAATGGGGGACCGCCAAAAAAATGACGTGGGGTCCCCCTTATTTTAATAGCTAGCAAAGGCTAGGCAGACAGCTGGGGGCTGATATTAATAGCCCAGGAAGGGTGCCATGAATATTGGCCCCCTCCCAGGCTAGAAACACCAGCCGTCAGCCGCCCCAGAAATGGCGCATCCATAGGATGCGCCAATTCTAGCACTTAGCCTCGCTCTTCCCACTGCCCTGTAGCGGTGGCAGTTGGGTAATAGGGCTGGGGTTGATGTCAGCTTATAATGCCAGCTGACATCAAGCCCAGGTTAGTAATGGAGAGGCGTCTATAAGACACCCCCATTACTTACCCCATAGTGAAAGTTACAAAAAAACACAAACACCCAGAATAAAGTCCTTTAATTGAAATAAAGACACAATTCTTTATTGTTCTAAATTAAACCATACTTACCGTCATGCCCATTCCAGCTGAAGCCAACGATCTCCTGCAATAAAAGAAAAATAATAAAGCAACATCATCCTTACCTTTCCATGGTTCCCAGAACAGCTTCAGCTCTGCTACATCGAGATGACAGGCTGGACCACAGCAGAAAGCTGCCATCCAGCCTGTCATCCCGCAGACACTGAGAAGCGCAGGCATGCTTGCGCTCCTCAGTGTCTGGCTGTGACGGCATCCAGATGAGCCGACAATGAACTCAGCTCACCTCATGCACGTCACTGACAGCATGGGAGAATTCTCCTGCGCATGCGGTGAGCGTGAGAGACTCGGCTCATCGGGATGCCGTCACAGCCTGACACTGAGGAGCGCAAGCATGCCTGCGCTTCTCAGTGTCTGCGGGATGACAGGCTGGATGGCAGCTTTCTGCTGTGGTCCAGCCTGTCATCTCGATGTAGTAGAGCTGAAGCTGTTCTGGGAACCATGGAAAGGTAAGGATGATGTTGCTTTATTATTTTTCTTTTATTGCAGGAGATCGTTGGCTTCAGCTGGAATGGGCGTGACGGTAAGTATGGTTTAATTTAGAACAATAAAGAATTGTGTCTTTATTTCAATTAAAGGACTTTATTCTGGGTGTTTGTGTTTTTTTTTTAAATACTTTACTAGAAATTCATGGCAGTCATGTCTAATATTGGCGTGACCCCATGAATTTCGGGCTTAGGGCCAGCTGATCATGCCAAGCTGGCCCTAACCCCTTTATTACCCAGTGAGCCACCGCACCAGGGCCCAGGATGAGTTGGGTACAGAGCCAGAAGATGGCGCTTCTATGAACGTGCCATTTTCCGGGGTGGCTGCGGACTGCAATTTGTAGCGGGTGGGGCCCAGAAAGCTTGGGCCTCCCTGTGCTGCAGATTCCAGCCCCAAGCTGCTTAGTTGTACCTGACTGGACACAAAAATAGGGCGAAGCCCCACGTATTTTTTTTTTAAATTATTTCATGAAATTCATGAAATAATTAAGAAAAAAAGGGCTTCCCTATATTGTTGTGTCCGGCCAGGTACAAATAGGCCGCCGGTGGTTGGGAGCAGCCCGTTCCTGCCTGCTGTACCTGGCTGGACACAAATATAGGGCGAAGCCCCACATCAATTTTTTTTTTTATTATTTCATGAATTTCCTGAAATAATTAAAAAAAAATTGACGTGGGGCTTCGCCCTATTTTTGTGTCCAGCCAGGTACAACTAGGCAACTGGGGGCTGGAATCTGCAGCGCAGGGAGGCCCAAGATTTCTGGACCCCCCCCCCCCCGCAAATTGCAGTCCGCAGCCACCCTGGAAAATGGCGAGTTCATAGAAGTGCCATCTTCTGGCGCCGTACCCACCTCATCCAGGGCCCTGGTGCAGTGGCTCACTGGGTAATAAAGGGGTTAGGGCCAGCTTGGTATTATCAGCTGGCCCTAAGCCCGAAACTCATGGGGTCACGCCAATATTAGACATGATCGCCATGAATTTCTAGTAAAGTATTTAAAAAAAACACAACACCCAGAATAAAGTCCTTTAATTGAAATAAACACACAATTCTTTATTGTTCTAAATTAAACCATACCTACCATCACGCCCATTCCAGCTGAAGCCAACGATCTCCTGCAATAAAAGAAAAATAATAAACAAACATCATCCTTACCTTTCGATGGTTCCCAAGACAGCTCCAGCTCTGCTACATAGAGATGACAGGCTGGATAGCAGCAGTAAGCTGCCATCCAGCCTGTCATCCCGCAGACACTGAGAAGCGCAGGCATGCTTGCGCTCCTCAGTGTCAGGCTGTGACGGCATCCAGTTGAGCCAAGTCTCTCACGCTCACCGCATGCGCAGGAGAATTCTCCCACGCTGTCAGTGACGTGCATGAGGTGAGCTGAGATCATTGTCGGCTCATTGGGATGCCGTCACAGCCAGACACTGAGGAGCGCAAGCATGCCTGCGCTTCTCAGTGTCTGCTGGATGACAGGCTGGATGGCAGCTTTCTGCTGCGATCCAGCCTGTCATGTGAATGTAGCAGAGCTGAAGCTGTCCTGGGAACCATGGAAAGGTAAGGATGATGTTGCTTTATTATTTTACTTTTATTGCAGGAGATCGTTGGCGTCAGCTGGAATGGGCGTGACGGTAAGTAGAGTTTAATTTAGAACAATAAAGAATTGTTTGTTTATTTCAATTAAAGGACTTTATTCTGGGTGTTGTGTTTTTTATAAATACTTTACTAGAAATTCATGGCAGTCATGTCTAATATTGGCGTGACCCCATGAATTTCGGGCTTAGGGCCAGCGGATAATACAAAGTTGGCCCTAACCCCTTTATTACCCAGTGAGCCACCGCACCAGGGCCATGGATGAGCTGGATACAGCGCCAGAAGATGGCCCTTCTATGAACGCAACATTTTCTGGGGTGGCTGTGGACTGCAGTTCACAGCAGGGGGGGCCCACAAAGCTTGGGCCACCCTGCGCTGTGGATTCCAGCCCCCAGCTGCTTAGTTGTACCTGGCTGGACACAAAAATAGGGCGAAGCCCCACATATTTTTTTTTTTAAACTTATTTCATGAAATTCATGAAATAATTAAAAGTGTCGGATTTTGGTAAGAACTTACCTGTAAAATCCTTTTCAGCGAAGGAAGGAAGGGAGACACAAATCCATTACTTAGTGGGTAGGCGGAGCCCCATAGGATAGTTCACCTCAGATTAGAATAAGTGACGACCGGCCCCTCCAGTATAAAGGCTCCTCCTACTCCCATGTTCTCCAGTCCGTACACAAGCTAAGGAAGAGCAGACAACACCAGCAGAACAACACATCCCCTTCTGAAGGTTCAGAAATGAGAGAAAACAGGTTATGTAATAGAAACACACAGTCCTAGGCATACCTCACTGGACCGGACAACTGTGTAGAGCTGGCGATACTGGAAGGAGAGCCGTAGAGCGTTAAACCCAGTCCAGATGATCGTCATCAGGAAGGAGACGCGCTGCATCTAGAAACACAAAAAAAACACTTCTGCCATGGGATGGTGCTGTGTCTCCCTTCCTTCCTTCGCTGAAAAGGATTTTACAGGTAAGTTCTTACCAAAATCCGACTTTCAGCAGCAGAAGGGAAGGAAGGGAGACACAAATCCATTACTTAGTGGGACGTCCTAAAGCAGTACCTCACTTAAGGGTGGGAAATAGTGGCAGAATCTCCAACACCCCAACAACTTAGGCAAGAGCGCAAACCGCGCTGAATAAAGAAAAAATAAACAATAAAGAGATAACTTAAACTACCGCCGCCTGCAGGACCCTGCGTCCCAAGGCCGCATCAGCGGAAGCACTCACGTCCACTTTATAAAACTTAGTAAAGGTGTGAACGGAGCGCCAGGTGGCCGCCCGGCAGAGCTGCGCTGCCGAGGCCCCCTGATGAAAAGCCCACGATGAGCCAATGGCTCTCGTGGAATGAGCTTGAACTTTAACCGGACAAGGCTCGCCCTTGAGCCGGTACGCTTCCAGGATAGCCGAACGGATCCACCGAGCTATCGTGTCCTTGGAAGCACGTTGACCACGCCGACGACCAGCCGGAATCACAAAAAGAGAGTCCGACTTCCGAAATCCTTGTGTGATTGTAAGATAGAACTTCAATGCCCGCACTAAGTCCAACGAGTGCAAGGCCCGCTCCCTTGGATTCTTAGGTTTTGGACAAAGAGAAGGCAACACAATGTCCTGATTAATGTGGAATTGTGACACTACCTTAGGTAAAAAATCTTCACGGGTACGAAGCACCACGCGATCCGGAAGGAATTCCAGAAAAGGAGGCGAGCAAGATAGTGCCGCCAACTCCGACACCCTTCTCAAAGAGGTAACTGCCACCAAGAAGGCCACCTTCCAAGAAAGTAACGAAAGTTTAGCAGAATCCATAGGCTCAAAAGGCCTATGCTGAAGGGCTTCCAGGACTAGATTAAGCCGCCACGGAGCCACAACTGCCCTCCGCGGCGGAAACTGATGTGCGACTCCGCGAAAAAAAGAAAGCACATCCCTGCGTGAGGCAATAGCCCTTCTAAAAAGTGCGGAAAGTGCAGATACCTGACCCTGCACAGTACTAACCGCTAGACCCCTGGCCAAACTATATTGCAAAAAAGCCAAGAAGTTGGGGATGGAAAAAACCCTCGGGTTTCTTGAAGATCCAGAACACCATGAATAGAAAGATTCCCAAGTTCTGTGATAAATCCTAGTCGTAGCTGGACCCTTGGCTGCCCGCAAGGTAGCAATGACCTCAGGCGAAAACCCGCGACGGGTCAGGATCTCGGTCTCAAGAGCCACGCCGTCAAACGAAGTGACCTCAGGTCCGGATGACGAATGGGCCCCTGGCTTAACAAGTTTGAGCGAAGGGGTAGTGGAAACGGAAGCGCCGCTCGAAGAGATACCAGCGTCGAATACCACGCTCTTCGTGGCCAATCCGGTGCTACCAAGATTACTGATACTCGTTCGAGTTTGATCCGTCGGATTACCAGAGGAAGTAAGGATATCGGCGGAAATACATAGACCAGCTCGAACTGGTCCCACGGGGCTACTAGAGCATCTACCGCCACAGCCTCCGGATCCCTGTACCTGGACATGAACGTTGGAACCCTGGCATTCAGCCTGGACGCCATCAAGTCCACCTGAGGAGTCCCCCAACGGGAACAGAGCAGAGAAAAAACATCTGGATGGAGACTCCATTCCCCAGGATCCACCTGCTCGCGACTGAGGAAGTCCGCCGAGATATTCAGCACACCTGGGATGTGGATCGCAGAGATGGCTGGAATCCTGGACTCGGCCCAAACCAAGATCCGAGAGACCTCCATCATGAGTCTGGAACTTCTCGTCCCGCCGTCGCATTGTCTGACTGAATCCGGACCGGTAGACCGTTCAAAAGGACCGTCCAATGTTGGAGGCAGAGAAATATCGCTCTCAACTCCAAAATGTTGATCGGGAGAGACGACTCCTCTGACGACCAGACCCCCTGAACCCAGAGGTCGTTCCAAACTCCCCCCCCAACCAGTCAGGCTGGCGTCGGTGGTAATCAACGACCACCTCGGGAGAAGGAAGGATTTCCCCAGGGATAGAGTCTCTGGACGTAACCACCATCCAAGAGACTCCCGCACCATGCGGGAGATAACGACCGAGCGATCCAGAGAAGTCAGAGATCGATCCCAATGTGTCAGAATAAGATTTTGGAGATCCCGGGAAGGAAATTGTGCAAACGGTACTGCTTCCATAGCTGCCACCATTTGACCCAGAAGGCGCATGCATTCCCGAAGGGACATTGACAACGCCAACCTCATAGCCTGGACCAGAAGCCGAAGGTTCGCCTGTTTGACAGGAGGCAGAGACACAACTGCCCGAACTGTATCGAAATGCATCCCCAGGAACAGAATGGACTGCGCTGGTTCCAATGACGACTTCTTCCAATTGATCAGCCACCCGAAGTCCATCGGGTACTGAAGGGAGAGGTCGCGAGCTGTTATCGCCTCCTCCGCTGTGGGCGACACTATGAACAGGTCGTCCAGGTAGGGGAGGATCGTAACCCCTTGTATTCGAAGAAGCGCCATGAGAGGAGCCAGAACCTTTGTAAAAACCCTGGGTGCCGAGGCCAACCCGAATGGTAGGGCCACAAACTGATAATGGGTTTGACCTATGGCGAAACGCAAAAAACGCTGGTGAGCCCTGCCGATAGGGATATGCAAATAGGCGTCGCGGATGTCGATAGACACCAAGAAATCGTACTGCAACAGGGTCGCTATCACCGAACGGAGAGACTCCATGCGGAACTTCCGTGTTCGGACGTAAATGTTCAAATCTCTGAGATCCAGTACCGGGCAAAACGTCCTCCTTTTTGGGGACCACAAAAAGGTTGGAGTAAAAACCCCTTCCCTGGTCTTCTGGAGGAACCTGAACCACCACACCCTGCTGCAGGAGAGAGTCGACCTCCTGTAACAGTGCAGCAGCCAGCCTTGGCACGGATGGAATGCATGTCTGACGAAACCTGTCTGGAGGTGGAGAATGAAACTCTATGAAATAGCCTGCCGACATAACCCGCGTCACCCAGGCGTCCGATATGTGGGATGCCCAAATTGACCCGGATTGTAGCAGACGACCTCCCACCCGAGAACCCTCGGGGGATCCCTGGCATCAATTCGCCTTAGCGGATCTATTGTCAACCTCCCGTCTGTCCTGAAGGGACTGTTGCTTCCAAGGAGTGCGAGATTTCTGGGAGGATCTGCCGGAGGACGAAGGATGACCTGATCTCCTCTCCAAGAAGGCTGACTGAATCGTCCCCTGGTCCGAAAGGACCGATGACCTCTACCGGGCCCTGACCTGCCAGATGTGGATGCCGCTGCCTTCTTTAGAGGCAGGGAAACATCCTTGTCCTTGGCCTTAGCAATCAGCTCCGAAAGGTCCGAACCAAAAAGCTGACCGCCCCTATATGCAAAACTAAGCAAACCTTGCTTGGATACTGTATCTCCGGTCCACTGCTTAAGCCACAGTGCTCTTCTAACTGTGACGGCCGAAGCTTGAGCCTTGGACAAAATTGAAGTAGTGTCCAGTACTGCATCCCTGCCATAATACATGGCTTCTTCCATCAACTGAAAAAGCCTTTCCACTTCTGAACGCGGAGTCCCATCTTGCCATGCCGTTCGCAGCTGATCCAACCACCGCAGGGAAGCCTCACCGGCCCACATGGCCCCTAAGGCCGCTCGGAAACCATGACCTGTGGCTTCATAGATGGATTTCGCCGCTGACTTCGATCTCCTGTCCAGAGGATCCTGAAGATTGGCTTTCCCTTTAACCGGAAGCAAGGAGGACTTGCTCAACTGAGACAGGGATATATCCACCTCGGGAGAAGGAACCCAATCAGTGACCATCTCCTTAGCGCAGGGATACAGAGCATCAAAAAACTGCATCCCCTGGAAGCGTTTATCCGGACACCGGCGCTCCTTCTCCACTGCCTCGTTAAGTTTCTCATGCGCAGGCAACGTTGGACGAGCACGGCGCGTTTCCTGATATAGCCGGGCAGACTTAGACGGTCTTGCCGGCTCTTCAGACAGCTGTAACACTTCCAGCATGTCCTTAATAAGCACATCTACGCGGCCTGAAAGTGAAATAGAGCGACCTCTTCGATCCTCTTCCTCGGAATCAAAGATTTCCTCAACCGAACTCGTTGGTGAAACCGAAACCTCTGATGCGCTGTGCAAGGGAGATAGTGCCACAGTCCTGCGGCGCTTTTTTCCTCGTGGCGACGGATGCGATCTGGCTGACACCCACTGACCCAGGAGGCTAGAAAGACTAACAATGGAGCGAGTGAGCGCTTCCACCTTAACATCACTAAGGGTCGAACTTGACGTCGTGGAAGACCTGGGTGTATCAGAAGCGTGCGACCGAACTTGGAACGAATCAGGAGAGCGGTCCGCACTCCCAGGCCCCTGATCCGACATGCCACCCACACCAGATGCCAGGATGTTACAATAAGGATGGCAAATAAAAGTGTGAAAATTGCACAGCCTGTTTTCAAAACTCTTTTTTTTTTTTGTATGCCTCAAGCTCTGAAGGGTTAAAGCTCACCCTTAGAGAGAGCTACCCCAGAGCTGCAGAGCAAATAATTTAACTTAATCAACTGGGAGAAGCGCCCTTCAACACAAGGTGTTTCCCCAGGAAAAGAAAAAACAACCCTAAAGAACCATTCTGTTCAGAAGGGGTTAATATCACTGCAACTAAAATACTACACTGCCTACTAAGGTCAGCGAAGTAAATAGTTTCAAAAGAGAAGCGGTAGCGCTCACTATGTCTCCCTAGCAGGTTAGCCAAAGTGAAAAACGCTGTCAGGGAACCTCTGCCAAAGGCAGAGGGAACTCACCGATACCGCGGCGACCGCTCCTCCTGAGTGTGTGGCGGTGGACGGGGAGCAGAGAGCAGGAGGTGCCCGATGGAACACGGAAGCCGGAGGAGAAGCAGGGACTGACACAGCGCGCGCCCAAACCAAGAGCTTCCTGCCTGAGATATGACGGCAGGAAGCCAGGAGACGCTAAGCCACGCCCCCCGCTAGCCACGCCCCCCGACAGAGCCCGCGCTATTCAAGAAAAAGCGCGCTAGACAGAGCTTCCTACCTCTATGAAGGCAGGAAGCAAGAAAAGAAAAAGCGTGCGCTAATAAAGAGAGCTTCCTGCCCCAATGATGGCAGGAAGCCAAAAACTTAATGAAAAAATGTGCGCTTATACAAAAAGCTTCCCGCCTGATACACGGCAGGAAGCTAAGCAATGTGGGGCCACATATAAACATTACTGGCCTCCGTCTCTGCTCCCCCCAGTAAAGGCAGCGTTTGCAATAGACAAACACACACAGGCAGTCACACTTATAGAAGCGGCGGCTGCTGCTGCAGCCGTTAAGGCACTCTTATACAAAAGAGCAATTACCCGGCTGAACGCCACAGAGATCCTCAGGGATGTGTGGCGCCGTGGCCCTTTGCTCCCCCCTACGGCGGAACACGCAGGCACCCCCAGATGTGGTGTGCGCCTCCGCCAGGGAGCGCCCTGTATCCCCCCCCCGGCCGGCAGGCTTCTGTGGGGACCTCCTCAAGGGGTACACAGAGCCGCCAGGGGAGGGTCAGGGGTCTCAGTAGTGCTGAGACCCCCTGAGACCTCTAGACCACGGGGGGGCCAGGTCTCGCTGGATATAAAACAAAAAAACAAACTCTTCTGAGGAGCTGCCGAGGCAGCGACTATCCTCTGAGACCTCAGATAAAAGACTGGAGAACATGGGAGTAGGAGGAGCCTTTATACTGGAGGGGCCGGTCGTCACTTTTTCTAATCTGAGGTGAACTATCCTATGGGGCTCCGCCTACCCACTAAGTAATGGATTTGTGTCTCCCTTCCTTCCCTGCTGCTGCTGAAAAAAGGGCTTCCCTATATTGTTGAGTCCGGCCAGGTACAAATAGGCAGCTGGGAGTTGGGGGCAGCCCGTTCCTGGATTCTGTACCTGGCTGGCATACAAAAATATGGCAAAGCCCACGTCAAAATTTTTGGGAAAAATGAATTAAAAATGAAATAATAGTTTAGGGACTGCATCTTTATTAACCCCTCAAGTGTCATTTAGTGTTAAAATAAAGGATTTATTAAAAAAAAAAAAAAAATTGGCGTGGGATCCCCCATAATTTTAGTCTCTAGCGGAGGTTAAGCAGACAGCTGGGGCAGATGTTTGAAGCCTGGGAAGGGGGTAATACCCACGGAGCTTCCCAGGCTACTAATATCAGCCCCCAGCTGAATACCTAGCCTTTACTAGCTATTAAAATGGGAGACCCCCCCCAAAAAATGACGTGGGGTCCCCCCTATTTTAATAGCTAGCAAAGGCTAGGCAGACAGCTGGGGGCTGATATTAATAGCCCAGGAAGGGTGCCATGAATATTGGCCCCCTCCCAGGCTAGAAACACCAGCCGTCAGCCGCCCCAGAAATGGCTCATCCATAGGATGCGCCAATTCTGGCACTTAGCCTCGCTCTTCCACGCTGCCCTGGTGCGGTGGCAGGGGGTAATAGGGTTGGAGTTCATGTCAGTGCCAGCTGCCATGAAGCCCAGGTTAGTAATGATGGGAGTCTATAAGACACCCCCATTACTAACCTACAAAGTGTTAAAAAGAAAAAACACACACTACACCCAGAAAAAAAAAATTATTTGAAATAAAACAGACCATTTTATTTAATTCTTAGTTTACTAAAAAAAAATAGTTAACTGTCCACGTTCCTGCGCTGATCTCCCATGCACAGCTGTCACATCTGGAGATGGTGACAGCTGTGCATGGCTGCTGTGAGCTCACGCTGCCGGGAGCCCCTGATTGAGGTCACCGGAGTGCATTCAGTCAGCGCAGCTCCGGAGACCTCCTTTACGGCACTGCTGTACCGTGGGAATTTCTCATGGTACAAGCAGGGCCGCAAAGGAGCTGACCGAAGCAGCGCTGCCTGAACTCCGGCGAACCCGCTTATGCAATGACGGGGACGCTTCACGGCCCAGTCATTCTAGCGGCGGCAGCGGTTCAGAGCGGTCACATTCTATGTGGCTGCTCTAAACTGGAGATCATTGTGGGACACTCGTGGACTACTACGGAGGGGTAAGGATAAGGTTGTGGTTTATTATTTTATATTTTATTACAGGAGATCGATGGCTTCGGGGAATTAGGTGTCTAGGTGAGTATAGGTGTAGTTTTTTATTTTTTACTTTATTTTAGGTGGCGATAGGCGGGGACAGGTAATGTATGAACTAATTTATTGTAGGCAACTACTGGCCACCAATGACATGTATTTCAAATTTATTGGGGACACAGTAGGGCAATTTAAATAGCAGGATCAGGCTGATGGGAACTACTGCTCCCATCGAGCTGATCCTGCTGGCACGAGTGGACGAGGGACAGACATAGGCCGATGGGAGTAGTAGTGTCACATCGGCCTATGTCTGCCTGCACGCAGACATCGCGCACACACCCGCAGACATCGCACAGACACCCGCACACACCAATCATGACGGGTCTGATGGTCTGGGAGGAGAGGCTGACCTGTGCAGCCGTGGGAAAGTTCAGGTGAGTTCATGCAATGCAGTCAAGCATGAACTCACATGAACCCTCTGAGGGCACCGCGGCGACTTCAAATGAACAGCTGATCGGCATTACCTGATACCTCCGCTGTTCATTTGAAATAACCAGCGGGAAAGCGCAGCACAGAACGGGAAAGCCGGTGGTGAAGTCTTTTCACTGCCGGCTTCCCCGCCCAGGTCCTTCGCTCCCCGCTCCTTGGTGCTGCGCTCCCCGCCCGGTCCTAACTTACGATCGGGATGGGAGGTGGCGAGGGGAGCGGAGGATCGGGGTGGGAGGCTGCGGGGAAGCGAGTATGGGGCTGAGTGATTGTTTAAAAGCCGGCGGGCGGTAAAAAGCCGCCGACTTTTAAACAATCAGGAGAATTCTCCCACGCTGGGATGGCATTGAGATGACAGGCTGGATCGCAGCTGAGCGCTGCCATCCAGCTTGTCATCCTTCAGAGACACTGCAGAGCGCAGGCATTATGGGAACTTCCGATTCCGGTATCCGATATTGTAAAAATATCGGAACTCCGATACCGCGAATATCGGCCGATACCCGATATTACAGTATCGGAATGCTCAACACTAGCTATGACACATTCCTAATAAGCTAATGATGGCTAGAACTTTACACCATTGGTAAGGAAATCTCCCATTACTAGAACATTTACACATTACTTATAACATAACAGTTGGAATTGGAAAACTGATACAAATGAAAAGCAAACAAGAAAATGTTTGGAAATGTAACTTTCCTTCCTTGTGCGGAGATCCATAGCATTCTTGATGAAGACGTACATTAAACTGGATCTGCCAAACTCTTAATTCACACTTCACATTTAAGTTTTATTTGCATGATTATGGCACCTGTCCCTACTGACTTAAGGAAGAAATGCAAGCTAGGTAGCAGTTTTTACATGCATTTGCACTTTTTTTTGCAAAGAAAGAGGAAACCAACTCCACAGAAATACAAAACTCTTCTTTATTGGTGTGAATAGAAAACAGTTCAGTCGGTAAGTTAAAATGCCATGGTAGTAGATAAAAACGCGTTTCAGGTAGTAAAACCCTTAATCATGTTATCATACAATAGGAGGGGTTGGACCATATATAGGGCAGTATCCGGTTTTCACATTTGATGACCAATTACCAATTAATCAGATTAACCCCTTCACATGCATAGAAAACAAAACCCATGATAATACTGACAAGAACAAGTGAATGTACAGAATATACAGTATATACGACGCACCTGCAATAAAATAAATCTGCAAAACAAAATACAAGAGACGCATCATGTATACAAAATTGTGCAATAATTGTGCAAAAATCATAACTTGGAAATACGTTATATATAAAATGTACAGGATGTATGCAAGGTATAGAATATATTATATTTTAGATTGTTATTGCTGTTACAGAAGCACATATGGTTGCAGAAATGATTAATAACCTTCTCATAAGTTCTTGTTATTACAATATTTCTATTATCCGTAATCAGTTGTGCCTCAATGTGACATAGGCAATGGGAAGAATAGAAAAATTATGGTTCAAATCCATTCAGTCTTTCACCTACGTCAATGGAAAATATAAATAACTAATAATGGAGCCTAATTGGGTCAGCTTTTAACCCCTATAACTTCCTAACAAAAAATACTATTTCAAAAATTGTCCTGATGTAAAGTAGACATGTGGGAAAAGTTACTTATTAACTATTTTGTGTGACAAATCTCTGATTTAAGGGCATGAAAATTCAAAATTTGAAAATTGCAAACATTTTTTTCACAAATAAACGCAAGTGATATCGAAGAAATTTTACCACTATCATGAAGTACAATATGTTGGGAAAAAACAATCTCAGAATCAGGGGAATCTGTTGAAGCGTTCCAGAGTAATTACCTCAAAGTAACAGTCGTCAGAATTGTAAAAATTGGCCTGGTAATTAAGGTGCAAACAGATTTGGGGAGTAAAGGGGTTAAAGATATAACACTCCTCCCACCAACTCATGGTTAAGTTGGCCACAGAAGGTGAGTAATTTGCACCCATAGAAACACCTAGGGCTTGTATATAAAAGGTCAAAAAGCTCACACTATCCTTAATGAATTCTTGAAGTAGAGATGAATAGTTGCTGTTTTGACTCTTTGAACAAAGTTGAGTTTCCTATTGAGACTTTTATCAATCAAATGTTGTTGTGTATGTCGTGGAGTGTTCCCACTGCAACTTAAAATATATTGGCTGTACCACTCGCGAACTAAAGGTCCACATCAGGGAGCATATCTACGACATACACAACCATGAAAACGCTCATAAGAGAATCTCACAAGCGTCAAAGCATTTCATTGAAAAACATAGTGACACATCAGGGATAATGATCTATGCCATCGAACAGGTATTCACCAGTAATAGAGGGGGAAACAGAGGCTGCTTTGAAGAGACGCAAGGCTTGGTGGATATTTCATTTGAATACAAAGGTACCGATGGGTCTGAATCTCAGAAAGGATATTGTGCTCCATTATTAGTTACTCATATTTTCCATCAAATTAGGTGAAAGATTGAATGGATTCAGACCACAATGTTCCTATTCTTCCCATTGTTTGTGTCACATTGAGGTACAACTGTTTACGGATAATAGAAATATTGTAATTACAAGAAATTACTTGTGAGAAGATTATTAATAATCTCTGCAAACATATGTGCTCTGTAACAGCAATATTAATATAAGATACAAAATATAATATATTCTATACCTTGCATATATCCTGTACATTTTATATATAATGCAATTACGTATGTTATTATTTTTGTACAATTATTGCACAATTTTGTATACATGCTGCATCTCTTGTATTTTGTTTTGCATATTAATTTTATGGTAGGTCCATCACACATATTGCATATTCTGTACACTCACTTGTTCTTGTCAGTATTATCATGCATTTTGTTTTCTATGCATGTGAAGGGGTTAATCTGACTAATTGTTAATTAGGCATCAAATGCGAAAAAAGGATACTGCCCTATACATGTTCCAGCCCCTCCTATTATATCATAACATGATTAATGGTTTTACTATATGAAACGTGTTGCTTTATCTACTACCATGGCATTTTAACTCACCGACTAAAGTGTTTTCCATTCACACTAATAAAGAGGAGTTTTGTATTTCCGCGGAGCTGGATTCCTAATTCTTTGCAATTTTTTACATCCAAGGTACGGACGCCTCGTCTGCTCCATATCTTAAACAGTGAATGCAGGTGAGCTGGACTCTATTCTGCACTTTTTTTGCCCCAATTTTTAAGGCGTGATATAGACAATAACAGAAGGATAGATCATAGCAGCCATTACTCTATTAGGCATATAGACAAATTGTGGGCATATAGCAATATAAAACAAACACAATTTATAATACTCTATTAGGCCGAATTCAGACATTCATATAGTATAGTCTAAGTGTGGACAGCAAATTCAGGTCCCTATAAATATATGCCCTTAAGGCTGTTTAGTTTGGGTCAGGAGAACCGCGGTAAGTCTGAAAACCACTGTCCATTTACAGACGTCTGAAATCGGCCTTGCAACTCTCAAAATAATATAAAATTTACTTTAAATTATGTTGTCACTGTATTATGTATGATACTATCGTTTGGAATTTTTATTTGGCAACCAGTTCATTTTTCATGACAACAGTTTTATTCTTGATGCATTTTTATACAGCAGAATTGACTCTACCTACATGCATGGTTTGTGTTGGAAAACTCAATTGGGGACTTTTGTTGCCTTTTTGATCACCCATGTCAGAACGCAGTTTTCCCACACACATGGAGTATGTAGGATGTGTAGCTTGGGGAAATGGCACAGTACCTTTCTAGAAGAGGTAAAACTAATTTTATTGGCATTCAACCAAAACTTTTTCCCATTACTAATTGGCAGATTGACCTTTTCTAGCAGTGAGGCATGTTCTTTATTAGAGATAAAAAGCCTTGACACTTGAATTTCTATAGGTCAAATTTTCTGTTTTTTCATATTCTTTCCAGCTCTTAAAACCTTTATCTTAGGTAGAGTGTAATGCAGATATATTGTGAAATCGTTAGCCGTTTGAGAAAGGTATAAGCCGAAAAATGTGCAGCATCATTAATAAGTGCAATCTATTGTATTGTCCTATAAAACAACAGCAAAACAGTGCTGCAAGTATATTCTGAATGAAATTTATGCTAAATTGTCATGCCAGATAAAGAGGATTAAAAAAGAATAAAAGAGAATGTACCTGCGCCCACTTCCTTCTCTTCTTCATCAATGCTATTTTTTATACTGTCATATTCTTCGTCAATTGTTTGAACGCCTCGGATTTGAGATAAAACTCTTCTCGCCTTTTGCGTCTGGCCTTTTTGAATAAGCCAACGTGGACTTTCTGGTAGAAAAAGAAAACCAAGGAACTGGAGAATAGCTGGAACAGCTGAAAGCCCAAGCATGTATCTGTAAAATAAAGTGGAAATGGGAAGAAAAATTGTAAATTAAGGTAATTTGAATAAACAATTCAACTGTTGAAGTTTGCACTCAAATACTAAACAAAAAAAAGCATATATATATATATATATATATATATATATATATATTTTTTTTATATATTATATAAATATATTTTTTATATATTATATAAATATATTTTTTATATATTATATATATATATATATATATATATATATATATATATATATATATATATATATATATATATATATATATATATATATAAATACGTATAGATGAATACATACACACGCACATATACATGTGTGTGCGAGTGTGTTTGCCTCCTTCCTGATTTCTTCAACAAATTTAAATATTAGATAAAGATAACACAAGTAAACACAAAATGCAGTTTTTAAATGAAGGTCTTTATTATTAAGGGAAAAGAAATCCAAGCCTGCAGGGCCCTGCGTGTAAAAGTGATTGCCCCCCCCCCACCCCTTAAAACATAAATTAACTGTGGTTTATCACATCTTTGGGAAGCAGAGTTCAATTTCCCTAGTCACACACAAGCCTGATTACTACCACACCTGTTCCCAATCAAGAAATCGCTTAAATAGGACCTGCCTAACAAAGTAAAGTAGATCAAAAGATCCTCAAAGGCTAGACATCATGCTGCGATCCAAAGAAATTCAGAAACAAATGAGGAACATAGTAACTGAGATTTATCAGTGTGGAAGAGGTTATAAAACGATTTCTAAAGCTTTGTGACTCCAGCGAACCACAGTGAGAGCCATTATCCACAAATGGCGAATACAAGGAACAGTGGTGAACCTTTCCAGGAGTGGCCGGCCGACCAAAATTACCAAGAGAACAGTAACAACTCATTCAAGAGGTCACAAAAGACCCCACAACAACATCCAAAGAACTGGAGTCCTCACTTGCTTCACTTAAGGTCAGTGTTCATGACTTCACCATAAAAAAGACTGTGCGAAAATGGCATGCATGGCAGAGTTTCAAGACGAAAACCACTACTGAGCAAAAAAAACAAAGGCTTGTCTCAGTTTTGCCAGAAAACATCTTGATGATCTCCAAGACTTTTGGAAGAATACTATGTGGACTGACAAGACAAAAGTTGAACTTTTTGTAAGGTGTATGTCCCATTACATCTGGCGTAGAAGTAACACAGCATTTCAGAAAAGGAACATCATACCAACAGTAAAATATGGTGATGGTAGTGTGATGGTCTGGGGCTGTTTTGCTGCTTAAGGACCTTGAAGACTTGCTGTGGTAAATGGAACCATGAATTCTGCTGTCTACCAAAAAATCCTGAAGGAGACTGTCCAGCCATCTGTTCATGACCTCAAGCTGAAGCGCACTTGGGTTATGCAGCAGGACAATGATCCAAAACACACCAGCAAGTCTACCTCTGAATGGCGTAAGAAAAACCAAAATAAGAATTTGGAGTGGCCAAGTCAAAGTCCTGACCTTAAAAGGCGGTTAATGCTCGTAAACGCTCCAATGTGGCTGAATTACTACAATTTGGCAAAGAGGAGTGGGCCAAAACTCCTCCAGAGCGTTGTAAAAGACTCATTGCCAGTTATCACAAACCCTTGATTGCAGTTGTTGCTGATGAGGGTAGCCCAACCAGTTATTAGGTTTAGGGGGCAATCACTTTTTCACACAGGGCCTTGTAGGTTTGGCTTTCTATTTCCCTTAATAATAAAAACCTTCATTTAAAAACTGCATTTTGTGTTTACTTGTGTTATCTTTGTCTAATATTTAAATTTGTTTTGTGTTTTGAAACATTTAAGTGTGACAAACATGCAAAAGAATAAGAAATCAGGAAGGGGGCAAACACTTTTTCACATCACTGTATATGTAAAGATTTGGGCACCTCTGTTCACAATCACTGTTATTGTGAACAGTTAAGCAAGCTGAAGATGAAATGATCTATCAAAAAAGGTCTGAAGTTAAAGAGGACACATTTCTTTTGTATTTTAGGTAAAAAAAATATATAGTCATTTTCTTCATTTTAAAAGTTACAAAAATGAAAATGGACTAATGCAAAAGTTTGAGCACCCTCGGAGATTTGTGTGCTCAGATAACTTTGACCAAGATTTCAAACCTTAATCAGCCTGTTAGAGTTATGGCTTGTTCACTATCATCGTTAGGAAAGGCCAGATGACGCAAATTTCCCAGCTTTATAAAATCACAGCCTCCTCTAACCTTATGCTAAAAACAGCAGCCATGGGTTCTTCTATCAGCTGCCTAGCACTCTGAAAATGAAAATGTTGGAGGCCCACAAAGCAGGAAAAGGCTATAAGACGAAGCATTTTCAAGTTGCCCTTTCCTCAGTTTGAAATGTAATTAACCCCTTTACAACCCAAGGTGGTTTGCACGTTAATGACCAGGCCAATTTTTACAATTCTGACCACTGTCACTTTATGATGAAATTACCCTGGAACGCTTCAATGGATCCCCTTGATTCTGAGACTGTTTTTTTCGTGACATATTGTACTTCATGATTGTGGTAAAATTTCTTCGATATCACTTGCGTTTATTTGTGAAAAAAATGTAAATGTGGCAAAAATTTTGAAAATTTAGCAAATTTCAAAATTTGAATTTTTATGCCCTTAAATCAGAGAGAGATGTCACACAAAATAGTTAATAAATAACATTTGCCACATGTATACTTTACATCAGCACAATTTTGGAACCCAAATTTTTTTTTTTATTAGGGAGCTATAGGGGTTAAAAGTTGACCAGCGATTTCTCATTTTTCCAACAAAATTTACAAAACCATTTTTTTTTTAGGGACCACATCACATTTGAAGTCACTTTGAGGGGTCTTTATGACAGAAAATACCCAAAAGTGACACCATTCTAAAAACTGCACCCCTCAAGGTGCTCAAACCACATTTAAAAAGTTTATTAACCCTTCAGGTGCTTCACAGGAATTTTTGGAATGTGGAGGAAAAAAAATGAACATTTAACTTTTTTCACAAAAATGTTACTTTAGACCCAATTTTTATTTTTTTTTTCGCAGGGGTAACAGGAAAAAACGGACCCCAAAATTTGTTGTGCAATTTCCCCTGAGCACGCAGATACACCATATGTGGGGAAAAACCAATGTTTGAGCGCACGGCAGGGTTCAGAAGGGAAGGAGCGCCATTTGACTTTTTGATTGTAAAATTTGCTTGAATAATTAGCGGACGCCATGTTGCGTTCGGAGAGCCCCTGATATACCTAAATAGTGGAAACCTCCCACAAGTGACACCATTTTGGAAACTAGACCCCTCAGGGAACTTATCTAGATGTGTGGTGAGCACCTTGAATCCCCAGGTGCTTCACAGAAGTTTAGAACATTGAGCCATAAAAATAAAATTTTCACATTTTAGCAACAAAAATGTTTTTCAGCCCTCAATTTTGCATTTTCATAAGGGTAAGAGGAGAAATTGTACCATGCAGTTTGTTGTGAAATTTCTCCTGAGTAAGCAGATACCCCATATGTGGGGGAAAATCACTGCTTGGGCATACGGCAGGGCTCGGAAGGGAAGGAGCACCATTTGACTTTTTGAATGTAAAATTTGCTTGAATAATTAGCGGACGCCATGTTGCGTTTGGAGAGCCCCTGATATGCCTAAACAGTGGAACCCCCCCCCACAAGTGACATCATTTTGGAAACTAGACCCCTCAGGGAACTTATCTAGATGTGTGGTGAGCACCCTGAATCCCCAAGGGCTTTACAGAAGTTTATAACATGGAGCTGTGAAAATAAAAAAAATTAAACTTTTTCCTCAAAAATGATGCTTTAGCCCCAATTTTTTTATTTTCACAAGGGTAAGAGGAGAAAATGGACCCCAAAAACTTTTGTGCTATTTCTCCTGAGTACGCCAATACCACATATGTGAGGAAAATACAGTGTTTGGGCACACGGCAGAGTTCAGAAGGGAAGGAGCATTGTGTGACTTTTTGAACGCAAAATTGGCTAGAATTGAGAGCGGACGCCATGTCGCGTTTGGAGAGGCTCTGATGTGCCTAAATAGTGGAAACACCCCACAAGTGACCCCATTTTGGAAACTACACCCCTAAAGGATTTTATCAAGGGGTATAGTGAACATTTTGAACCCAGAGGTACGACACAGAATTTGATAACATTAGGTCGTCATACTGAATAAGTTGTCATAAGTCTTGAGCGCAAGTGCTCGCTACTTGAGTTTGCATCGGGTATGCACTAAGTATCGCGGGTGCTTGAGCGACATGCTCGAGTCCTCGCCCCGTATGTTTCACGGTTATTAGACACCCAAAAAAAAACATGTGGGGGATCACTCTTGCATGGCAGGCAATCCCCGTGAGGTTTTTTTTTGGCCGCGAAGCATATGGGGCGGAGACTCGAGCATCTCCCTCGTGCACTCGCGATACTCAGTGCATACCCGAGCACCCGATGCAAACTCAAGTAGGAATTGGTTTTTTTTTACATTTTTTTATGCTGTTACGCGTGTGGTAAAATTGATAAGGTAGCTTTATTCTTCGGGTCAGTACGTTTACAGCGGTACCACATTTATATTGTTTTTCTATGTTTTGCCACTTTTACACAATAAAAGCTATTTTATAGAAAAAAATATTTTTTTGCATCACTTTATTCTGAGAGCTATAATTTTTTTATTTTATTATTGATGGAGCAGTATGGCGGCTTGTTTTTTGCGGGACAAGATGACATTTTCAGCAGTACAATTTTTATTCATATTTGTTTTTTTGATCGCGTGTTATTCCATTTTTTGTTTGGCGGTATGATGATAAAGCTTTGTTTTTTGCTTAGTTTTTTTTTTTTTTTTACCATGTTCACTAAAGGGGTTAACTAGTGGGACAGTTTAATAGGTCAGGTAGTTCCGGAAGCGGCGATACCAAGTATGTGTACTTTAATTGTTTTTTTTTTTATAATAATATTTATTGATGGGTACATTATATTTTTATTTTTGGTGGATTACTTTTATTTTTTTTCTTTCATTTTTTAACAGTTTTTGGACTTTTATACTTTGTCCCACTACGGGACTTTCACTTTTTACATTCTGATCTCCTGTACAGCATAGGGATGAAGCACCATCCCTGTGCTATGCAGGCTGTCAGCGCTGCAGATGCAGAAGATACTTTGGTCATGCACTGCGCATGACCAAAGTATCTTCCTGCTGTCTGGTGACCTGGATGTTGTCATGACGACATCAGGTCATCATGGCAACATCCGGGAAGCCTCGGCAGACAGCGTTGGACACCGGCAGGAGAGGAGAGTATCGCGATCACCTCCCCTTGCCCCCGCAATGCTGCAATCGACTCCGATCGCAGCATTGCGGGGGTTAATGTGCCGGGAGCGGTGTGGGATCGCACATAGCACCGAGTGTCAGCTGTGACAATTAGCTGACACCCGGCGGCGATAGCGCCCGCACAGCCTGTGTGCGGGCGAAATTAACAGGGAGTACTAATACGTACCTGTCTCTTAAAGCCCAGGGCGCAAGTACGTACTAGTACGCCATGGGCTGTAAAGGGGTTAAATGGCAGTTAACAGGAACGTTGGAAGTCAAGATAATGTCTGAAAGACCAAACAAAATTTCGGTGAGAGACGCTTGTAGGATTGTTAAAGAGGCAAATCAGAACCTCTGCTGGACTGCAAAAGACCTTCAGAAAGATTTAGCAGACACTGGAGTTGTGGTACATTGTTCTACTCTTCAGAGACTCCTACACAAATATTGCCCACATGGAAGAGTCATCAGAAGAAAACCTCTCCTGCGTCCTCACCATGAACTTCAGTATCAGAAGTATGCAAAAGAACATCTAAACAAACCTGATGCATTTTGGAAACAAGTCCTGTGGACCGATGAGGTTAAAATACAACTCTTTGGCCACAGTGATCAAAGGTATGTGTGGAGAAAAAAGGACACAGAATTTCAGGAAAAGAACATTTCGCCAACCATTAAGCATGGGGGTGGATCAATCATGCTTTGGGGTTATGTTGCAGCCAATGGCACGGGGAACATTTCACGAGTAGAGGGAAGAATGGATTCAATGAAATTTCAACAAATTCTTTAATTCAAACATAACAGCATCGGTAAAAAAGCTGAAGTTGAAAAGAGGATGGCTTCTACAAATGAATAATGGTCCTAAACACACATCAAAATCCACAATAGACTACCTCAAAAGGCCCAAGCGGAAGGTTTTACAATGGCCCTCACAGTTCCCTTATCTGAACATTATTGAAAATCTGTGGCTAGACCTCAAAATAGCAGTGCATACAAGACAACACTGGAATCTCACAGAACTGGAAGAATTTTCCAAGGAAGAATGTATGAAAATCCCTCAAACAAGAATTGAATGACCCTTGTCTGGCTACAAAAAATGTTTACAAGCTGTAATAGTTTCAAAAGAGGGTGCTACTAGGTACTAACCATGCAGGGTGCTCAAACTTTTGCATTGGCTCATTTTCCTTTTTGTAATTTTTAAAATGTAAAAGATGAAATTATATATTTTTTGACAAAAATACAAATGAAACGTGTCATCTTTAACTTTAGGCTTTTTAGAGATCGTTTCATCTTCAACTTGCTTAACTGTTCACAAGGTCAGTAATCTTGACGAGGGGTGCCTTAACTTTTACATGCCACTTTTACTATATTAAACATATATATTTACACACACACTGCTCCAAAAAATAAAGGGAACACTTAAACAACAGAATATAACTCCAAGTAAATCAAACTTCTGTGAAATCAAACTGTCCACTTAGGAAGCAACACTGATTGACAATCAATTTCACATGCTGTTGTGCAAATGGAACAGACAATAGATGGAAATTATTGGCAATTATCAAGACACCCTCAATAAAGGAGTGATTCTGCAGGTGGGGACCACAGACCACATCTCCGTACCAATGCTTTCTGGCTGATGTTTTGGTCACTTTTGAATGTTGGTTGTGCTTTCACACTCATGGTAGCATGAGACGGACTTTACAACCCACAGAAGTTGCTCAGTTAGTGCAGCTCATCCAGGATGGCACATCAATGTGAGCTGTGGCAAGAAGGTTTGCTGTGTCTGTCAGCGTAGTGTCCAGAGGCTGGAGGCGCTACCAGGAGACAGACCAGTACACCAGGAGACGTGGAGGGGGCCGTAGGAGGGCAACAACCCAGCAGCAGGACGGCTACCTCTGCCTTTGTGCAAAGAGGAACAGGAGGAGCACTGCCAGAGCCCTGCAAAATGACCTCCAGCAGGCCACAAATGTGCATGTGTTTGCACAAACGGTTAGAAACCGAGGGTGGTATGAGGGCCCGACGTCCACAGATGGGGGTTGTGCTCACAGCCCAACACCGTGCAGGACGCTTGGCATTTGCCACAGAACACCAGGATTGGCAAAAGTCGCCACTGGCGCCCTGTGCGCTTCACAGATGAAAGCAGGTTTACACTGAGCACGTGTGACAGACGCGACAGTCTGGAGACGCCGTGGATAGCGATTTGCTGCCTGCAACATTCTTCAGCATGACCGGTTTGGCAGTGGGTGAGTAATGGTGTGGGGTGGCATTTCTTTGGAGTGCCGCACAGCCCTCCATGTGCTCGCCAGAGGTAGCCTGACTGCCATTAGCTACCGAGATGAGATCCTCAGACCCCTTGTGAGACCATATGCTGGTGCGGTTGGCCCTGGGTTCCTCCTAATGCAGGACAATGCCAGACCTCATGTGGCTGGAGTGTGTCAGCAGTTCCTGCAAGATGAAGGCATTGAAGCTATGGACTGGCCCGCCCGCCATCCACCAACGTCACGTTGCACCACAGACTGTCCAGGAGATGGCGGATGCTTTAGTCCAGGTCTGGGAGGAGATCCCACAGGAGACCATCCGCAACCTCATCAGGAGCATGCCCAGGCATTGTAGGGAGGTCATACAGGCATGTAGAAGCCACACACAATACCGAGCCTCATTTTGACTTGTTTTAGGACATTACATCAAAGTTGGATCAGCCCGTAGTGTGTTTTTCCACTTTAATTTTGGGGGTGACTCCAAATCCAGGCCTCCATTGGTTAATACATTTGATTTCCATTGATTATTTTTGCTGATTTTGTTGTTAGCACATTCAACTTTGTACAGAAAAAAATATTCAATGAGAATATTTCATTCATTCAGATCTAGGATGTGTTATTTGAGTGTTCCCTTTATTTTTTTTGAGCAGTGTATTTTATTTATATTATATATATATATATATATATTTATACACACACACACATACATACACTACAGACCAGAAGTTTGGACACATCTTCTCATTTAAAGATTTTTCTTTATTTTCATGACTTTGAAAATTGTACATTCACACTGAAGGCATCAAAACTATGAATTAACACATGTGGAATTATATACTTAACAAAAAAGTGTGAAACAACGGAAAATAGGTCTTATATTCTAGGTTCTTCAAAGTAGCCACCTTTTGCTTTGATGACTGCTTTGCACACTCTTGGCATTCTCTTGATGAGCTTCAAGAGGTAGTCACCGGAAATGGTTTTCACTTCACAGGTGTGCCCTGTCAGGTTTAATAAGTGGGATTTCTTGCCTTATAAATGGGGTTGGGACCATCAGTTGTGTTGTGCAGAAGTCAGGTGGATACACAGCTGATAGTCCTACTGAATAGACTTTTAGAATTTGTATTATGGCAAGAAAAAAGCAGCTAAGTAAAGAAAAACGAGTGGCCATCATTACTTTAAGAAATGAAGGTCAGTCAGTGCGAAAAATTGGGCAAACTTTGAAAGTGTCCCCAAGTGCAGTTGCAAAAACCATCAAGCGCTACAAAGAAACTGGCTCACATGAGGACCGCCCCACATGAGGACCGCCCCAGGAAAGGAAGACCAAGAGTCACCTCTGCTTCTGAGGATAAGTTTATCCGAGTCACCAGCCTCACAAATCGCAGGTTAACAGCAGCTCAGATTAGAGACCAGGTCAATGCCACACAGAGTTCTAGCAACAGACACATCTCTACAACAACTGTTAAGAGGAGACTTTGTGCAGCAGGCCTTCATGGTAAAATAGCTGCTAAGAAACCACTGCTAAGGACAGGCAATAAGCAAAAGAGACTTGCTTGGGCTAAAGAGCACAAAAAATGGACACTAGACCAGTGGAAATCTGTGCTTTGGTCTGATGAGTCCAAATTTGAGATCTTTGGTTCCAACCACCGTGTCTTTGTGTGACGCAGAAAAGGTGAACGGATGGACTCTACATGACTGATTCCCACCGTGAAGCATGGAGGAGGAGGTGTGATGGTGTTCGGGTGCTTTGCTGGTGACACTGTTGGGGATTTATTCAAAATTGAAGGCATACTGAACCAGTATGGCTACCACAGCATCTTGCAGCAGCATGCTATTCCTACCGGTTTTCGTTTAGTTGGACCATCATTTATTTTTCAACAGGACAATGACCCCAAACACACCTTCAGGCTGTGTAAGGGCTATTTGACCGAGAAGGAGAGTGATGGGGTGCTACGCCAGAGGATCTGGCCTCCACAGTCACCAGACCTGAACCCAATCGAAATGTTTTGGGGTGAGCTGGACCGCAGAGTGAAGGCAAAAGGGCCAACAAGTGCTAAGCATCTCTGGGAACTCCTTCAAGATTGTTGGAAGACCATTTCCCGTGACTACCTCTTGAAGCTCATCAAGAGAATGCCAAGAGTATGCAAAGCAGTCATCAAAGTAAAAGGTGGCTACTTTGAAGAACCTAGAATATAAGACATATTTTCAGTTATTTCACATTTTTTTGTTAAGTATATAATTCCACATATGTTAATTCATAGTTTTGATGCCTTCAGTGTGAATGTACAATTTTCATAGTCATGAAAATACAGAAAAAAAATCTTTAAATGAGGTGTGTCCAAACTTTTGGTCTGTACTGTATATATACACACACTGCTCAAAAAAATTAAGGGAACACTCAAATAACACAGGTAGATCTGAATGAATGAAATATATATTTATATCTCTCTCTCTCTCTCTCTCTCTCTCTCTCTCTCTCTCTCTCTCTATATATATATATACACACACACACACACACACAAATACTTAATTTCTTAGAAGTGATAAATATATAGTCACCGTTATTTATGTACACATCTACGTTTCCTACATACTTAATTGCTTAACAGGGTTCCCTACTTTTTTTTATAGCAGAATACCTGCATTACTAGTAATTATACTTAAGGGGGTTTTCCCCACAAACAAAAGTTGATTTTAATCAATAGATTTTGTAATAATAATAAGTTCCACAATTAAATGTGTTTAAATAAAATGTCCCTGTGCTGAGATAATCTTATAAATGTTCCCCTGCTGTGTACTGTGTAATTTCTGTGTCTCACTGTGCAGGTATATGGTCTGATCATACCACATCTCCTGGGCAGGGGAGGAAGCAAAATAGTATACAGACATTATAGCAGGGGATCACAGCCGATTCGTTTTGTGAGGTAAAACATTTTCTGCTTGCTTTTAAGCCTTTTGTGCCAGAGACTGTTTTCACCTTCATGACCAGGCCAATTTTTTCAATTCTGACCACTGTCACTTTATGAGGCAATAACTCTGGAACGCTTCAACGGATCCCACTGATTCTGAGATTGTTTTTTTCGTGGCATATTGTACAGGTGCATCTCACTAAATTAGAATATCATCAAAAAGTTAATTTATTTCAGTTCCTCAATACAAAAAGTGAAACTCATTATGTAGAGTCATTACAAACAGAGTGATCTATTTCAAGGGTTTATTTCTGTTAATGTTGATGATTATGGCTTACAGCCAATGAAAACACAAAAGTCATTATCTCAGTAAATTAAAATAATTGTGTCTAGGTTACGAGAGTAATACAATTTCCTGGTTACAGTGGAATCTAGACACCACTTTGGGAAGATATGCCGGATCTGGACGCAAGGTGACCCTATCATCATGAATTTGCGTGTACGGAGGATCGACCGAAAGGGCCTGCAGGTCACCCACCCAACAGGCTGATGTTAAGGCCACTAAGAGGATGGTTTTAAGGGTGATGATCTTTGGAGAGATGTCCTGTAGGAGCTTGAACAGGTCACTGGTAAGTGCGTTCAAGACCAGATTCAGATCCCAGGAAGGAACTTTAAGAGACCGAACCGGTCTGGCTCTGGCACAGGACTTAATAAATCTAGAGACCCGCCTGTTCCCCTGCCAGGTTACAATTATAGAGCGCCCCCAAGGCAGACACCTGAACTTTAAGAGTCCCTGTGGCTAGACCTCAGGTCACGCCCCTTTTGCAGAAACTCCAGGATTCCCTTGATTGGAGGCTTGTCTGATAACGGGGCATCTATAAAATCTAGGAACTTCCCCCAGACTCGGCTGTAAATTTTAGTTATTGGTTTCCTACCACCCAATAGGGTAGAGACTAAACCTAGTGAAAACCCCTTGCTACTTAGTAGTGACCTCTCAAATTCCACGCCGCAAGATGGAATCCTCTGGCTTGGGAGTGGAATACTGGTCCCTGAATGAGAAGGTCCGGCCTCTCTGGTAGAACCCAGGGATCTGAAACCGACAATAGACGAAGGAGGGAGAACCAGGGTCTCTTTGACCAAAAAGGGGCTATAAGAATTATCCTCGCTCCATCCTCCCGAATCTTCCTCACCACTGCCGGAACCATTACCAATGGGGGAAAGGCATAGGCCTTCCTGAACTTCCATGGAATCTGGAGGGCATCTACAGCATGGGGATTTTCTGTTGGGTTGAAGGAACAGAATCTCCCTACCTTCCTGTTTGCTCTTGTGGCGAACAGATCTATGTCTGGTTGCCCCCCTAACTGGACAATCTGTTGGAAGACCAACGGGTTTAGGCTCCACTCCCCCGGCCTTAGGGTGTGGCGGCTGAGAAAATCTGCTCTTGCGTTTTCCACCACCCTTATGTGTAGAGCACTGAGGGATGGGAGGTGTTTCTCTGCCAGATGTAGGATTCTGTCTGCCACAGTCATCAGGGAGCGTGACCTTGTTCCCCCCTGGTGATTTACATGGGCTACAGTTGTCCGATTGTCGGACCTGACCTGGACATGGTGACCCTGAATGTGAGGAAGGAAGCCTATCAGGGATTTCTCCACTCCCCAAAGTTATTTTAAGTTTGAAGATGCCCCAATCTCGTGGTATGCCCAGTGACCCCGTATTGAGAGCTCTGCTAGATGACCCCCCCATCCAGAGCCGCTCGCATCGGTTGTAATCACCCGGTCTACAGGTCTGGACCACTGTATGCCTGAGGTCAGATTTCCCTTTTTGTCCACCATGAAAGGGAATCTACAGCTTCTAGGGAAAGAGAAAACTTCCTTTCTAAACGCCCGTTGAAGGATCTCTGCGCTGACAGGACCTCCCACTTTAGAAGTCTCATATGCCCTTGAGCCAATCTGACTGCTGGGAGACAGACCTTCATAGAGCCCAGGAGGGACATTGCTTCTCTTAGGGACATCATTGGAGACTGTATGGCTTTCGAGACTAAACCGATTACTTTGCGGACCTTGTATTCTGGGAGGAAGCAGGCTTGGAGACGAGAATCCAGGATTAGACCCAGGAAGATTTGAGTCCTTGAGGGGGTTAATTTTGATTTTTGGGTGTTTATCAACCGTCCTAGCTGTTGCAACACCGCCGTGACTTCTAGAAATTGACTGGAGCAGTGGACTTCTGATTTCCCTATTATCAAAAAGTCGTCTAAGTAGGGAACTTTCACTACGTTTTTGATTCGTAGAAATGCTATTAATTTCGTAAATACTCTCGGGGCTATGGAGAGGCCGAAGGGTAGAGCAGTAAACTGAAAATGCCTCAGTTCCTCCTGAATGTACAGGGCTATTCTCAGATATTTCTGGTAGTCTGGATGAATTGGGACATGATAATAGGCATCCTTCAAGTCTATTCCTGCCATAAAGCAATTGTGGTGCAAGAGCTTCACTACCGAGCTCACTGACTCCATCTTGAAAGTCTGGTTCTCTATCAACCGGTTTATACTCTTGAGGTTGATGATGGTCCTTAAGGACCCATTTTTTTTTATTTTTATCATGAACAGAGGGGAATAGAATCCCTTACCCCTTTGTGGTATCGGAACTTCGAGAAGAACCCGTTCCTCTACCAGCTCTAATATTTCTGACTCCATATCTATCTGTTCTTCCTGGACCTTCCTCTTGGGGGTAATCACAAAGGTCTGGCGAGGAATCTGGATGAACCACATCTTTAGGCCACCACTCACAATATTCAGAATCCAGGGGTTTGATGTAACTGCTTCCCAAGCTGGAATAAAGTGGGAAAGCCTTTCCCCTACCTCCGTCTTGTCGTCATTGGGAAGATTTCTTAGTATTGGAAGATAGTCCTCCAAACATATAGCCTGACTCCTCCTTTGATTTGTACTCCCATCTTCTCCTGTCTTCTGGAGGGCGACCCCGATTAAATTTTCTTCTCCGAAAACAATCTTTTTGAGTCCCCAGAGAATCCTGGGAAACCTTTGTTCCTATCGCCACCCTTCTCTAAAAGGTCGTCCAGCTTCTGGCCAAACAGGAGTCTGATGTCACAAGGGAGGGAACATAACTTATGTTTAGATTGTAGGTCACCCGGGCAACCCTTGAGCCACAAGGCCCATCTGGCAGCATTAGATAAATTTGCTGATGTAGCCGAGAGTCTGAGTCCGCTGAAGAGTCGGCCAGGAAGGCTGACGATGCCTGCATTAGGGGCAGATTAGAAAGGATTCTATCCTTAGCGATCTTTTTATCCCTAAGCTGGTCTTCTAATTGTTGGAGCCATACCATGAGAGATCTTGCAACACAGGTGCCTGCTACTGCAGGCTTCAAGCCTCCTGCTGCAGCCTCCCAAGTGTGACATAGGAAGGAGTCCGCCTTTTTATCAAGGGCATCTTTTAGGAAGCCTGAATCCTCCAAGGGAAAGGATGATTTTTTGGACGATCTGGCAACTGCCCCGTCTATTTTGAGGAATTTATCCCAAGGCTGAGTCCTTCTCCTCAAAGGGGTACCTTCTCTTAGAGAAAGAGGGTAAGGCCCCTGATCTTTCTGTTTTTCTCCATTCTCGGTCAATGAGGCCCTGAATTTTAGGGTTTACCGGAAAGGAGCGTCTCTTTTTCTCCAAGGCCCGCGAACATAATGTCTTCCCGGGATCTGTCTGCTTTCTCCTCCCCCAGACCCATGGTTGATCTGACTGCTCTGACCAATTTGTCCATACCCTCAATTGGGAAGGAGGGTCTACCATTATCCGATGTAGAAGAGGACGATGAATCCCTCAGCCATAGATCCTCGGACTGGGAGGAATCAGAGTCGGAGGAGATATCCTTATGGGATTTTTTCTTCCCTCTAAGTAACCCCTTCAGGGACCCTTGAACCTCTGCATGGACTATGGATTTTAGATTGGATGCGAAATCCAGAGAACTTTCTGCTATGGTTCTATTAATGCAGTTTGAGCAAAGCTGTTTTTGCCATCTATGGGAAGAGAAATTTGGCATAGGGCACAAATCCTGTGCTTTTGCTTGGCGCTACTCTTCTTAGGCTCCTACAGAAGGAAGCACATAAGAGACTTCCCATTACTAAAAGGTGACATTCACAAAGATCACTCACCCCTGAAGTCACAAACAGGTTTCGGATTTGGAGGCTGTGGCAGAATATGCGATGATTCCTTTCTGGATGGTTCAGATTTGTCCGATACCTTACTCCTGCGGCTGCCACTACGATTGCTCGAGCGGCTGTCCGTGTGAGAAGTCAGTCTGCCTCTTCCGTTGCTGAGGTGGGGTGGGTTAGCTGCCGCTCCTGACTGTCCTGGTCTGCCATGGTTACCTAGACTTGTGCGCTGGAGTGTGAGCAGCGCTCCCAGGATAACCCCCCCCCTTAAAATGGGGCCATCCCGAACCTCCGCAGGTTCAAGAGACCCCCCTCCACCCCCCAGGCCGAGGCTTCAAAAAAAATGGCCAGGGAGTGCTTTACAGGACGCCGCCATCTTGGATCGGGGCGGGCGGCGCAGTGGTATGCGGGAAGCCGGAGCTTGCCTCACCGCGTGCGCCCGACGGACACAGGCCCCAAGGGAGCTGCGGATGGCGCTTCTAGAGGCTGGAACCTGGTGCACAGGCCAGCGCCCGTTCTTCCATACCGGAACAGACCCAGGTAAACTTGCATCTTCTTTCCAGACAGGTTCCCATCAAGAACAGGAAACCAACTGTAACGAGGGAGAGGTACCGCCCTTTTATTTCAGACGGTTTCCTTTCCTGTCCTTGATGGGGCAGATCCCTCTCTCAAGGTGTGCTGTCATGGATGAGGGGAAAACCCTTGTTGACAAGCACAGCGGTCAGACGTTTTTTGTAGTTGATGATGAGGGTTGCGCACATGTCAGGAGGAATTTTGTTCCACTCCTCTTTGCAGATCACTTCTAAATCATTTAAGATTTTGAGGCTGTCGCTTGGCAACTCTGAGATTCAACTCCCTCCATAAGTTTTCTATGGGATTAAGGTCTGGAGACTGACTAGGACACTCCATGACCTTAAGGTACCGTCACACTTAGCGACGCTACAGCGATCCCGACAACGATACGACCTGGCAGGGATCGTTGCTGCGTCGCTGTATGGTTGCTGGTGAGATGTCAAACAGTCAGATCTTCCCAACGACGCAGTAACAATACGGCGACCCGTAGCGACCTGTATAACGATGCACGCCTATGTGTCTCAGTTCTGAGTCGCTAACGAGGTCATTGGTAAGGTGTCAAACACACCGATGCATGCTAACCCAGCGATCAAAAAATGGTCCAGGCTATTTCGACACGACCAGCGATCTCACAGCAGGGGCCTGGTCGCTGCTACGTGTCAAATGTAGCAAGATCGCTGCTGAGGTCGCTGTTGCATCACAAAACTTGTGACTCAGCAGTGATCTCCCTTAGTGTGACGGGGGCTTTAATGTACTTCTTTTTGAGCCACTCCTTTGTTGCCGTGGTTGTATGTTTTGGGTCATTTTCTTGCTGGAAGACCCAGCCACGACCCATTCAGACATTAAAACATTAATATTAAAGCAATGCCAAGTCCTGGTGATTTATAAATGGGAGCTAAGGGCAATAGATTGATGTACCATGGGGGGGTGGCTGGAGGTCTCGGCTACACATCTGGATTAGTATTGTACGTCATGTCTACAACACTTTTGTAGGAAAACCTTTGTGAATATGATTTCAGTATCAGAACCATCATCGTTACATGAATTCAGCACCAGGACTACCATTAGTACATGAATGCAGCACCAGAACCACCGTCAGTACATGACTGCAGTCCCAGAACGCCAGAAGCACCGTTAGTACATGAATGCAGCACCAAAACCACTGTCAGTACATGAATGCAGTATCAGAATCACGGTCAATACATGCTCCCCTACACTGCCCCTCTATAAAATACTACCCCACACACTGTCCTTCTCCAAAATATCCCTTTACTCTGCCCACCTGTATAATATCCTCCCACACTGCCCGTCTCAAAAATACCCCATCACACTGCGCCTCTGTATAATTTCCCCCTTGTACTGCCCCTCTATATATCATCTCCCCACATAATATCCCCCACACAACCCCTCTCCATAATGTCACCCACATATTGCTCCTTTCTATATCTCCCCCTAAACTGCCTTTTTCCAAGTACCCCCAACCCCAAAGTCCCTGGCTACACTATACCCCTTTTCACAATGTCTCCCTAATTGCCTTATAATGTTCCAAATTGTCACATTATGTGCCCTTGTAGTAATACAACCCTTCTTTTTCCCGGGACCTCATCTAAAATAACATGAAATTTAATCTACGGCTCCTCCATGCAGCGCTTACCAGTGCCCAACGTCCCCTTTGCCTCTGCTGTCCCAGCAGCAGTGTGATGACAGCAGCGTGCTGACCTCATCACGCAGCTACATGTCAGGGTGGGGGCTGACAAGCGCTTTCTCTGCCCCATTCCCAGTGCCGCAGTGTTCAAATGTATTCGCATCTGAAAGACGAGAATACATTTGAATTAGGAAAGAAGGAGCCGTTGCATCCCGGACAGCTCAGCAAGGCACACAACATGCTTCGGTGGGCCGCATGCAGCCTGTGGGCAGTCTGTTCTGCAGGCCTGTTTTAAACCTTCTAAAATTCTAACAAAATAAAAAAAAACATTTTACAGATGGTGCTGATGTAAAGCAGAGATGAGAGAAATGTTATTTATTAATGTTTTTGTGTGGAGTGACCTTCTGGATTAAAGGGATAACAGGTATACAAAAAAAAAATTCAGGTGCCAAGTTTTTTTAATAGATGTAAGGTATTTTAAGGGTGCGGAATTCAAAAACCCCATTACTTTTGCTGAATTGGTTCTAGTTTTTGAGATAATTCATCCATGAAAATAATGCATTCCCCAATGCAACTTGTGTGTGACAACACATGCAATAGTTTTTGGTCTTTTGACTAACTCTTTAACAGTGTCTTAGGTGATGAAATATTGCATATAATTATTTTGTATTTCAATTTGTAGTCTTAGCATGCTATAAAAGTGACTTTTTGAAGCAGTAGATTGATGTCCCTGGGTGGGGATGGCTGGAGGTCTCTGCTATACATTTGAATTAGTATTGTACGTCATGTCCTACAGATGCTGTACAACACTTTTGTAGGAAAATATCTTTGTGAATAGGATTGACAGACAGTGTGACCATGTCTCAATTTAAGAACCGTAAAATTTACAGTTTTCAATGATAGCCAATGTATAATTCTGCTGATCCACATATAATAGTCTTATACGCTTGTCATTTTTTTTGTTTTTATTAAGATATTTAAAAGGTAAATGGACTAAAAACTCATTCATTATCTCCACCAACATTGGTAAAAATCATATATGCTGGTGTTTTACAGCACGAAAAATAGCCAAAATATAGTCTAAGTATAGGGCCATACTGTACCTTCATATTCCACTGATGTCAGGTTGCAATATATTGTCAAATTAAGGGACTACTAAGCAGCACACAAAGTGACGGCAAATAGAAAGAAGAATTTTATCGTATTATATAGGGAATCAATGTAACAGGGCTTTTTTATTGTTGGTTAATGAATAGACGTCAGAACACTCACTCAGTAGTGAATGAACAGACGTCAGGCTGCTCAATAGTTAATGAACAGACGTCAGTCCACTCCAAAGCTTGCAGTTCCTTGTTTTAGTTAGCTTTCAAAGGTAACATTCAGAAGTTAATTTTTATGCTTTCATTGAGATTATTATATATCTCCTGAGTCAGGGTCATACTGGGACTCAAATTCAGCCCTGGCATTTGAGCACACGGGCCCACTTGCTATGAAGTGAATGTGATATATGTTCGTTAATTTTTGTGGATCGCTCGAGATATATATCACATTTACAGAATGCATAACTGCTGTGAAGCCAGAATAACACTATGTGAAATTTAAAGGGAACCTATCTGGTCAGATAACTGTATTTACTTGCAGATATAGGGTTAATCTGCAGGTTAATGGCATTGTAAAGGTGCATAGCCGCTGTACTGAAAGTGCGGCACCCGGGACAAAACAAACTATTTCTTCCAGAAGCCACCGGCTTTCAATCGTGCAGGCATGCTCGGAGCAATTACAGTCATTGCTCACAACAGTGAAAGTGGTAACTGTAAGCACGCCCCAGCACTTTGACTTCTAGCCGGCACTGCACAGTCAAGGAAGGAACACCGCGAGCAGGGACCAGCCCCACCCACAAATCCATCAGGAGGGGCAAGGCTGGTCTGTGGTCTCCCCGTTCTCTCCTTAAAATTCGCACTAACAATGTGGCTCGTCACGACTCATTAGAGACGGCGAGGTTGCGCACTGTCATTGTGCACTCAAAAGAATATAAGAATAATGTACAGTGACAAGATCCTACTGGGCAAATGTCGGAATTGACAAGACACATGCTCAGTAGAACATGGACTAGCCCAGACCCTAAAATGGACGTTACTGATGATGGCACTTCGTTTCAGTGTGGAGACAGACATTGACAGCAGCCTCTGCCTCTTGATGACGACGCATTTGAACATTCTAGCTTGCAATGGGGATTCTCAAACAGATCATCATTAAAAAGGAAATGGGTAAAAAAACTAAAGCAGTTAGATTAGAGAGGGAATAATAATGACTTTTATTAAAGCATATTAGAAAAGCTATTAGATCATCACAAAAAAGTCATTAGGATGAAAATTATTATTAGATTCGGACCACCCTTTTAAGGTGCATTAACTGCACCTAAATGTACCATTAAAGGGAACCTGTCAGCTGCCCTATCTCCCTAAACTGCCACCATGACTGTATTGCACCCTTTTTCTACATTTTCATTAGCCTCTTTTTGTTGCTTAGTTGTTGATGATAAATGTAAAATTAAAGGGGCTGTTCACTACTAGGACAACCCCTTCTCAATCACTATTTTATTTTTTCCAGTAAAATAAAAACTCTTATACTCACCACTGGTGCCGGCGCCGATCCAGGCGATCCCCTATATCAATTCAGCAGCTGCTTCACTGTCCCCTCCTGTGGACATCACTGACATCCGAAGGAAGTGAGAGCGTAGCCACAGCTCTCACTTCCTCTGGATGACTGGGTATGTCCAAAGCAAGCAGAGTGAAGCCAACAATGATTAACAACAGAGATCGCGTGACATAATGTTATTCAATCCCCGGAAGAGCCAGTGCTGACACTACTGAAACGGTCCCCTGCCGTGAGTGTAACTGTTATTATTTTACAAGAGGGAAACAGTGATTGAGAAGGGGTTAAATCTGTTCTCGAGCTATGTAAATCAGTTGGTTACTAACTAATCAGGGGCTATTGATTTCCCTGGACTAATCCTCCCTCACGTTGTGTAAGCACAATCTGTAGGCGTGGATGACAATTTTCAAAAGTGACGTTACCGCCAGCTCTTAGCAAAAACTTTGTGGCTGGCAAAGTCCAGCATCACTGCTGCCTCCCTGGCAGTGCGCCAATGAAACTGTGGTACATACACCCGTCTTCGTTGAACATTCCAAGGGAGGTAGAAACATTTCCACATGCACAAAATTTGCAAAAAGTCAGCGGTAATGCTGATTTAGGGGGCTAGCAGTCAGGGTCCCTTTAATGTGTATTAGGGGCTTTTGTGAGCAGGACTCTGTGGCATAGCTTCACAGACTGTCAGAAGGAACAGCACTGACCTCTTCACATCTTAGGCTGTGTGCCCACTATGCGTTTCTTAAGCGTTTCCGCAGAGGCAATTCCGCCGCAAAAACGCTTAAAAAGACGCTTGGTAGAAGGTCTGCTATGTTCCCCAATGATAACCCGCATGTGCTGTGTACATGCTGCGGAAATTTCCGCTGCGGATTATCATTGTGGAAAAATCCGCAGCACTACCAATTATTTTGCGTAATCGTGGCGTTTTTGCCGCCATTGACTTGCACTGAATCGCTTAATATCCGCATGACTACATGTGCACATGCGGATATTAAGCGATTCAATGTGCGGATAGTACCCGGGTCTGGAGAAGAGGAGACTCTCATCCAGACCCGGGTACCATAGTACCTGTAAAAAAAAAAGAATTTAAAATAAAAAAATTACATTATACTCACCTTCTGATGGCCCCCGGTCTCCATAGCGATGCGTCCTGGCTTCCCGGCAGCTCGCGATGGTCTAAAAGGACCTGCAGTGACGTAATTTAGTCATGTGACGGGTCACGCGACTGCTGATGTCGGCGGTCGCATGACCTGTCACATGACTAAATGACGTCATGGAAGGTCCTTCTAGACCACAGCGAGCCGCCCAACACACCGGACGCACCGGAGGAGACCGGGGGCCATCGGAAGGGGAGTATAATGTTTATTTTTTATCATTACTTGGTCGCACTATATAAATCCATGCCGGTTACATGGATTTATATAGTGTGACCAAGTTGTGAAGCACTTTCCAAGTGATGCTAAAATCACTTGCAAAGCGCTTGACAACCCGCATGCAAAATCGCATGTGAAAAACGCTTCACTTCCGCTTGTCCCTGGCAGAAAAAAAACGCATGCATTTTTTCTGCCAGGGAGATGCAGAAACGCTCAGGAAAAATCCGGAGCATTTCTGCATCGTGGGCACATAGCTTTTACAAACTGAAGATAGTTATAAGGCTATTTACACAAGACAAAAGCTACCTAATAGACAGCTTCTATAAACATAGGACAGTGATAAGAGGAGTGAGAGGGGAGGAGCAGATTAAAGAGACAGGAGCTGCCAGAGGACAACTGTTTCACTCAGAAAAGCTCTAATCATGGGCCTGAATGTGGGAGGGCATCTAGTCTTCAGAAGTCATCTGAGCATGACTGTCACCATGCTGCTCTTCGGTCTATGCCTGGGCTGCTCTTGCTTGGCTGGGTAAGTCATCGAGCATGATTAAGCTGACTGGCTGCATCGGCATCATCCCCTCCTCCCACCTTCATGTACTGAATGGGGATAGGTAGAGGCTGGGGTCAGGTCACCACTGGCGTTAATCCCTGAAGAGTACAGGAATTTAAATAGAACAAATAAAGGGAACGTTTACATGTGCATCCCTGAAGCGAAGGAGCTATAGAATGATGTGCTTTACCAAAAAGCTCTATCTTGGTCTCAACTGTCCACAAGACACCTTCCAAAAAAGATTTTGGTTTACTCATGTACATTTTGGCAAACTTCTAACTTTTTTATGTCTCTGTCAGCAGTGGGGTCCTTTTGGGTCTCCTGCCATAGCGTTTAATTTCATTCAAATGTCGACTGATAGTTCGCGCCGACACTGATGCACTCTGAACCTGCAGGACACTTTGAATTTCTTTGGAATTTGATTGAGGCTGCCTATCCACCATCCAGTGTTGCAACCTTTCATCAATTTTTATCTGCGGTCCACTTCCAGAGAAATTAGCTACAGTGCCAAGAGTTGTAAACTTCTTTATTTTTCAACAATGTTGGTTCTCAAGTCCTCAGACACCACTTTTCTTCTCCTCCTTCTGTTCTCAATGCTTAGTGTGGCACGCCGAGACACACAATACAAAGATTGAGTCAACTTCTCCCCTTTTTAACAGATTTCAGCTGCGATTTTTTTTTTTTTTAATACTGTAAATTTTATTGAAAATTTATAGGTTTAACAATAGAACCAAAGAAATAACGCATAAACTGAAATTAATAGAGCATGTTGGAAATCTGCTATAGATCATACACTTATCTGCGTTCTTCGTGTAGTCTTCTAATAAACAGTGTTTAGTCCAAGCACCATTATACGAGCAGCCGAATATTTCCATAGTTGGTGTAACTGTAGGAGCTGCTCGCTTACTCAATCATTTGCTATAATCTATATTTGTTTACAATTTCAGAAACACTACAAACCTTTATGACACAGACAGGAAAACAACAGGGGGAAGGGGAAGGGTAATGAGGCAAAATACTGGAAGATTTCAGCAGTAAACTCTGTTCTCTTTTACTTAAACAAATATCAGGTATTAAATTGGGCCCAGTAATAGTCCCATGGTCCCCACACCTTATTGAATACATCTAATTTGGCGTTTATTACTGCCGTCAGGTGTTCCATTCTTCGTATATCCGCAATTCTACTTAGTAAATCTCTATTACAGGGGGGAGCGTTTTTTTTTCCAATGAAGAGCTATGAGGCATCTAGCAGCTGTTAGCTGGGTCTAGAGCAGTGGTCCCCAACCTTTTTTGCACCAGGGACCGGCTTGAAGCAAGATCATTTTTCCATGGCCCAGCAAGGAGGGGGTGGGGTGGGCGGGGCTTTGGTCATATGGGGGCGGGGTAATGGAGGGATTTGGAGTTTAGTGCATACTTATCATATAGTATAGACCAGGTCCCCGCCAGGAGCTATGCCAGGAGCCCCACATAATGTGCTGTGCCAGGAGCCGCATCACTGAGGCCCCATCACGCCCTGCAGCAGGACAGGGCAGCTGTCCTGACAGCTGCTGTTCAGCTGCATTTACTTCATCCCAGGGGCGGACACAGACTGTAGTGGGCCCCTGTGCAAGAAATTTTTGGGGGCCCCCCCCGCCCTTCATAAGGCAACAAAGTTATGTAAACATAACCCCCCCATGTGCATCTCTCACCCCCCCATGTGCAGCTCACCCCCGTGCATCTCTCATCCCCCTCCGTGCATCTCTCATCCCCCTCCGTGCATCTCTCATCCACCCCCCGTGCATCTCTCATCCACCCCCCGTGCATCTCTCATCCACCCCCCGTGCATCTCTCATCCACCCCCCGTGCATCTCTCATCTCTCCCCTCCCTCCCATGTGCATCTCTCATCTCTCCCCTCCCTCCCATGTGCATCTCTCATCTCTCCCCTCCCCCCATGTGGATCTCTCATCTCTCCCCTCCCCCATGTGCATCTCTCATCTCTCCCCTCCCCCCCATGTGGATCTCTCATCTCTCCCCTCCCCCATGTGCATCTCTCATCTCTCCCCTCCCCCCATGTGCATCTCCCATTCCCCCCACTCCTAGTTAATTGTATTTAAAAAAAAATAAAACTTGTTATACTTACCCCCATGCGATCCCTGCAGAAGCCTGGCGCTCGTCCAAATCGCTGACACCAGGTTCTCCTGACTTCCGGCCATGTGACGGCGCCGTCACATGACCGGAAGTCAGGGGAATCATGAAGGTGCTGCCGCAGCAGCGCAGCGCTAAGATGTCCCGGACCCGGCGCTTAGCATGCGGCCGGGGGCCCCATGAGGAGAGAGACGCACAAGAGGGGGGCTCCGAGGGGGCTCCTACCGGCCGGGCCCCATACTGGAGTCAGGGCAGTCATGCCCTGATGGCGGCCCTGCTGGAGGCTGGAGGGGCCCCCTCTCCCCGCGGACCGGCTGAAAAACCCCAACGGCCCGGTCCTGGTCCGCGGACCGGCGGTTGGGGACCTCTGGTCTAGAGGGATTTCAGTGAACAATACTTCCCGCAGGAGGGATCTGACATTTTCCCATAATGGGGTCAGGATCGGGCATGTCCAGAAAATGTGGGTAAGGGACCCCATAGCAGCTCCAGAGCGCCAGCAGCCATCCGGGATAGAGGGGTTTAATTTGTGTAGTAGTTCAGGGGTATGATAACAAAACATCATTAATTTATATTGATTCTCTTTGTAGAAAGTGCAAAGAGAGGTTTTGGATGCTTTATCCCAGATGGACTGCCAACACTGTGGTGATAGTTCCCTTCCCATAAACCTCTCCCACTTAGTCATGTATGAGTGTTTAGGAGGTGGATCCCCCCGGGGAGTGTTAATTAGACCATATATGTCCGATATCAGACCCTTTGTTGACGGGCTCCTTTTACATACCTTTTCAAACTCAGTAGGAGAGGACACCTTCAACGACCCAAACAAAGAAACTGCAAAAGATTTAATCTGCAAAAATTGAAAGAATTCCCTGTTTGTTTGTTATTCTAAAGTTAGCTTTAATGTGGTCAAAAGTGTGTAATTTCAATGAGGTTCCATCTACCAGGTCTGCAAATCTAAAAAGGCCAGCCTTTATCAATGGGAGCACCATGTCCGAGCTCAAGCTATTTGGAATTAGCGGTTGGTATATGAAGGATATCACTGGCGATCTTGGGGAAGTTAGTTCAAATCTTACCGCAGGTCTGCCTTATTTCCCTTGTGAACCTGATAGGACGCAAAAGGGGACGACTTATCTTTAAGGGTCTACTGGTCCAAAGTAGGGCGTTTGGATGAATGGGAGCCAGCCATAACTTCTTTATTTCAGTCCATTTATTGTATGCCCATAACGAAGCCCACGAGGGGACCCTTCCGAGATGAACCGCCCAATAATACTTAATAACATCCGGTACTGACATGCCTCCCTGGTTTCTGTGAGTGGTTAAGATTTGTTTGGCTATTCTAGGTCTTTTATCATTCCATATAAATCTCATTATTGCTGCTTGAAGGGATTTGAGTCCCCATAGAGACTCTCACCGGAAGGGTTGCAAAGTGATTAATTTAGGGAGGAGGGTCATCTTGACCGAGGCTATTCTCCCCATCATGGAGATAGAAATAGATTTCTATTTTGTTAGCAAGTTTTTCAGCTCTCTAAATAGGGATGGGAAATTCCTAGCATATAGGGTGTTAAAGGATGAGGAAAGGTTGACTCCTAGATATTTAATTTCATCTGTTTTCCAACGGAATTTGTAGTTTGATTTCAGATTATCAAGGGCTTGAGGGATAAAGTTCAGGGGTAATGCCTCCGTTTTAGCTGTGTTAACTTTGTATCCTGACATAAGCCCATATTCCTTTACTGTGGCCATAAGGTTGGGAAGTGATACGTGAGGAGAGGTTAGGGTCATTAGGACATTATCCGCGAACCGTGATATCTTGAAAATTTTCCCCTTAATCTCCACACCAGAGATACTAGGATTTTGGCGAATCGCCGCCGCCAACGGCTCTATGCACATGGCAAAGAGGAGGGGAGATAAAGGGCACCCCTGTCTTGTTCCATTCGAAATTTTCAATTTAGGGGAGGTATGAAGGGGGGTTTTAATAGATGCTGAAGGGGTTCCGTAAAGAGCCCTCAATGCCATCATAAAAGACCCAGACACTCCGAACGCCCTCATTGTTTCAAATAGAAAGGACCAACTGAGGCGATCGAAGGCCTTCTCTGCATCTAAACTAAGGAGAAGGGCATCGGTCTTATTGGTATTAACCACATCTATGAGGTCCACAACTTTCCTGGTGTTATCTCCCCCTTGGCGAAATGGGATAAATCCCACTTGATCCTTATCTATTATTTGTGGAAGCCACTGGTTAAGCCTATTTGCTAGTATTTTGGTAAATATTTTCAAATCTGAATTTAGTAGAGCAATGGGCCTATAATTATCACAATCTAATGGGTCCTTCCCTGGCTTGGGAATGAGGATTAGATGAGAGTGGGAGAGAGTTTCTGGAATCGGTGAGCCCCCCATGAAAGAATTAAACAGATTAATCATATGAGGAGACAGCTCATCTATGTATGTCTTGTAGTATAGATATGTCCACCCATCAGGGACATGGGCCTTGCCCAGTGGAAGTTCTTTTATGTTATCACACAGTTCCTCAGCTGAGATTGGGGCGTTAAGGGCTTCCACCGCCTCCGGGGGGAGCACTGGCAGATTAAGCGCGAACAGATAATTGCTAAGTAAGGTCACCCTACGAGAAGGATGCAGTGGTAATGTCTCCTGGAGGTTATAGAGTCTCTGATAGAACTCTTGAAAGATTTTAGAAACATCCACTGGGTCGTATCGTATAGTGCCCTCTCTGTTTCTAAGTGCCTGGGGGATTGAGTTTGTAAGTCTATCTTTGAGCTGTCTGGCTAATATAGTGTGAGCCTTGTTTCCCTTCTCATAATACCTCTGTTTGGAGTAGAGGAGAAGTTTTTCCACCTTACATATGGCCAAATCCTTCAGTTTGTCTCTTATTGCAATCACCTTTCGCAAGATACTAATATTCAGGGAGGACAGTTTATTTTCTAGAGATTTAAGATGAGAGGTTAGTGTAGACTTTTGGATTTGGGTATTTTTTTTTAATCTGGCCCCTTCCCTGATACAAAATCCCCTCATCACCGCCTTATGGGCCTCCCACAGTACAGCCGGTGAGGATACTGAATTCATGTTCAAATTGAAGAAGTCTGTTAGGTGGGACTCGAGGGTCTTCCTAATAGTTGGATCTTTAATCAGAAACTCGTTAAGCCTCCAGTGACATGTTCGCATTGGGGGGGCCCATTGATTTTATGTCTAATATCACCGGTACATGATCCGACCATGAAATTGCCCCTATATCAATTTTTCTCATAGTCCTGAGAACTGCAATGTTAGCGAAGAAATAATCTATGGGTATGGGTGCGATGGGGGGGCGAGTAGAAGGAGAAACCTTTTTCTTTTGGGTGCTCTATTCTCCATAGGTCGAACAGCGAATTGGCTCTTATGAGTTTACGAAACTCCAGGGACATTCTGCTTAGCTGCACTGAGGGAGGCTTATCTACTATAGACTGCCTATCAAAGGACTCAGAAAAGGGGATGTTAAAGTCGCCACCCAATAACACAGGAACTGGCTGCAGTCTATGAATCAGGGTAATTACCCTACGTAAGAAATAGATCTGTCCCGAATTAGGTGCGTAAACATTGCCCAAAATTATGCGATTACCCTGTAATGCGGATTCTAGTAAAACGTATCTACCCCCCGGGTCCACATGTGTTGCCTTCACCTGTATCAGGCAGTTAGTGGCTATTAATATTGCTACCCCTCCCTTTTTGTTGTTATTATGGGCCGAATATACTGTGGGATATTGTTGGGAAGCAAAATTGAACGTGCTCTTATTGTCAAAGTGGGTCTCCTGCAGGAAGACTATATCCTCCCTCAGGGATCTCATCTCCTGAAGCACGAGACGTCTCTTTCTAGGAGAGTTAAGACCCCTTACATTAAGTGAAATTATACGTGCCATGTTTATATCTTATTGTATGAAATGTGCCTTTTAATGTGCCTCTACTCACGGAACGCTTCCGAACACCTTCTCCATCTGGAAACCTTTGTGCTGGGGAGTCTCTGAAATCCCCCATCCTCTGACGAAGAAACCTCAGCCCACATAGGAAAGGAAGGGAGGGGAGACACATGAGGGAAGTGGGGAGACACTGACGAAAAAACAAAATATGCATTAAACACACTGACACTACACCAAATTCTACGTTCAGCTGCAATTTTCATATTGCCCACACCTGTTACTTGCCACAGGTGCGTTTGAACGAGCATCACATGAGTGTGAAAAAGTTTTTTTTAACCACAAATTTTTGCAAGGTGACAATTTTGTCCGGCCCATTTTTAGAGTTTTGTGTGAAATCATTCAGCAGTATAGCAGTGAAAGGCACACTTTCCATGTTCACTATTAGGGCAGATATAGAGATTAGAGGGGTCAGGATATATATATAGGAGTCAGAGCAAAGAGCAGCAACAAAATTGGGGATAAGTGGACTTTTTGCAGAAAATGCATACGTTTTCGCAACTTTACATGCAAAGATAGTAATGTACTGCTGATGATCAATGTTCTGCTCTTGATTCAGGACCAGAATCAACAACCCGGGAGGTCATGCAAATTCACCCGCTGTTATCTATTGTCACAAACAGCTCTCTGCTTTCCCCTATCGTCCAGACAATTACGCGATTGACCGACTATCAACGGAGGAGGCCGCAGGTGGTTTCCACTAAAAGGCCTGTTATTGGGAAACTAACAGTGAGTGCATGGTATATACACTCAGATTCAAAAGCATGGAATATCGAAATATACCACGGGTATGGTCACTGCTAACTCCACGATACCCGAAGACTACTCGCTGCCACCACCAGTCGTTTTTTCATACAGGCTGACTGGACACTCTATTTCTGGTAGCATATGACTTCGGGACGCAGTTTACAGAACAAAAGGAACAAAATTATTATATTTTATATTTAATCCAGAACGATAGGCAGTGTTTATAAAAAATATACAAAAGATTTTACAAAGGTACAAAACGATACAGCATATACAATTATATAAAATAAAAAGGAATAATGAAATACACTTACTACGCTGCTCACATAGATGAGTCAGCTTAGTGAAGGAGAGCACTTTGATGGGAAATGTTCAGTGAACGGGTATCATGCATACACCGATGTGTATCTCTCTACAGGAACACAGATCATAATTTGCCTTGACCTTGTGCCAGCACCTAAGTAACACCCACACAACCACACTTGATGACCTCAAGTGGGCCGCGTTGTGGGATGTTCTCAGCCTTCAGGATTTTATGAAATTCCCAAGTTAGGAGATATCTTCCCTCCTGAAGACTGCAGAAGTTCGAGATTGCCGAACCCAATACTTTTTTATTGGGATTTTACCTTCCCATAGATGGTAAACATGACGTGGCTGGTGTCAGCGATCTGGTTACTACTGATTTGGGGCTTACAGGCAGGTGCCACAGTTATGAAAAATATGCATATTCTTACCCGATTAGCCCTGAAGCTGAAAATGTATGTCCTAACGATATCCGATATATACAGACTACAGCTTTCTTTCAGAGACAAAGTCTGGGGGAAGTTCTTTCATCATAGGAACTTCACCCTGGGAGGACCAAGAGTTCATCCTGGATGGCACAATAGGTATCCTGGTTTAATTATTTGTTCACACCCAGGAGCATTGGCTTCAACTGGAACTTGAATGGTTAACTATTCATATCTAAATTGGCTTCCTCACCCCCTGGCTAAATGAAATGTCTTCTATGGCAACTGGGCAATTCTATTTCAAGTCAGCTTAGATTGCCAGCTCTTGTCTCGTACTGCAATTCTGTGTGAGAGAGGGGGTGGTGGTGAATGCCCCCTCGCTAATAGCTTTAGAAATCTTAATATTTTCTATGACAATGCATACTAGACCTTGGAGAACATTGTATCTGGTGGTAAGGAACACCACCAGTGATTGATTGTGAACCTTTCTTAGTCATTTCAGTCCATACAATTGCTGGAAAAAAATGTGTACAGCCATCAGGGACTTGAAGGAAAAGATTTCATGATTAAAGTAAATACTCCTGTAGTAGCCTCAGTCTGGAAGTGATGCTGCCAAAAGCCATGCTGGCATGTGGATTTACCATAAATTGGTGCCATTTGCAAATTGTTAATGACTTTTTGCTTTGTAGATAAACAACAGCAGTTTTATGTACAAAAACAGACAGCCATTATCGCTTACTTGAAAACAGCTTCAATTCTCAGTACAACACATTGCCATAGTTTTTCTCATTGTGACTGTCCATATGTCCATGCTATGGCCACCAATTGTGGTGGAATGCTTAGTGATAAATGAGAAGCAGTGGCCTACTAAAGATTAATATCTATTGCTGATTTGATGACCAGAGCTGTTATTTGTCAAACAAAATTGGAATGGGATTTTGAAGGTTGAAGCAAATACTGTTATCTGTAGTGAATTGGATTATTCTCATGTTTTTGTCTGGGCCCTTTAAACTATCGCTGCTGCTTTCTATGATGCCTGAGCATTATGACATCACACACCTTCCAGAAGGTTCTGCTAGGCAGTTTCTAACCTGATGGTTGTAGTTGGCGGTTGAGCATTTGTAGCATTGCTATGCGCTTTGATATGAAAATGGAGACTGAAGAGTATCCAGATAAAATATGGAGGAAGATGGTTGAGTATACAAAGCCAGTATTCATTCCTAATAAATTTGGAGTGGTCTCAGTTTGGCCCAGGCTGATGACCATATTTGAGAGAGAAGAAGAGCTGGATGAGGAAGGAGAGAGCATGGAAAATAAGGAGAAGGAGAATGGAGTTATAGATAAACAAGATGAGCTTGCTGGATTAAGAAAATTCCAAAATTGCTTTGATCTTGATAAAATCCGTGAGGAAGAGGAGAATGTTAAATCACAAAGAAAGTGGTGGATTCCAAAATGTCTCAGGCGGAACATCAATAGCAGAGATGGAAAGGCCCAAACATCTAGATTCTTTAGGGCAATTTTCTGTTGCTGTAATATTCAGACATTGGAGTAAAGTAATTAACAAAATCAACAGGTCCAGCGGAGCATGATAGTGTCACAACAATAACATCTGAATTACAAACTTCATCAGATTTCCATCATCTGAAGTATAAGAAATCGTGTATAAACTACATGACATCAGATCTGCCAAGCTGTTGACACCGTGAATATATTATATAAAAGATGTCCAGAATTCATGGAGTACCGTAAATGTTTACTATAAATTTAAAAATAAATTATTTTTGTCTGACCTCTTGCGTAGTCTGTCTGGTAAATCGAAGTAAATTTTACTAGTTATGGAGAAAGGGAAGTCTAGTTGGACCTGTAATCATGTCTATATTAGCTGTCACCCAGCTTTCCTAGAAAGATATATAAATTAAAGCATTACCAAATCGATTAACCCCTCAAAATTCTATGTAGTATTATGTCATGGAATGTGTCAGGGTGTTTGGAGCAGGCCCTAGAGATCAGCCTTTCCAGAGAGTATAGATGCCGGCTAGATTACATAGCTGACAATCTGCCTTTAACAGCCGCGATCAGCAGTAGTGCTAATCGCTATCCTCTTAAATGCCACCATTAATCATTGACAGCAGCATTTACGTGTCAGGATCCGGGCCGGGCGTTTGTTCAGGTGCCTATTACCCTTCCCCTGCTGAAGCCCGAACCCCATGCCTGTCAACAGGGGTGGACACTGACAGCATTGCCCTTTTGTTATGTACAGCACCGTCCCTTACTAAGCGCCCTGTTCTTTATTACATACCATCCTCTCTTGTTGGGTATAAACTGAAATGACTGCTGATGGAGCATGAGAAAGCTTTTTTTCTAAGGGAGGCGGCTGATGAACTGGTCTTCAGGTCAGATGCTGCCCCATCAGCAGTCATTTTATATCCAACAAAAGAGGATTATGTAATAAAGAGAGGGTGCTGTGATTAACAACGAGAATATGGTATGGAAGGGACGGCACTGTACATAACAGCAGAGGAAGCTATATAATTAAGGACCGCCCCATACATAACTAGAGGATGGTAAGAAAAAAGGAATGGTGTTATACAGTACAGACCAAACGTTTGGACACACCTTCTCATTTAAAGATTTTTCTGTATTTCGGTGAGAGACGCTTGTAGGATTGTTAAAGAGGCAAATCAGAACCTCTGCTGGACTGCAAAAGACCTTCAGAAAGATTTAGCAGACACTGGAGTTGTGGTACATTGTTCTACTCTTCAGAGACTCCTACACAAATATTGCCCACATGGAAGAGTCATCAGAAGAAAACCTCTCCTGCGTCCTCACCATGAACTTCAGTATCAGAAGTATGCAAAAGAACATCTAAACAAACCTGATGCATTTTGGAAACAAGTCCTGTGGACCGATGAGGTTAAAATACAACTCTTTGGCCACAGTGATCAAAGGTATGTGTGGAGAAAAAAGGACACAGAATTTCAGGAAAAGAACATTTCGCCAACCATTAAGCATGGGGGTGGATCAATCATGCTTTGGGGTTATGTTGCAGCCAATGGCACGGGGAACATTTCACGAGTAGAGGGAAGAATGGATTCAATGAAATTTCAACAAATTCTTTAATTCAAACATAACAGCATCGGTAAAAAAGCTGAAGTTGAAAAGAGGATGGCTTCTACAAATGAATAATGGTCCTAAACACACATCAAAATCCACAATAGACTACCTCAAAAGGCCCAAGCGGAAGGTTTTACAATGGCCCTCACAGTTCCCTTATCTGAACATTATTGAAAATCTGTGGCTAGACCTCAAAATAGCAGTGCATACAAGACAACACTGGAATCTCACAGAACTGGAAGAATTTTCCAAGGAAGAATGTATGAAAATCCCTCAAACAAGAATTGAATGACCCTTGTCTGGCTACAAAAAAATGTTTACAAGCTGTAATAGTTTCAAAAGAGGGTGCTACTAGGTACTAACCATGCAGGGTGCTCAAACTTTTGCATTGGCTCATTTTCCTTTTTGTAATTTTTAAAATGTAAAAGATGAAATTATATATTTTTTGACAAAAATACAAATGAAACGTGTCATCTTTAACTTTAGGCTTTTTAGAGATCGTTTCATCTTCAACTTGCTTAACTGTTCACAAGGTCAGTAATCTTGACGAGGGGTGCCTTAACTTTTACATGCCACTTTTACTATATTAAACATATATATTTACACACACACTGCTCCAAAAAATAAAGGGAACACTTAAACAACAGAATATAACTCCAAGTAAATCAAACTTCTGTGAATTCAAACTGTCCACTTAGGAAGCAACACTGATTGACAATCAATTTCACATGCTGTTGTGCAAATGGAACAGACAATAGATGGAAATTATTGGCAATTATCAAGACACCCTCAATAAAGGAGTGATTCTGCAGGTGGGGACCACAGACCACATCTCCGTGCCAATGCTTTCTGGCTGATGTTTTGGTCACTTTTGAATGTTGGTTGTGCTTTCACACTCATGGTAGCATGAGACGGACTTTACAACCCACAGAAGTTGCTCAGTTAGTGCAGCTCATCCAGGATGGCACATCAATGTGAGCTGTGGCAAGAAGGTTTGCTGTGTCTGTCAGCGTAGTGTCCAGAGGCTGGAGGCGCTACTAGGAGACAGACCAGTACACCAGGAGACGTGGAGGGGGCCGTAGGAGGGCAACAACCCAGCAGCAGGACGGCTACCTCTGCCTTTGTGCAAAGAGGAACAGGAGGAGCACTGCCAGAGCCCTGCAAAATGACCTCCAGCAGGCCACAAATGTGCATGTGTTTGCACAAACGGTTAGAAACCGAGGGTGGTATGAGGGCCCGACGTCCACAGATGGGGGTTGTGCTCACAGCCCAACACCGTGCAGGACGCTTGGCATTTGCCACAGAACACCAGGATTGGCAAAAGTCGCCACTGGCGCCCTGTGCGCTTCACAGATGAAAGCAGGTTTACACTGAGCACGTGTGACAGACGCGACAGTCTGGAGACGCCGTGGATAGCGATTTGCTGCCTGCAACATTCTTCAGCATGACCGGTTTGGCAGTGGGTGAGTAATGGTGTGGGGTGGCATTTCTTTGGAGTGCCGCACAGCCCTCCATGTGCTCGCCAGAGGTAGCCTGACTGCCATTAGCTACCGAGATGAGATCCTCAGACCCCTTGTGAGACCATATGCTGGTGCGGTTGGCCCTGGGTTCCTCCTAATGCAGGACAATGCCAGACCTCATGTGGCTGGAGTGTGTCAGCAGTTCCTGCAAGATGAAGGCATTGAAGCTATGGACTGGCCCGCCCGCCATCCACCAACGTCACGTTGCACCACAGACTGTCCAGGAGTTGGCGGATGCTTTAGTCCAGGTCTGGGAGGAGATCCCACAGGAGACCATCCGCAACCTCATCAGGAGCATGCCCAGGCATTGTAGGGAGGTCATACAGGCATGTAGAAGCCACACACAATACCGAGCCTCATTTTGACTTGTTTTAGGACATTACATCAAAGTTGGATCAGCCCGTAGTGTGTTTTTCCACTTTAATTTTGGGGGTGACTCCAAATCCAGGCCTCCATTGGTTAATAAATTTGATTTCCATTGATTATTTTTGCTGATTTTGTTGTTAGCACATTCAACTTTGTACAGAAAAAAATATTCAATGAGAATATTTCATTCATTCAGATCTAGGATGTGTTATTTGAGTGTTCCCTTTATTTTTTTTGAGCAGTGTATTTTATTTATATATATTATATATATATATATATATATATATATATATATATATATATATTTATACACACACACATACATACACTACAGACCAGAAGTTTGGACACATCTTCTCATTTAAAGATTTTTCTTTATTTTCATGACTTTGAAAATTGTACATTCACACTGAAGGCATCAAAACTATGAATTAACACATGTGGAATTATATACTTAACAAAAAAGTGTGAAACAACGGAAAATAGGTCTTATATTCTAGGTTCTTCAAAGTAGCCACCTTTTGCTTTGATGACTGCTTTGCACACTTTTGGCACTCTCTTGATGAGCTTCAAGAGGTAGTCACCGGAAATGGTTTTCACTTCACAGGTGTGCCCTGTCAGGTTTAATAAGTGGGATTTCTTGCCTTATAAATGGGGTTGGGACCATCAGTTGTGTTGTGCAGAAGTCAGGTGGATACACAGCTGATAGTCCTACTGAATAGACTTTTAGAATTTGTATTATGGCAAGAAAAAAGCAGCTAAGTAAAGAAAAACGAGTGGCCATCATTACTTTAAGAAATGAAGGTCAGTCAGTGCGAAAAATTGGGCAAACTTTGAAAGTGTCCCCAAGTGCAGTTGCAAAAACCATCAAGCGCTACAAAGAAACTGGCTCACATGAGGACCGCCCCAGGAAAGGAAGACCAAGAGTCACCTCTGCTTCTGAGGATAAGTTTATCCGAGTCACCAGCCTCACAAATCGCAGGTTAACAGCAGCTCAGATTAGAGACTAGGTCAATGCCACACAGAGTTCTAGCAACAGACACATCTCTACAACAACTGTTAAGAGGAGACTTTGTGCAGCAGGCCTTCATGGTAAAATAGCTGCTAAGAAACCACTGCTAAGGACAGGCAATAAGCAAAAGAGACTTGCTTGGGCTAAAGAGCACAAAAAATGGACACTAGACCAGTGGAAATCTGTGCTTTGGTCTGATGAGTCCAAATTTGAGATCTTTGGTTCCAACCACCGTGTCTTTGTGTGACGCAGAAAAGGTGAACGGATGGACTCTACATGACTGATTCCCACCGTGAAGCATGGAGGAGGAGGTGTGATGGTGTTCGGGTGCTTTGCTGGTGACACTGTTGGGGATTTATTCAAAATTGAAGGCATACTGAACCAGTATGGCTACCACAGCATCTTGCAGCAGCATGCTATTCCTACCGGTTTTCGTTTAGTTGGACCATCATTTATTTTTCAACAGGACAATGACCCCAAACACACCTTCAGGCTGTGTAAGGGCTATTTGACCGAGAAGGAGAGTGATGGGGTGCTACGCCAGAGGACCTGGCCTCCACAGTCACCAGACCTGAACCCAATCGAAATGTTTTGGGGTGAGCTGGACCGCGGAGTGAAGGCAAAAGGGCCAACAAGTGCTAAGCATCTCTGGGAACTCCTTCAAGATTGTTGGAAGACCATTTCCCGTGACTACCTCTTGAAGCTCATCAAGAGAATGCCAAGAGTGTGCAAAGCAGTCATCAAAGCAAAAGGTGGCTACTTTGAAGAACCTAGAATATAAGACATATTCAGTTGTTTCGCACTTTTTTGATAACTATATAATTCCACAAGTGCTAATTCATAGTTTTGATGCCTTCAGTGTGAATGTACAATTTTCATAGTCATGAAAATACAGAAAAATGTTTAAAGGAGAAGGTGTACAAACTTTTGGTCTGTACTGTACATAATAAGAGGAAACTATGTAACTAAGGAATCCACGTGTAATACAAATTATTCCTACCTTTACAGCTTGAATTTGGATGTATAGTCATGGCCGAAAGTGTTGGCACCTTTGAAATAATTTTTTGGAACTAAGCATCTCTCCCAGAAAATTATTGCAATTACAAATGTTTTGTTATACACATGTTTATTTGGCACCCTCAACTTAATATTTGGTTGCACACGCTTTAGATTAAATAACTACAATCAATCACTTCCTATAACCATCAATAAGCTTCTTACACTTCTCAACTGAAATTATGGACCACACTTTTGCACACAGCTCCAGGTCTCTCATAATTGAAGGGTGCCTTTTAAGATCTCTCCACAGGTGACCAATAGGATTTAGATCCGGACTCAATGCTGGCCACTTCAGAACTCTCCAGCGCTTTGTTTTCATCCATTTCTGGGGGCTTCTCGAAGTATGTTTGGACCCAACGTCAGAAAATGTTTTGTTCTGTGTATGTGGACTAGTGAAATTCAGAAATGAAAAAGGTTGTTTTTTTTTTTTTTTTTAATTTAAAGTGAAGAAAATAGCCAGTAAAGAATATCCATCATTATTTTGATCTCTAGAAGGTTTTTGTGCATTTAACTTGCATGTGTAATGAGATCAGTATGGCACAAGTGGCTGGAAAAGTACAAGGTCAGACAGGCTCAAGTACTTATTCTTAACGCCTGTACTTTTACAATGACATGAAAATTAAATAGAAGGTTTATAAAAATATAAATATAGGGTTTCATACACAATGCAGACATTTCCATGCCAAGCATACAAGCCAAAATAAATGAGTCACAAGGATTTGTCTTCCTGGGTAGGCAGTTATCCATATTCATATCTCATTTACATAAATAGGATATTTCGCCATATGACAAAGAGGTGTACTGAAATGTCGCAGCATGCTGTTTATCACAAGACATTGCTTTATTTGTATAACTACTCATGGTATAGCTTAGAAAGTTAGAAAAGTCTACCTACCGATATAACATGCAATACACGTTTGGTATGGCATAAAAAGATTATGCTTTACAGATGGAGTTTGGGGATCTAGAAGCCAAACGTCATTTGGGGTAGCTGCAACTCTGCACATCATAGTCAAAGTGAAAGTATGGGTGGGGGTCTGGATGACTACTACCACTCCACAGAATGAATGGGCTATGGCAGCTTTTACTTTACTATATCACAACACCGAGCCATTCAGTTTAAGGGAGTTGTGCTGCATCCCTCTGTACAGAAAATGGCCCACGAACGAGAAAAATGAGAAAAATTAGGCCCTTAGTTTGTTTCATTATGGGATTGGGAGTGTGAAGATCCGAGGTTGTAGGTTGTAATAATCACTTAGGCAGGTTAACGATGCAATTATTTTTTATTCCTTCCATCCATGGTTTTACAAAAATTCCACATAAATGGCCAAAATACATTACACCCAGTCCACAAGATCCCCTTCTCCGGGGCAGTAGCTCAACTGCCTTTGTACCAGGCGATACACACTGTCTCCCCAACTTTTGGTTGGTCCACAGATTTAGTATCTCCAGCCAGTATAGTCTGCAGTCACAGTCCATGCTCCTCCAGAGAACAGATAAAATTATAGAAACACAGGTTTCCAGTAGCAATAGTCTTTAAGAAAGTCCACCAAATCCACAAATCCAGACAACAGATCTCACAACTGTAGCACGTTTATCCAGCCCAGTCAGTAACCGATCTCTAAACTCCATAGGCCATCCATCAATGGGCTCCAGGACCTCAGCCTAGATCCCCCCACTTCGAAGTCATTCCACCCTCTCACTAAAATATGTGGCTTAATTGTCCTCCCTCTTCTGGGATCAGCCCCCTGGGTGGACAGAAGTGTTCACACCCGCCCCCTGGGTGGACAGAAGTGTTCACACCCGCCCCCTTAAACATTTACTTTTAGCTCAAAGAATGAAGAAGATTCCAGAAGCCCATCACCTGGGACTGCATGTCAGACCCCCTGTGGTGACAGCTACATTGGGTCTACTATCCCCATCCACACAGTGAGACTAGTGGCTGGGAGAACAATGGCTCGAGGCTCTTGAGATACTAATGAGATTAATGAAATGATTGCGTTACATTTACTTTTAGCAATCTCTTGTCTGGCCTTATGTATACATAAGACCCAACCAGCACATCTTCCATTGCTTACTGTCACTGAATGGAAACATTGATTCCTTAGGCTACACTGATGAGCAAGCAAATCTCTAATAAAACACAACAATAATATCGACTGAACTGATGCTCCGTGCTGGAAAAAGTCTGCATCTCTTAGAGCCGTGGACTACGCTCTACGTCCATTGGTCCAATAGTCTAAGAACAAGGCCAGTTCACTTGTTGAAGCAGAAATCTTCCTCCAATGCCATATACAATGTAAAAAAAGGAAACAAATCTATGCCACTAGCCAAAGCTGAAGGAAGAAAGATGGATATGTCCTGCTGCTGGGTAATGGAATAAGCACTAATTCGACATGTAATAAATGATGACAAAACAGAAAAGAGCTAAATAAAATCTAATCTTAGGATCCCATAGTCGGTATCTGCTTGCGTTATTTAATAAGCTAGCATGTGCATGTTTATACCACTGAGGTGATCAGTTACTATAGACAAATCTGCAGATCTCATTGCACTTTAGCAAGACGAGAGCTTACCCCGTTAGTTGGTTTTTGAATATCGAAGATGTCATTGGTTATAGGCATTTTTATTTTATTACAATGTGCCGTTATATAAATAGCCATGAAGCCAGGTTGATAAATTTATTATTATTATACTGCACTTCTGTAAACCCATGTTTTAATTTTCTGGTCCTATTGAACAGGCCATGTTAATTTTTCCCACTAGAAAAAAAAAAAAGAAACTAAAGAAGGCAAACCAAGCTGTGATTAATTGATCCTTTTCTTACTGCTATGTTTAGCTCTAAACTAACACACTTAAGAACGGAGGAAAGGTCCCTGAAACATCATTTGTAATGTGCATAATAGTCTGGTAAAAGAGCTCAGCTAAAGCAGCTGTCAATTCTGTGCGGATTACAAGCAGGGAATATTGTTTGCAACATTAAGCTGGCTTTGTGAATTTTAGAAATGAGGTTTGAAAATCAAATAGTTTAGTCAACTGAGAAATAGAAATTCTCTTTAGGCAAGACGAAATCGGATATTACCTTAAAGGGATTGTCCACTACTAGAACAACGCCTTCTCGATCTTAATGTTTGGTGCAGATAAAATAATAACACCTATACTCCCCTTCCATGGTGGTGCCATTCCAGCGGTGTCGGCACTCACATTCCCGGGGCTTTCATGCGGTTGTTATGACACGAGACCCCGGCACCCTATCAGTGCTGGCGTTGCTATCCCCGCATTCGGACAAATCGAACATTAAGACAAGTCAGAGAGCAGCCACAGCCCTGACTTCCTCTCATTGTTCAGTTTGTCAGAAGGTGGGGACAGTGACGCCAGCGCTGATTGGGTGCCGGGGTCACACGTCATTACAACAGCACGGGAGCCCCGGGAACGCGAGTGCCGACACCGCTGGAACAGCGCCTGCACAGGAGGCGAATATAAGTGTTTTTATTAAATTGCGCTACACTATCAGATTGAGCAAAGGTTTTCTTAGTAGTGGACAACTCCTTTAACATTTAAAATATCATACACCAAGACGTTAAGGGGAATGTCTAATGAAGGCAAGCAATAGATCATAACAACATCATAGAGAACGGGGATCCCCTGATTGCTAATCCTTCAAAGTAGTTGAAGAAGAAAATAGTTTTAGATGTCTTTTGAAATCACTTGGATTTTGAGAATGTCCCTGTAATCAAACTTTAAAAAAAAAAAAAAAAGTTTTTGGATTTGTTATACAAAAGTATTGCAGAGATGAGACATTTCGGGTGGTTATCTCCCTTTTTTAGCTTAAGAGACAATATAAAATATATTGTCTCATTAGAAGAATGTGGGTACCCCAGAAAAGAGTTATGTGAAAGTCTTATGTAACAAATTTAAAAAAAAAAAACGTTATTGGAAGTCTTCTGACTATGTGGACAACATCAAAATCCATGAAAGCTCACCAAGACATTCCAAAAGACATTCCCACCAATTATGCTCTTTTGCTCTTCAAGTACTTTGATGCTGGATGTGGTGAAGTCTTGATGATCCAATTGTTAGATGCCAGGCAGAATGGTCATTTTAGATACCCTCAAAAAAGTTACATGCTCTATCACACATTATATAAAGTGCAGCTTTCTAACTGCTCAACTTAAATATCCCATGAATATGTTATGAGTCGCTATCCTCTATTTTTCTCTCTTCACAGTACCTCTCAGAGCTGATGGACTTAACCCCTTCATGACCTTGCAATTTTCCGTTTTTGCCTCCCCTTATTCCAAGAGCCATAAATTTTTCATTTTTCCATCCCCCATAGCCATATGAAGGCTTGTATTTGCATGATAAGTTGTACTTTTGAATGACTCCAGTCATTTTATCATGTGATGCCCTGCAAAGCGGGAAAAAAATTCTAAGTGCGTTGAAATTGTCAAAAAAGTACAATTCCACAATTGTTTTTTTATTTTATATTTATCATGTTCTCTATATGGTAATACTGATCTGCCAATGTTTCTCCAGGTCAGTATGAGTGCGCAAATACCAAACATGTATAGTTTTTATTTTATTTTTTTTTTTTATTTAAGTGATAGAAATAAAATCTGAAAATTTGTAAGAAAACATTTTTTTTTGTGTCGCCATTTTCCAAGACTTGTAGCGTTCTTATTTTTCTGGATATGGGGCTGTGTGAAGGCTTATTTTTTGCGCCCTGAGCTGACATTTTTATTGGTACTATTTTGGGGTAGATATGATCCTTTGATCGCCTCTAATTGCAATGTAGGCTGTGGCAGCCAACAAAACTCTGCAGCTCTAGCGTTTTATTTGTTTTATTATTATGCCGTTTACCAATCGGATTTTATATTCTATATTTTACTAGATCGGGTTTTTTATGAACGCTACCAAACATACGTATTTTTACTGTTATATTTTTAATGGGGCAAAAGGGGGATGATAAGAACTTGTGATTTTACTTTTGTCATATTTTTAAAAACTTTTTTTTTTTTTTTTTTTTACTTATTTACTTTTCACTGAATTTAATAGTTCCCTTAGGGGACTTGAAGCTGTGATCGTCCAATCACCTGTGCTATACACAGAAGTGCTGAAGCACTGCTATGTATAGCAGAAATCACAATCTTTTATGAATCGCAATGACAAAAGACTTGGGTTCTTCAGCTGGCCCCTGCTGTCATTGCAACCCGTGGGCGCTTCGTGATCATGTAACAGGAGCGCCGATGGGTGGGATAAATGACGCGCTTCCGGCTGGAGAGTGTTAAATCCCGCTGTCAGTGATTGACAGCGGGATTTAACTGGTTTACAGTTGTGGGCAGAGCAAATTTAATCAGTCATCATGTGCGGGGAAAGATGTGGGACACTACCTTTGATGTAAATATAAGTTAAAGAGGGTGAAAGGTTTAAGTAGTCCTTGTATTGCTTGGAAGGCTACACATTCAAATGACCACTATGCTATACCACATTTTCCCTATAGCGGAAAATAAATATATACATAGTGAATCAAAAGTATTGTGCCACCGGAGGAGTGTTTGTGAACCCGCCTGTCGATTTGTAGATTTTTTACTTACAAAAATGCGTCGAGACACTCCCTTTGTTAGTCAAGGACACCACTGACAACCTAAGGAGGCTCAATGGCATTAATCTTGAAGATGGCATGTGGTCCATCACCTGCGATGTGGAGTCCTTATATACATCTATACGTCATGGCCACGGGATTCAAGCAGCTAAGTTTTTTTCTTGAAATGACCAACTTAACCCAGAATTGATTACCGTATTTTTCGGACCATAAGTCCAGAATTTTGGAGGAAAATAGGGGGTGCGTCTTATAATCCGAATGTTGAGGGGGGGGGGTGTATAGTTATGTGTGGTGTGGGGGGAGCGGGGAATAGGAGGCAGCAGCCACCCGCTGCAGCCTACACTGTCCCCGCTGCTAAAGAAAATGAATATTCACTGGGGCGTGGGGAGCACTAAATATTCATGCTCCTTAATAGCGGTATACAGTGTAGCCGCGCTGCGGCTGCTGCCGGCTATCTCCTGTGCCCGCTGTTAAAGGGTATGAATATTTAACCTCTCTCCAAGCCCATGGGCTCCGCTGTGTGCCGGCTATGAAGGAGAGTGAAGTCACTGCTCCCCGCGCACACAGACCCGGCGTGGGGAGCAGTGACTTCCGGCAGCTGATCTCTCCATGTGAGCCGCGCATGGCAGCGACGTCATGCGCAGCTCACATGGAGAGATCAGTGCAGGCAGACCGGAGGCAGCGCTGGAGGAGAGAGAAGAGAGTTGAGTAGGAGTGTTTATTTTTTTTTAATGTGCAGCCTGATGGGGATTAGGGGGACCATGCATACCAGGACAGGGATGAGGGGTGCCACGCGTACCAGGACAGGGATGAGGGGTGCCACGCATACCAGGACAGGGATGAGGGGTGCCACGCATACCAGGACAGGGATGAGGGGTGCCACGCATACCAGGACAGGGATGAGGGGTGCCACGCATACCAGGACAGGGATGAGGGGTGCCACGCATACCAGGACAGGGATGAGGGGTGCCACGCATACCAGGACAGGGATGAGGGGTGCCACGCATACCAGGACAGGGATGAGGGGTGCCACGCATACCAGGACAGGGATGAGGGGTGCCACGCATACCAGGACAGGGATGAGGGGTGCCACGCATACCAGGACAGGGATGAGGGGTGCCACGCATACCAGGACAGGGATGAGGGGTGCCACGCATACCAGGACAGGGATGAGGGGTGCCACGCATACCAGGACAGGGATGAGGGGTGCCACGCATACCAGGACAGGGATGAGGGGTGCCACGCATACCAGGACAGGGATGAGGGGTGCCACGCATACCAGGACAGGGATGAGGGGTGCCACGCATACCAGGACAGGGATGAGGGGTGCCACGCATACCAGGACAGGGATGAGGGGTGCCACGCATACCAGGACAGGGATGAGGGGTGCCACGCATACCAGGACAGGGATGAGGGGTGCCACGCATACCAGGACAGGGATGAGGGGTGCCACGCATACCAGGACAGGCATGAGGGGTGCCACGCATACCAGGACAGGCATGAGGGGTGCCACGCATACCAGGACAGGCATGAGGGGTGCCACGCATACCAGGACAGGCATGAGGGGTGCCACGCATACCAGGACAGGCATGAGGGGTGCCACGCATACCAGGACAGGCATGAGGGGTGCCACGCATACCAGGACAGGGATGAGGGGTGCCACGCATACCAGGACAGGGATGAGGGGTGCCACGCATACCAGGACAGGGATGAGGGGTGCCACGCATACCAGGACAGGGATGAGGGGTGCCACGCATACCAGGACAGGGATGAGGGGTGCCACGCATACCAGGACAGGGATGAGGGGTGCCACGCATACCAGGACAGGGATGAGGGGTGCCACGCATACCAGGACAGGGATGAGGGGTGCCACGCATACCAGGACAGGGATGAGGGGTGCCACGCATACCAGGACAGGGATGAGGGGTGCCACGCATACCAGGACAGGGATGAGGGGTGCCACGCATACCAGGACAGGGATGAGGGGTGCCACGCATACCAGGACAGGGATAAGGGGTGCCACGCATACCAGGACAGGGATGAGGGGTGCCACGCATACCAAGATAAGGATGAGGGGTGCCATGCATACCAGGATGGGGACCACATATAAAAGGAAGGGGGGCGGCATATATACCAGGATGGGGGATACTGTCAGAATTGGGGGACATTACCCCTATACCAGTGTCAGCAGAAGACCCCCTCCCCCTTAAAAGTGCATCATGACCACATTTTTTGCTTAAATTTAAATTTTTTCATTTCCCTCCTCTAAAACCTAGGTGCGGCTTATGATCTGGTGCATCTTATAATCCGAAAAATACGGTAATTTTATCTTGATAATACAGCAGTTTATTCTGACTCAATTTTTTGGTGTTTAAGGACCGTCGCTTCCTACAGCAACAGGGCACAGCAAAGGGGTGTCTTTTGCACCCTCATATGCTAACCTGTTCCTGGGGCTGTGGAAAAGGGAAACTGTCCTTAACACACCTGGTCATGAAGCCATTATCTCCTGGTCACGTTACATCGATGACGTTCTGTTCATATGGCAGGGCTCCACGTCGCGGCTTGACATTCCTTGATCACCTCAATAATAACGATCTAAACATTAGATTCAGGTATAAGTATAGTCAGTCACAAATCGATTTTCTTCATTTTTAAATTTCTAGATCAAGTGATGGCACCATTGAAACGGACATCTTTCGGAAAGAAACTTCCACCAATTCTTTATTACAGTTCACCTCATCACATCCTCCGAAGATAAAGAGATCTATTCCCATTGGCCAGTTTTTAAGAGCTTTCCGAATCGGCTCAAATGATAATAAATTCTAGGAACAAGCGAAAGATCTTTCACGCAGATTCCTTAATAGGGGTTATATAAATCACGATATCAATAAAGGTTTGCAGAGAGCAAAAAACACTTACAGACAAACCCTTCTTGCCAGTTAGAAAAAAAACGATAAATTCCAAAGAGTCAACAGTTGACTTGACTCCTAGATTTGTTACTTGTTATATTTAACGCCAATTGGATTAACATCAGGCAAATTCGCTCTAAACATTGGCCCATTCTCCTCATGGACAAAGACAGTTTGCTCGTTTGCAAATACATCACTAAAACAGTGGTATTTTTCAACTCCAGTAAAAATAAAACTTTTAGAATAGTCCACTATATTACCTGCGAGATGGAGGCAGTCACCTATTACATTCACTGCCCCTGTGGGCTTATTTATATAGGGATGACCACTAGACCAGATGTGCGGTTGTGGGTTGTAAGTAATCACCTAGGCAGATTAACGATGCAACAATATTTTATTGATCACAGCCATGGTAATAAGCAATTCCAGGTAAATGGCCAAAAAACAGTTCTCTCGGTGCTCAAATTCCCAATCTGGGTTCAGTAGTTCCACTGGCTTTGTATAAGGCCATACTCACTTGCTCCATCCTCTTCCTTTAATCCTTCCACCCAACTCTCCTAAAACATGTCTGTCCTTTCTTCCACTGGGCTCAGTCCCCTCCCAGGTCAGAAGTGATCACACCCTCCTCCTTAAACATTCACTGTTCACTAATAGTGTTGAGCCACCCCCGTAGTGTTCGGGTTCGGTTCGGTTCGTCGAACACCGGGATGTTCGAGGAACTGTTCGTCGAACTGTTCGTCGAACACCTTAGAACACCGTCGAACACCGTTAAAACCAATGGCAGGCAAACAAAAACACATAGGAACACATAGAAAACACCTTCAAAGGTGTCCAAAAGCTGACAAACTGCTCAGAAGACGCTTTCTTTAAAAAAGCCGGCCGGCAATTCAGCAGCGGCATACACCGGTACCCGACAATTTAGACATGAAGGAATAGAGCATCACACATAGATTAGATAGATAGAAACATGTCAGTCACATATATATGAAGTACAGTGACAGTGTTGCTTACTGTACTTGTCATTTAGTGTAAAGGATTTATTAAAAAATATAATAGTGTTTTCGTGCACCGTCTCTTTAAAAAAGCCGGCCGGCAATTCAGCAGCGGTACCCGACAATTTATAACAGACAGAATAGAGCTTCACACATAGATTAGATAGATAGAAACATGTCAGTCACATATATATGAAGTACTGTGACAGTGTTGCTTACTGTACTTGTCATTTACTGCAAAGGATTTATTAAAAAAAATAATAGTGTTTTCATGCACCGTCTCTTTAAAAAAGCCGGCCGGCAATTCAGCATCTGTACCCGACAATTTATAACAGACAGAATAGAGCTTCACACATAGATTAGATAGATAGAAACATGTCAGTCACATATATAATAAGTACAGTGACAGTGTTGGTTACTGTACTTGTCATTTAGTATTAAAATAAAGGATTTATTATTAAAAAAAATTGGCGTGGGGTTCCCCGTAATTTTAGTCTCTAGCGGAGGTTAAGCAGACAGCTGGGGCAGATGTTTGAAGCCTGGGAAGGGGGTAATACCCACGGAGCTTCCCAGGCTACTAATATCAGCCCCCAGCTGAATACCTAGCCTTTACTAGCTATTAAAATGGAGGACCCCCCCCAAAAAAATGACGTGGGGTCCCCCCTAATTTAATAGCTAGCAAAGGCTAGGCAGACAGCTGGGAGCTGATATTAATAGCCCAGGAAGGGAGCCATGAATATTGGCCCCCTCCCAGGCTAGAAACACCAGCCGTCAGCCGCCCCAGAAATGGCGCATCCATAGGATGCGCCAATTCTGGCACTTAGCCTCGCTCTTCCACGCTGCCCTGGTGCGGTGGCAGGGGGTAATAGGGTTGGGGTTGATGTCAGCTTATAATGCCAGCTGACATCAAGCCCAGGTTAGTAATGGAGAGGCGTCTATAAGACACCCCCATTACTAACCCCATAGTCAAAGTTAAAAAAAACACAAACACCCAGAATAAAGTCCTTTAATTGAAATAAAGACACAATTCTTTATTGTTCTAAATTAAACCATACTTACCGTCACGCCCATTCCAGCTGAAGCCAACGATCTCCTGCAATAAAAGAAAAATAATAAAGCAACCTCATCCTTACCTTTCCATGGTTCCCAGGACAGCTTCAGCTCTGCTACATCGAGATGACAGGCTGGACCGCAGCAGAACGCTGCCATCCAGCCTGTCATCCCGCAGACACTGAGAAGCGCAGGCATGCTTGCGCTCCTCAGTGTCTGACTGTGACGGCATCCAGATGAGCCGACAATGAACTCGGCTCACCTCATGTACGTCACTGACAGCGTGGGAAAATTCTCCTGCACTCAGCGCTTCAGCGTGAGAATTTTCCCACGCTGTCAGTGACGTGCATGAGGTGAGCCGAGTTCATTGGACATGACCTCGGCTCATCTGGATGCCGTCACAGCCAGACACTGAGTAGCGCAAGCATGCCTGCGCTTCTCAGTGTCTGCAGGATGACAGGCTGGATGGCAGCGTTCTGCTGCGGTCCAGCCTGTCATCTCGATGTAGCAGAGCTGAAGCTGTCGTGGGAGCCATGGAAAGGTAAGGATGATGTTGCTTTATTATTTTACTTTTATTGCAGGAGATCATTGGCTTCAGCTGGAATGGGCGTGGCGGTAAGTATGGTTTAATTTAGAACAATAAAGAATTGTGTGTTTATTTCAATTAAAGGACTTTTTTCTGGGTGTTTGTGTTTTTTTTAAATACTTTACTAGAAATTCATGGTGGTCATGTCTAATATTGGCGTGACCCCATGAATTTCGGGCTTAGGGCCAGCTGATAATGCCAAGCTGGCCTTAACCCCTTTATTACCCAGTGAGCCACCGCACCAGGGCCCTGGATGAGTTGGGTACAGCGCCAGAAGATGGCGCTTCTATGAACGCGCCATTTTCCGGGGCGGCTGCGGACTGCAATTTGCAGCGGGTGGGGCCCAGAAAGCTTGGGCCTCCCTGCGCTGCAGATTCCAGCCCCCAGCTGCCTAGTTGTACCTGGCTGGACACAAAAATAGGGCGAAGCCCCACGTATTTTTTTTTTAAATTCATGAAATTCATGGAATAATTAAGAAAAAAAGGGCTTCCCTATATTGTTGTGTCCGGCTAGGTACAAATAGGCAGCTGGTGGTTGGAAGCAGCCCGTTCCTGCCTGCTGTACCTGACTGGACACAAATATAGGGCGAAGCCCCACATCAATTTTTTTTTCATTATTTCATGAATTTCCTGAAATAATTTAAAAAAAATTGACGTGGGGCTTCGTCCTATATTTGTGTCAAGTCAGGTACAGCAGGCAGGAACGGGCTGCCCCCAACCACCAGCTCCCTATTTGTACCTGGCCAGACACAACAATATAGGGAAGCCCTTTTTTAAAAAAATTATTTCATGAAATAATTTAAAAAAAATTGACGTGGGGCTTCGCACTATATTTGTGTCCAGCCAGGTACAGCAGGCAGGGACGGGCTGCCCCCAACCACCAGCTGCCTATTTGTACCTGGTTGGACACAACAATATAGGGAAGCCCTTTTTTTCTTAATTATTCCATGAATTTCATGAAATAATTTAAAAAAAAAATGCGTGGGGCTTCGCCCTATTTTTGTGCCCAGCCAGGTACAACTAGGCAGCTGGGAGCTGGAATCCGCAGAGCAGGGAGGCCCAAGCTTTCTGGGCCCCACCCGCTGCAAATTGCAGTCCGCAGCCGCCCCAGAAAATGGCGCGTTCATAGAAGCGCCATCTTCTGGCGCTGTACCCAACTCATCCAGGGCCCTGGTGCGGTGGCTCACTGGGTAATAAAGGGGTTAAGGCCAGCTTGGCATTATCAGCTGGCCCTAAGCCCGAAATTCATGGGGTCACGCCAATATTAGACATGACCACCATGAATTTCTAGTAAAGTATTTAAAAAAACACAACACCCAGAATAAAGTCCTTTAATTGAAATAAACACACAATTCTTTATTGTTCTAAATTAAACCATACTTACCGTCACGCCCATTCCAGCTGAAGCCAATGTCTTCTGCAATAAAAGTAAAATAATTAAGCAACCTCATCCTTACCTTTCCATGGTTCCCACGACAGCTTCAGCTCTGCTACATCGAGATGACAGGCTGGACCGCAGCAGAACGCTGCCATCCAGCCTGTCATCCCGCGGACACTCAGAAGCGCAGGCATGCTTGCGCTCCTCAGTGTCTCGCTGTGACGGCATAAAGATGAGACAAGCTCATGTCCAATGAACTCGGCGCACCTCATGCACGTCACTGACAGCGTGGGAGAATTCTCCTGCACTCAGCACTTCAGCGTGAAAATTCTCCCACGCTGTCAGTGACGTACATGAGGTCAGCTGAGTTCATTGGACATGAATGAGCTCACCTCATGCACGTCACTGACAGCGTGGGAAAATTCTCACGCTGAAGTGCTGAGTGCAGGAGAATTCTCCCACGCTGTCAGTGACGTGCATGAGGTGCGCCGAGTTCATTGGACATGAACTCGTCTCATCTTTATGCTGTCACAGCCAGACACTGCAGAGCGCAAGCATGCCTGCGCTTCTCAGTGTCTGCGGGATGACAGGCTGGATGGCAGCGTTCTGCTGCGGTCCAGCCTGTCATCTCGATGTAGCAGAGCTGAAGCGGTCGTGGGAACCATGGAAAGGTAAGGATGAGGTTGCTTTATTATTTTTCTTTTATTGCAGGAGATCGTTGGCTTCAGCTGGAATGGGCGTGACGGTAAGTATGGTTTAATTTAGAACAATAAAGGAATGTGTCTTTATTTCAATTAAAGGACTTTATTCTGGGTGTTTGTGTTTTTTTAACTTTGACTATGGGGTTAGTAATGGGGGTGTCTTATAGACGCCTCTCCATTACTAACCTGGGCTTGATGTCAGCTGGCATTATAAGCTGACATCAACCCCAACCCTATTACCCCCTGCCACCGCACCAGGGCAGCGTGGAAGAGCGAGGCTAAGTGCCAGAATTGGCGCATCCTATGGATGCGCCATTTCTGGGGCGGCTGACGGCTGGTGTTTCTAGCCTGGGAGGGGGCCAATATTCATGGCTCCCTTCCTGGGCTATTAATATCAGCCCCCAGCTGTCTGCCTAGCCTTTGCTAGCTATTAAATTAGGGGGGACCCCACGTCATTTTTTTTTGGGGGGGGTCCTCCATTTTAATAGCTAGTAAAGGCTAGGTATTCAGCTGGGGGCTGATATTAGTAGCCTGGGAAGCTCCGTGGGTATTACCCCCTTCCCAGGCTTCAAACATCTGCCCCAGCTGTCTGCTTAACCTCCGCTAGAGACTAAAATTACGGGGAACCCCACGCCAATTTTTTTTAATAATAAATCCTTTATTTTAATACTAAATGACAAGTACAGTAACCAACACTGTCACTGTACTTATTATATATGTGACTGACATGTTTCTATCTATCTAATCTATGTGTGAAGCTCTATTCTGTCTGTTATAAATTGTCGGGTACAGATGCAGAATTGCCGGCCGGCTTTTTTAAAGAGACGGTGCATGAAAACACTATTATTTTTTTTAATAAATCCTTTGCAGTAAATGACAAGTACAGTAAGCAACACTGTCACAGTACTTCATATATATGTGACTGACATGCTTCTATCTATCTAATCTATGTGTGATTCTCTATTCTTTCTGTTATAAATTGTCGGGTACAGATGCTGAATTGCCGGCCACCTTTTTTAAAGAGACGGTGCATGAAAACACTATTATTTTTTTTAATAAATCCTTTGCAGTAAATGACAAGTAAGGTAAGCAACACTGTCACTGTACTTCATATATATGTGGCTGACATGTTTCTATCTATCTAATCTATGTGTGAAGCTCTATTCTGTCTGTTATAAATTGTCGGGTACCGCTGCTGAATTGCCGGCCGGCTTTTTTAAAGAGACGGTGCACGAAAACACTATTATATTTTTTAATAAATTCTTTACACTAAATGACAAGTACAGTAAGCAACACTGTCACTGTACTTCGTATATATGTGGCTGACATGTTTCTATCTATCTAATCTATGTGTGATTCTCTATTCCTTCTATTCTAAATTGTCGGGTACAGATGCTGAATTGCCGGCCGGCTTTTTTAAAGAGACGGTGCATGAAAACACTGTTATTTTTTTTCATAAATCCTTTACACTAAATGACAAGTACAGTAAGCAACACTGTCACAGTACTTCATATATATGTGACTGACATGTTTCTATCTATCTAATCTATGTGTGAAGCTCTATTCTTTCGGTTCTAAATTGTCGGGTACCGGTGTATGCCGCTGCTGAATTGCCGGCTTTTCATGTTTCACTGTGAGCACAGTTCCCATCGATTTGGGCAATCACTGTAATGCCACAACCACCATGGCTGTGGCATTACAGTGAGTGGCAGACAATCCCTGCATGATTGGTGCTCTAAATAGCGCCAGACATGCAGGACATGCTTTTGGTGCACGAACAGTTATCGAACATAACCTCGAACAGCCGAATTTTTTGCAAATCGTTCGAACACCACCCAAAACAGCTCGAATTTGAGATTGGTGAACAGTTCTAGTCGAACACCGCTCATCTCTATTCACTAAACAATGAAGAATATTCTAGAAGCCTTCTTCTGAGACGGCATGTAAGACCCCCTGTGGGGATGGCTCCACTGTGTCTACAATCTACACACACATAACGAGGTTATTGGCTATTGGAACAATGGTTAGATACTCCTGAGATACAGATTAGTGGAATGCTGGACATTTTACAAGTGAATCTAGTGCACATACTGACAAGTTAGCAGAACTATATAAAACATAACAAGTAAATCACTAATAAAACACAATAATAATATTAACAAAAATGGTGGTCCGTTGCTGGAAAAGTATATAGTCTTTAGAAAATGGGTTGCTCCTCACACCCCTCAAAGTTCACATACAAGAACACATTAGGGACATCAAGAACGCAGCTACCTGCTCTGACCCCCAAATACTTAAAACTACCGTATACCAAAGCACTTCTATGAAGTCCACAATAGTAAACCTAAGGGTCTGGTAGCCTGTGGCATTGACCATGTGTATATGGGCATTAAAGGAGGCAACATTAAAAAGTAGCTGTTATAAAAAGAAACTCGCTGGATCATTACGTTGGATACGCTAGCTCCCAAAGCATTAAACAAAACTATCAGTGTCAAGTCTTTTCTTTGAATAATTCAGTTTTTTTTTTGTTTGTTTTGTTTTTTTTAGTCTAGTGGGTCTTTTTTGTATGTTTTTATATATTTATGTTCTGACAACTTTTTGTGCTTTAGTAACAGGTTTTTTTTGTGATCGATTCTGTTTTGACGTCCTATATCTTCATATTATAGCTGCCCTGGGTTATTTATCCTCACAAGATCTACTGAAATTTTGATGCCTTTATGAATCTAAGCACATCTGATAAATTCAGGATGACTAATATCAAGTCTTTATTATCATTTATTTGACTTTTCAATACCAATGTGAATAATTTTATTTAATGTTTATATTTCTGCCTGGTGGCCACAATACCACTAGTCTGTCTAATATTTACTGTTAAAAGAAAAAAAAAAGGAAGTTGAAGTTGGTATTAGGAAGCGATAGGATGTCAAAACGAGGGGCAAACAGTCCATGAGCTAAAATTAAAAAGTAAGCCAAAGCAGCTCAAGAGTAACCCCAAAAGGGGTGAAATGTGGAAAATGCAACAGGTAAAAGCTGGTGATAAAAAAAAACACAACGCGTTTCGACGGCATGCAAGCCGTCTTCAGATGAAGACGGCTTGCATGTCCTCGAAACACGTTGTGTTTTTACAAGGACTTCCATAAAGGTAGCAATTACTGAATTTTATATGCCTTAGCGCTTTCTATCATCAGCTTTTACCTGTTGCATTTTAATATTTACTGTTATCATTGATTTAAATACCCTATAATTTGATATGCTGTTTTGATCACATGACCTGACCATTTTCCAGCTGCTCAATCCAGACCTCGCCTCCGTGGTGATGCCGCTGGACTGACTGGGTGTTGACTGGGAGTTGGCCACTCCCTTCTCACCACCAGCAGCGCGGACTCACCCTCATCACCGTGATTATAGGCGCGCCACGCTTATTTTGTACACATCACCCGGAGCCTGTATCTTTGGCAGCATAGACGCGCTCCGCATATGCGTCGCTCTGTCCCGGTGGCGTCGTGTGCCTCACAGTGTTGACGTGGTGATGGGGGTGATGACGCACGTCCTCTCCCCCATCATGCATGGCACACGCTGGCCGATTTGCCGCATACTTATCTTTGTCACATAAAAAGCACCCACCTTTTAATACAAGCCACGTCTCCTGATGAAGCCGTTCAGGCGAAACGTGTGTCGAGGTGCCAGCACATTCCCTCCTGTGCTACCACTTCAAAACACTATGACCCAGGGTATTAGAAGTATATAATTTTTTGCGGCTATTTATACCACATGCTTTACTTAGGGTCTGATGTAAGGCCATCACATGTTGGTCATTTGATCATATGATATTTTATTATGCTGTTCATGTAACCTACCTATTTCAGCACTTTATGCGCTTTTTTGATCTTTTCTGGATACTATACTGTTACTGAGATACACATACTGACTTCTGGGTTTCTATCTATTATTACTTTGATCGCTCCCTAGTGGACATTATTATATGTTGTTCAGGCATTTGAACACTGATCCTTTAAACCCAGACTTCAGTTCATTTGTCTAACCTTTTTTGTCCAAATGTTTTGGTCAGCACTTATATCTGCATAGGTTGTATAGGTTGTCATTAATGACAACGTGACTTTGTACCTTGTACCTATATTATACCCATTTGTACAACTGGTCCATAACTAGATTAGTATGAAGTAGATGACTTCCTTCTCACATATCCCATTGCCACCCTCCGTTACCCTCCCCTCTTTGGAGGTGCACGGTGTGCGCATCTACTCCCCCTCCAACTGGCTGTCATTTACTGCCCCCCAGGGCTAGCTACCACACATCCTTAGACCACTTCACCACCTGGCTACTTCACTTCCTTTCCGCTGACATCCCCACTATCATCATGGGTGACTTCAACATCCCCATTGACACTTCCCACTCATCTGTCTCTAAGCTTCTATCCCTCACTTCCTCCTTCGGTCTTGCTCAATAGTCTTCCGCAGCCACTCACAAAGATGGACACACACTGGACCTCATCTTCACCCGCCTCTGTTCCCTATCCAACCTCTCTAACTCACCTCTCCCTCTTTCTGACCACAACTTACATTCTCTTCCCTCTCCTCTCCAGGTCCACAATCCCCTATCCAGAAACGTGCACACCCTCGCAGAAATCTCAAACACCTTGACCTACACTCACTCTCTGAATTCCTTCTCCCTCTTACAGACATAAATTCCTTACACAATCCAGATGCTGCTGTTGCTTTATATAACAAAAACAGACAGCATAGCCAGAACAATAGACAGAATTTTTAGAAAATAGCAAAAGGCAATGGTACTCACCAGCCAAGGTTTCAAGAAAAAATGCACACCAGGACACGGCCGGCCCCCTTTTGTTAGAAGGAGGTAGCACAGGTGCAGAATGCTAATGAGCAATCGCCCTCACCCACTCTCACTGGAGGGGCGACTGCCCAGCACTAAAACTGCACACAGATGAAACTTGCAGTAGGGTGCAATTCACACACTGCTTTATATAACACCACAACAGCTGCAGCTCTCAATTTGGTCGCCCCCCCCACACATACCAAAGCTCGCACAATCAACAGGCAACCCTGGCACACGAGCCTGACTAAAGAAAAGGTCCCACTCCAACGAGCACTTCATCGCATTCAAACAGTCCCTCACTACTTTCAAGTCCATGCTAACTGCAGGAAAACAAACCTACTTCTCATCTCTCATAGCCTCCCTGTCTCACAATGCTTAACAGCTATTCAGTACGTTCAATTCTCTCCTCCGTCCCCCAGCTCTCCATCCCTTCCCATTCATCTCAGCTGAAGACTTTGCCTCATTCTTCAAGCAGAAGATTGACAACATAAGGCAAAGCTTTGGCCATAAGTCCCCACAGCCCCTTCTCATAACTACTCAACTCTCCTCCTCCAAAACCAGATTCTCCGCCATGACGGAAGATCAACTTTCCTCTTTACTCTCAAAGTCAGATCTCATCACCTGTGAACTTGACCCAATCCTGTCCCACCTCATCCCAAACCTCACCGCAGTCTTCATCCCAACCCTAACCCACCTCTTCAATCTGTCACTAACAACTGGTGTCTTTCCCTCATGCTTCAAACATGCCTCGATCACACCCATCCTCAAAAAGCCCTCCCTTGACCCATCCTCTCTGTCTAGCTATCTCCCCATATCACTTCTCCCCTATGCCTCAAAACAACAGGCACAACACGTCCATTTTGAACAGTCCTCCCACCTCTCCTCCTGCTCCCTCTTTGACCGCTTACAATCTGGCTTGTGACCGCAACACTCCACTGAAACTGCCCTGACTAAAGTCACCAACGACCTACTGACCGCCAAATCCAAGCGACACTACTTTGTCCTCCTCCTCCTGGACCTGTCCTCTGCCTTTGACACAGTGAACCTCTTACTACAGACTCTCTCATCTCTAGGCATCAAAGACTAGGCCCTATCTTGAATCTCCTTATACCTAAAAGACCGGACATTCAGCATCTCCCACTCACACACCACCTCCTCAACCCGCCCGTTATCTGTCGGTGTCCCCCAAGGTTCAGTTCTAGGATCCCTGCTCTTCTCCATCTACACCTTCGGCCTGGGACAGCTCAGAGTCTCACGGCTTCCAGTATCACCTCTATGCTGCAGACACAAAGATCTACCTCTCTGGACCTGATATCACCTCCTTACTAACCAAAATCCCACAATGTTTGTCCGCTATTTCATCTTTCTTTTCTGTTAGATTCCTAAAACTTAATATGGATAAAACCGAATTCATCATCTTTCCACCATCTCACTCAATCCTCCACCTGACCTATCGATCAAAGTCAATGGCTGTCCACTCTCCCCAGTCCCGCAAGCTCGCTGCCTCAGGGTAACCCTTGACTCTGATCTCTCCTTCAAACCTCATATCCAAGCCCTTTCCACTTCATGCCGACTGCAACTCAAAAATATTTCCCGGATCCATACATTCCTCAACCATGAATCTGCAAAAACACTAGTGAACGCCCTCATCATCTCTCACCTAGACTATTGCAACCTCCTGCTCTGTGGCCTCCCTTCTACCACTCTCACATCCCTGCAATCTATCCTAAACTCTGCTGCCCGACTAATCCACCTGTCCCCCCGCTATTTCCCTGCCTCTCCCCTCTGCCTTTGTTTAAACTATTGTACTTGTCTGCTACGGATACCCCCTTTTTCACATGTAAACCACCATGGAATTAATGGCACTATAATAATAAATAAAAATAATAATAATGTAAGCATTCATTATTCTGATAGCCTTGCAAGGTTAGTTCCTTTGGGATTTTTTCTCTCTTATTAAAGGGTAATTCCATTACCCCCTTTATATAAATATATTTTTAATTGTGCTTCTCTCCTTCTTCCAGTCACATGTCTTTGTATTTAAATTGTATATTTAGAATAAACTTTCATATATTTTTCTCATCCCCTATGTTTTTGGGCTTCTTGATCAATTGTGATAAACAGGATTCTATACATTATATCCCTTTATTCGATCAGAAGAAACAATTTTTTGGTTATATGAAATTTCAGGCAAAAATCAGCTTTTTTATGCTATAAGTAAACTATTGGGACAATTTAATATTTTGGTCTATAGTCTGTTTTGGGGCTTTGGTTACCACATTTTGGGAGACTGCTTTTCCAGCAAAATGCTTCTCAAACTATATGGAGATTTTGTTGTAAAACTTATACCACATATGCTCATATATGTGTATCTACACACACAATCACATATTACTTACTACCTGCATAAGTTCAAATCAAATTCCAAAACACACAACTAATGTTCAAAGGACAGAAGTAAAAATAGCAGTGGAAACATTCAGTGACTATTTCTAGACCCATTTGTAGCCGGAGCTCCAGTGTACAGAACATGAGCGCTATCTTCGTATCCTAAAATAAAATCTTAAAAATCAATTGTCTGCTAAGGCACATTTATTTATGGGCTATGACTTTCATTTGTTATGGCAGACAGTAAACTGCTAAATGACTTTCATAAAAAAAAAAAAAAGTGGTAAACTGACCACAACTAGCCATGAAAGTACGAGTTTGGTTTTAATTATGAAAAGCACAATAAAAGTTAAGAGATCATAAGTGCAATTTTATTCCACAGCTTTTTTTTTTGGCCTACCTGGAGAATTCCTGATACTGACGCTCACACATACTAATCACTGCGAGCCTAGGGTCACCAAAGGTCTAGAGCAATGAATCACATCAGGAAATCCAGATTCCTCTGGAGAATCCCTGCTGCAAGTGATCAGAATCAAAATAAGGGTATCCAAGAGTAAATGGCATGAACATTCACAGATATATTCACAGTTCTTCCGAAATTCAATATTAGAGAGAATTATTAACCTTTTGAGCAATTCTATTTCATTACGAACCTCCATCCATCTCTGGGAAGGTAGCTAAAAGCACCATCCACAACGGCTGCGAAGAACTGTCCTCCTGTGATGAAGAGGGTGTTAATTGTGACCAATCTTCCTCTCAAATGCGGTGGGGCGGCTTCTGCAATGTATACTGGGACGGTCATAGATGCAATACCTAGATGAACAAAAACAGATACTTAGGACAAATCAGAAAAACCTTCAGGTCTCTTTCATGAAATATATCAAAGTAGTTAACTAATTTTTTAAGAATTTTATAATTAGACATTGAAGGGGTATTTCCACTTTGGACATTTGTGGACACCATGTACAACTGGATAATGTTTTAATAGGTAGCCGCACATGCTAATAGCTTTCAATCAATCTTTTCTATGGATGTTATGTTAAAACAGCTGAGCACAGTTGCTCCACTGCTTCCATAACTCTTATAGTAGTGAATGAATAGACCCGTACGCTTGTGTGTCCACAACTTTGTTCATTCCCTGCCTGCATGTTGCCGTCTCCTCACTAAGCGGACAAGGCAGGAGTCACAGATGAAGGCGTTACTGCTGGGACCCTCACTAATAAGACATTTGTGCCACATTCTGTGGATATGCCATAAATGACAAAAGTAGAAATACCAAAAGAAACATAGTGGGTATAACAAGTCGACACGCCCCTGTTAAAATGCCAAGTTTTTGTCATGTAAAATCATACTAAGAATAATCATTTTAGAACTTTGTCCACCCTTAATGTCATCCATAATCTGAAATAATTCAATTGAGAAACAAACTGAAATAATTGTGAGGGGGAAAATAAAAATAAAATAATTTGGTTGCAAAAGTGTGAACAGCCTCCTATAATTACCTAATTCAGAACACAAGCACATCTCCAATCACATGTCAAGTACTAATAAGTACACAGCTCCCATCGTTTAAAGCGATTCTGATTAACTCCATATAAAGTTTAGCTGTTCTAGTAGGATTTTCCTGGCAATTACAGCAAAAGCCACTGTCCGTAAACAGCTTTCAACACAGCAAAAGGATCTCATTGTTGAATGTTTTAAGATAGGAGAAGGGTACAAACTTTTTTCCAAGACATTAGATATACCATGGAACACTTAAGACTGCAATCAAGAAGTGGCTTGAATTCGACACAACAGTGATGTTACCTACAACTGGCTGTCCCTCAAAAATTGATGAAAAAGCAAACAGAAAAATAGGTCCAAGAGGCTTCCACAGGTTTAGGAGGCTGTGATGCAACATCACATGGAGTTAACCCCCTCCCATATACATTGGTGCATCACAGATCCTGGCCATCTCCTCTTTTCCCAAGTTGGTTATATGCTGTCCAGTTCCTTTTATCCACATGACAATCTATGTACTATGATAGCCACTTTCCTCTGTGTAACCAAGGGTTATGTTTTATGACAATTCCTTTATTGTATAGCTGCTCTACTAGCCTTTAACAGAGTAGTATGATCAGTAATTTCATGTTGGCTACATTGTCTGCATACTGAGCTATGGCGTAAAGCAAACAATAAAAGGCTCTGCAATCAAGTATATTCAAAAGTGTATTCCTTTAGCATCACCTGCATTTCCACCCCAGACAAAACTAGCCACATTATACCAAACCGGAAGGGGGAAACATTTTTCTTGCCTCAATTTTCATAATGAGGCAAGAAATCTGAATAAAGCCACATTCAAACATCCATTTTTCACAGATAGAAGACATACCCATTTTCAGCATTATATTCCCAGATCAGGTTTTTTTTTTTTCTTGCAGACCAATTGTTTTTTTGTTTTGTTTTTTTGTTTGCAGACCAATAAAAAAAGCAAAACAAGACATGTCTTTATCTGATTCAAAGATCAAAAATGGGACATTAAAATTAATGGGTTGGTGGAAAATAAAAACCTGGTAAGGTCCGGAGTGACTTAACTAGCTTAAATGAAGTGACTGGACTTTAAATTTCAAGAAGAAGAGGCACAGATATTAAGGAAAAAAAACAGCGCTAAATCTTGCAGTTGTATAAGCTATGATCAATGTTTCAATAAATAGCAGGCCAAGTATTCTAGGAATTGATTCATCGGTTCATTACGACTCATGAGTTCTCAACCCTGTCTGCTAATTCAACTGCAGGAATTGATTATATGTCTGTGACCAGAGTTTTTTTTTTTTTTTAAGTATGTATATTGGAGTGAAAAAACAGCTAGTCTATCAATGGAAAATATTGGCTACGGCTACATATTTTGTCTGGGTATGCAAGTGTAGCACCCTGAGGATTCGGCTGCTACAGGGGTATTGCACCTCAATCCAGAGGTGTGATATTCCACTCCCGGGTAAGGATGGAGTGTGGAACTGAGCTCGGTAGGCTGCATGCACTACACACATCCCATTTCCGAGGAACAGGCCGACGGTACTCCCACTTAGAAATGTGCAGGTACGACCGAGTCTGTTCCTGGCTGGAGTGGGAGGGGGGTGGTACATCCCAAGTAGTGTAGGGGCAGATAGGGGGAGCAGCCTGGGTAAAGATAGGAGCTCATTGGGTGCTGGTCACCTGAGCTCACACATAGAGGGTGTATATAAGGTGGGCACCATCAGAGAACAGGGTCAGTCAGTCTGTCAGCCTTTGCAAAGGAGTCACAGGAAGAGGAGCAGAGCAGATCCAGAGAGAGAGAGGAGAAAGAAAGAGAGACCCAGAGGGGGGAAGCAGAAGAGAGGACTCTAAGACCCCAAATTCAAACAACGGGTGAAGAGCCGGCATCAGGGTACCGGAACCCAAGCTGGTGGGGGCAAAAACACACCCCAGCCAGAGACCGGAGGCCGTGGGCAGCGTCTGCCACGGCCACCCACCACATCCACCACGAAGGCATACCACGTGGAGGGTCAGGGAACCCAAGGCCAAGGGTCACCCAACAGAAGGCCCGAGGGAGCTGGACCTGGGTGGATCACTAGTGGGGACGGCCAGAGAAAGGACAGAAGGAGAGCTCAGGGTCACGCTCCGGACTCGCTTGGGGGTTGGCTGGATCCAGGACCTGGTGGACGCAGCACGGCTCGGGAGGTCACTTGAAGCTGGAGTGACCGGAACATCAGCAGTGAGTAAATACCCTAAACTGCACAACCCGACTCTGTCTTCATTTAACACCTATGCTGCACCACCACAACCCCCATCCTCTGCACCTGACCCCCTGAGGCTATACCCCACCCGTTGGGGGTTATACCATCACAAGCTGCACCTACACCATCAGCCTCAGCGGACCCTGCTGCAGCGGCGGCCATAGTGACCGCAACACAACGGGTGGCGTAGTCGACAATAAAGAACTTATAACATCTGTAGGACTGCCACATACAACTGAGTTTGACACCCTGGGCACGGACCGGGTCACAGCCACTCGGAAGACTACAACCCCCATCTGATCCGGCTCTGGATATTCCCACTAAAGAATATGGCCCAGGGGGCGCGTCACAAGTACATAGTAAGAGTAGTAAGTTGGTTTCAGACAAATCCAAGATATTTACATTTTAATAGCTGTAAAACGATCACAGTTCTACTGATCCAAACTTTGATCATCAACTATAATGCGCAGTCTAAATCTGGCACTAAGACCAGGATACTATACCAATCACATACTGAATTTTATAGGCTGACTGTTAGAATCATTTTATTTTTTACTACCTTGAACAAATTACAGTAGTTTAAATGTACTAACACAACATCCATAAGCTAAGCGTTCTGTGTAATGCAGCCTTCAGAAAATCATTTTAGAATGATATAATATTGTAATGATGTAAAGACACAATAAATAGATAGGTTCCCTTTAAGTTTAGAAGGTGTCAGCTGATCTATTCCGCCCAATCCGTGGGCAGCATGTCTCAGCCACTGGCTGTAATGTCTCAGCCATGCATGCTGACACTTCAGAGACAAACAAACAAGGCTGAGACACATTTTAAAAAAACAGTAAAAAAAACAAAAAACAGAAACATCAGCTCTCTGGGTAGGAAAAGCTCTCATGTAGGGTGCGGTGCACGGTAGCCTCAGGCCGGATCCTGAGTGTATGAGGCAAGAAAAAGAGAAAATATGCCAGCAACCGCAAAAATAAGGAAATTAAAACATCCCATTTATTATAGTACGTAAAAATCCAAAGGGGAGATGTTCATCTTGAAACGCGTAGACCCGGTGTCTCATCTTTTGTATGTATTTGTAATCTCCCATTAAAGTTACAAACTAACTTTATGCAGTTTGCACTTCAAAAATGACTTCTCAAAAGTGAAGACAGAAATAGGCGAGGTTTAGTAGAGAAGCCCAATAGATTTACCATAAAAACACTCCAGACAGTGGTGCGAGTTATTATGCAAATCAACGCCTACTCATAGCAGGTATTTAATTCCCCTTAAAGAATAGCTAATTTTTGTAACTTTTTCTTTTTTATATTTTACCTCCTTATTAAATTTCAAGCAGATTTTTGGTGGTCCAGGTCCTGAGACCACTAAAAATCACTCAAAATGGAGCCTACAAACCCTATGAGTCCTATCGAATCCGTACTTCACTCTGTGTGCATGCCCAGACAGCAGCTATTCACTCCTGTCTGAGCTACGCACCCCTGGGGGGTAGGGGTGTGATTGATGAATCGGTGGTTGTCTCAGGACATGTACCTACACCGATCTGTAACTAGAAGGTTAGTAAAGTAGAAATAAAATGTTACAACAATTTAGTTACTCTTTAACCCCTTACTATGACATACAGTTACATCATATGCCAGCTCCCTCACTTTGATGCGGGCTTAGAAGCTGAATGCGCATCTCTACCGGCAGATGATGGCTGAGTTATTCAGTCATCATCTGACTCCAACAGCCACGTGTGGATTCAAGATGTCAAATGCTGCTGTGAATCTGTACCAGAGGCATTTACAGTGTGCAGGCAGGTGGGTGCACCATTCTAACCGCCCATCGGCACCCTCTGAAACGCGATAACGCATTTAGATTGTTGTGACAACCAGGGGTCTGCTGAGGATCCCCATGCCTGACATGAAGGTATTTTCCCGTGAAAGCCAGCCTGTCGCTGATGTTCAATGAAGACCATGATTTTTGCTATAAACAGAAATACTGCAAGGAAGGGGACTAACAAAGTTGAAAATGTTTTAAAAAAAATAATAAAAAAAGTTCAAATCAACCCCTCACCCCCTCCCATTAAAAATTAATTTAAAAAAACTACACGTATTTGGTATTTCTGTGTTCGTAGAAGTCCAATCTATCAAAACATAAAATAAATTAATCCACTTGGTAAATGGTGTAACCAGAAAAAAAAAAATCAACAAGCTAGAATTTTTCGGCCACCACAACAGCGAAAAATTTTTTATTAAGAGGCAATCAAAACATTGTATCTATTCCAAAACTGCATCAATAAAAACATTGTCTCAGGGCCCAAAAAAGTCCTCACACAGCTCCATTTCGTGAAAATTGAAAACATTATGACTATCGTAAAACAGCAACAAGCTAATTTTTTTTTTTTTTTTTTTTACTAATTTCTGAGGGTTTTTTTTTTATTACTTAAAAAAAAACCTGCATGTTTGGCATCACAGATAATTTGTAACGTTAAAGAATGCTGTAAGTAATGAAACAACTGCGGAATTGCACTTTTTTCACTATTTCACCACACTTGGAATTCTTTTACTGCTTTTCAGCACATTACATGATAAAATGGAAAATATCTTCAAAAGTACAACTCTTTCCGAAAAAAAGCCCTCACTCGGCCACATTGACAGAAAAATATAAAACTTATGGCTCTTGCAATAAGAGGAGGAAGAAATTAAAGTGCAAAAATGAAAAACTGTTCGGTCAGGAAGAGGTTAATCAAATTTGGCATATTGCACTCCACTACTGGACAACCACTTTTTAACACACTCAGGAAGGTGATGAGAAAAACAAAACACAAACTCATCTCCCACACCAGGGTGTCATTGTATGTCTGAAATGAGAATAGCCTATTCTGAGCTACTCCTGTGTGATACATATAATGACACTCTACTCTCGCTGCAGAGAGATTACAATTTAAGCTCTCATCTCCAGACAAGCAGTGTGCAGGGAGAAGCAGTACAGCAGAGGTGACAGTGTTACAAAAGGAGAACTGATAGACTGGTTAGTGAAGTGACACAGCTAAGCTCAGTGGGGCTGCTACTTCCCCATCTACAGGGATCTTATCTGAAATGTATTAGTCATTTGTGTTCTACTCATAGCACTTTCTAATCATGCAGGAGGTTAGACCAGGAGATCATGACTGTCCGTCATAAATTTCACACACTGAGAAACCATCTGTAAGCTAATGTGGAGGCGGGTTCTTTTTCTGCTGTGTAATGTGACCTGTTAATGATTGGGTAACGTTATACAGGGATAAAATGTACCTGCCCTCAGTTAAAAAAAAAAATCTGATAACACTCACTTGGACTTAACGAAAATTAACACATTAGGTGCCAAGTTCTTTCATTGCTAATATTTCTGCAACGAAGAGGCGTAATTAAAAAAAAAAAAGTTACATTCTGCTCTGCAGCCACTATTGTATATAGTGCATCCAGTTAAACATAAAAAAATTGGAGAAAAGTCCTCTTTACATTTTTTACTTTGTTGAAGTAGTCCAACCTTGTCAGTAAGCAGACATGTAATCGCAGTGGCACTTGCTCTAAGTGTTATAAAGGTATAAGGGTTATTTATTAAAGAGATGTCAATTTCAGCGGACAAGCTGCACCAAAGATACTGATACATCAATCAGTATTCTATGTCACTTTTTTGACAAGTACTTTCCAGGGCGCCAATGTATTTTAGTAACTGCCCCTAGGAGAATGAACAATGTGAGGCTCATGAAGGTCATGGTATTTATGTAGAACTTGTTATCAAGATGATATAGAGTACACAGGGGATGCAGCTGGGTTGTTCTTCACAGAAATGTGTTCACAATGACATCCACTAAGGGACATAATCTTGGCATTGCAATCATTTTTCCAAAAAGACAACAAAACCCCCACTGACATAAGGCCCATGAAAAAGGATTATCACCACAGTTGAATAGTATATAAGAGCATAATAAAATCCCCATTATCTAGCTTTTGTTCCCTACTTACCATTTTGAATACCTTATTAATTTATCTACCTACAGTGTTTATCAATCTAAATTTTCATTAACTATTTCCGGACTGCCCATAGATGATAAATGTTCAGGCAGTCCACATTGTGAAACATCACAGCATAGTAGAGCAGCTACAAGTGATCATGCAGTTGCAGGAGTGGAAAGTCCGCAGTCAGATACAGTCCGACTTCCCATAGAGAAGGCAGAGGTCATTTATTACCTGCTTTGCCTTCCTTAGTGCTCTGTATACAGTAATAGAAAGTGCTGAAGGAGCTTCCTCCTCCATATACAGCCAAGCTTGGACTGGCCCACGGGAGAACAGGTGAATCCTCCGGTGGGCCCCTATGCAGGAGTGGGCCACCACCCACTTATATGACTAGTACTTGGCACAATATACTTGAATCACTATGTACAGACAAAGGCAGCATGTCATTCATTTAACAATCTACCCAGTTCATTGTTATATAAATTTGTGATTGAGGTCGATGTCACATTTGCATGCAGCTGAAAAGTGGGGTCCTGGAGTTGGTTACTGGTGGGCACCCCTGCCCGACACGGAATACAGAGGTCAAGAGATCGTCATGTACAGGGAGGGAGCAGCAGCTGCTGGGTCCTAGGAGTCCTAGGAGATCTATAAGGCTGAATTTCTCTTATAAATGGGGATAATACATATACCAGCTGTAGCGTCGGCGTCCCTGCCTCCTGCTAGGCAGGGACGCTGTTCCCCTCACCTCTCCGCTCCGTGCCCGGCGTCTTCCTCCCGCTCTGCTGGCAGTGCGCGCTCCTTCCCGGCCACTGTGCTTAGGGCGCGCGCTCCCCCTCTCTTAAAGGGGCCGCGCGCGCCGTCCTAAGGAGTCCCCGGCCAATGGCCGGAGGATCTCTCCATATATAAGGCACCTCCTCCAAAATGGAGGTGCCCGAGCAATGTTGTTGCAAAGCCTTCACTCTGCTTCAGCCCTCAGGTCCCGTTACCAGTCACCTGCCAGATTCCTGCCTGTTACCTGCCAGTCTCCTGCCAGATTCCTGCTTGATACCTGCCTGATATCCGCTTACCTGCTTGCAAGCCTGCGGTCGGACGGTCTGCCTTCCGACACCTGTCAGTCTGTCTATGGACCAGCCTGCCCGCTCACCTGGGAGCGCTCACCTGCTACCTGCCTGCTAGCCTACCTGGAGGCTCTGCCGTCACTTGCCGTGACCACCTGCCTGTCCAGAGACTCTTGCCCGCTCACCTGGGAGCGCTCACCTGCTACCTGCCTGCTAGCCTACCTGGAGGCTCTGCCGTCACTTGCCGTGACCACCTGCCTGTCCAGAGACTCTTGCCCGCTCACCTGGGAGTGCTCACCTGCTACCTGCCTGCTAGCCTACCTGGAGGCTCTGCCGTCACTTGCCGTGACCACCTGCCTGTCCAGAGACTCTTGCCCGCTCACCTGGGAGCGCTCACCTGCTACCTGCCTGCTAGCCTACCTGGAGGCTCTGCCGTCACTTGCCGTGACCACCTGCCTGTCCAGAGACTCTTGCCCGCTCACCTGGGAGCGCTCACCTGCTACCTGCCTGCTAGCCTACCTGGAGGCTCTGCCGTCACTTGCTGTGACCACCTGCCCGTCCAGAGACTCTTGCCCGCTCACCTGGGAGCGTCCACCTGCTACCTGTCTGCTAGTCTACCCAGAGACTGTCCCTGTCACTTGCTGTGACTACCTGCCCTTCAACCCAGAGACTGTCCCTGTCACTTGCCGTGACTACCTGCCCTTCTACCCAGAGACTGTCCCTGTCACTTGCCGTGACTACCTGCCCTTCTACCCAGAGACTGTCCCTGTCACTTGCCGTGACTACCTGCCCTTCTACCCAGAGACTGTCCCTGTCACTTGCCGTGACTACCTGCCCGTCTTCCCTGGGAGCCACCCGCTTCCTTACAAGGACCGCCCCCTTGTATAGTTGCTCAGAGGTTCCGCCTCCCAGACCCGTTACACCAGCCCTCGTAACGGGAGAATATAAGTATTGAAATGTTGAAATTCCTCCAAAAAAAGTGTTTTATGACCCTATGGGGGACACAATATGTGAAATAAATGAAGAGTAAATACATATATAAATAAAAACAGGAAAAAAAAAGCCATTGCCAATCCAAATCGTTTTACAAGAGCCGCACCCATCAATAAAAAAAACCACGTCTGATATATAAAAGTAATTGTTATGACAAGGGGAACAATATTCAATATGCATTTCAGTGGTCCTTTGTGGAAATACATACATTTTTTTTTTTAAAAGCTCTTTAAACCGCATGAGGGAGAAAAACTAAACAAAAATATGCCTGGTTTAGAACGGGGATAAATGGCCTGGTCTTGAACTGGCTAAAGGAGGATTCCAGGACAGGGCAGTTTTCTCACGACACTGTAGCATGCCGAATCCTAAGAGTAAGTGCACAACACAAAACTAGTGTGTTGGTAGGTAAAACGCGTTGCAAAATACATGTTTTTACTTAAAAAAAAAATTAAATTTGAATTTTCAAATCTGCAAGGAAAAAATAAGCAGCATGTGCATGAGACTTCAGAAATCGTCTTCACTTTGCTGGTACTGTAAAATGATGCAATTTGGCTGCATAAAAAACAGGGCTGTGGAGTCGGAGTCACGGAGTCAGTGCCCATTTTGGAGGAGTCGCAGTTGGTATAAAATGGAGCGACTCCGAAAATATATAATAAATTGTGTACAGTAATTCAATGCAGTATGTGCTGTAAATGTTTTCATAAGAATTTGGGAAAGTTATGCAATGTCCTATAAAGGTCTGTCCTTTTCCTGATCTAAGGGTCTAGACTAGATGAATCTGTGCTGCACTTTATGTACATGCTCAGTAGTGCGCCCGTGCTTTGGAGTTGAGGAGTAGGGAGACAGGGAAATTGAGGAGACGTATTCAGAAGTTTGGCTTACAGACTCCACAGCCCTGGTAAAGACCGTGCATCAAAAACGCAGCGTGTGAACAAGCCCAATTTTTCACCAACCCTTATACTTACTTTTACATATGGAAGTCAGATAATATTCAGTTAATCCCCTATAAAAGACCGCTTCTTTAAGACCACCTCTGTATGCAGATTAGATCCCCTGCTACAAATCTTTAGTTTCATCATTCAGTAATATGTATACTGGGGTTTCCACAAAGATATTGTATTAACTGTTTAGAAACTAGAACCATTTTTACAGAGTTCATTTTCACAGGCTGAAAAGTAATTAGACAAGTGACTGATAAGCCATTTCATGGTCTGGTCTGGCCTGTCACCTCATTATTTCACAAGAAATTAAGGAGATAAAGGGTCTGCAGTTTATCCTAATAGTTGAATTTGCATTTAGTACATGGCTGTTCAGAGGGACTCTTGAAATGCTGTTCAAAGAGGTGTCTATTCAAGTTAAAGAGGTTGTCTGGCCAAAATTAAAATTTTCTTGTTGGCTTACTAAATTAAAAAATTAACCAAGAAAGCTCTAGTCACCCTCCGGCACTTTCTGGTATCCAGAGTAGGCCGCTCTGTGGTCTGCGTTTAGACTACCAAGAAGGCATCACCATTGAAAGGGCAACAGGAACACCAGGACTTGCAAGTGGCTGCTGTGGTCAGGTGTCCTCAGGAGCACGTCATCGTCTTAGACCTTGGGTCTCTCCCCAATTATTCTTTCAGCTGGCAGTCCAGGTTGTGGATCCTATTACTCTATTCTCTCTCTGTGACTTATTCACTCACCACATTTACTAATTTGTCTCTAGATGTTATAACATGTGGCTTTATTCATTATAATCTCTTTATTACCATACTATTTGACCGTTAGATCAGCCTTTCAATATATGCCTCCCTTGTACTGAACTTTTTGATGGCTGTCCCTATTAGTACCCTTTAGTACTTTTCAAGTATGCTTATATTTATTTATATCTATATTTCATTGCAATATCCATCATTCATTGTCTTTTGCACTTCATATACAGTAGGTGAAATTAGTATTACAATTTTCTAAGTAAATATATTTCTAAAGGTGCTATTGACATCAAATTCTCACCAGATGTCAGTAACAACCCATCCAATCTACACAGGCACAGAAATCAAACCACAGATGTCCATAAATGAAGTTATGTGTAATAATGAGATAACACAGGGAAAAAATATTTTACACTTGACTTTCCATGGCTTTCTGCAACTTTCTTCATGACACCAGCTGAAATCTATCAGTAATTAGAAAGCAATCCTGCCACTCAGTGAAAATATCAGCTGGTTCAACTGATGGCCTATAAAAAAAGAAGTGTCTCATTACCAAGGTGCCACACAACAAACAGCTCATGATGGGTAAAAACAGTGAGCTGTCTCAAGACCTTCACCACCTTATTGTTGCAAAACATACTGATGGCATTGGTTACAGAAGAATTTCTAAACTACTAAAAGTTCCAGTGAGCACTGTAGGGGCCATAATCTGGAAGTGGAAAAAACAATTTCACAGTAAACCAGCCAAGACCAGGTGCTCCCCGCAATATTTCAGACAGAGGTGTGAAAAGAATTATCAGAAGAGTTGTCCAAAAGCCAAGGACCACAAGTGGAGAGCAACATAAAGACCTGGAATCAGCAGGTACAACTATTTCAAAGAAAACTATAAGTAATGCACTCAACCTCCATGGCCTGTATGCACACTCACCATGCAAGACTCCATTGCTGATAAAAATGCATGTTGAACTGCATCTAAAGTTTGTTTGCTCAACAACATTTAGACAAGCCTGTGTAATACTGGGAGAATATAGTCAGGTCAGATGATACCAAAATTTAACTCTTTGAACGCCATAATACACACCATGTTTGGAGGTCAAAAGGCACTGCTTATCACCCCAAAAACACCATACCAACAGTGAAGATTGGAGGTAGGAACATCATAGTGTGGGGCTGTTTTCAGCATTCGGCACTGGCAAACTTTATATAATTGAAGGAAAGATCAATGGACAAATGCACAGAGACATTCTTTATAAAAAAAAAAAAATCTGCTGCCATCTACCACGATGATGAAAATGAAACAGTGGTGGACATTTCAGCAAGATAATCATCCCAAACACACAGCCAAGGAACTCTAAAATGGTTTCAGAGAAAGAAAATTAAACTGCTGGAATGTCCCAGCCAATCACCCAACCTGAATCCAATATAAAATTTATGGAAGGAACTAAAGCTCAGAGTTCATAGAAGGAGCCCACAGAAGCTTCAGGATTTGAAGAGTATTTGTGTGGAGGAATGGGCAAAATCACACCTAAGCAATGTATGCGACTAGTTTCTCCACACAGGGGTCGTATTGAAGCTGTCATCACCAACAAATGCTTGTGTGTAAAGTATTAAATACATTTCAGAAAGTGTGTTCAATACTTTTTCCCGGTTTCATTTCTCATTATTAGAAATAACTTAATTAATGAACATCTATGGTTTGATTTCTTTGTCCGTGTGGATTAGATGGGTTGTTACAGACATCTGATGATAATTTCACATCAATAGCACCGTTAGAAATATATTTACTTAGAAAATTGGTGATATGTTCATTACTTATTCACCCGCCGTGTATACATATTGGGCTTTGGTTCTATTTATTATAGGGTCTGTCGGGAGAGCGCTTGTGGCTTTGTTTGGGATTTTAGGCATCTAGAGAGCTTCGGGATATTTATGTTGGGAGATTGTCATATTTCATTGTATGGGCCCATATCTGCTTATATTCATTCACTTGTGTAACTTTGAGACGTTTATTATACCAGTGCCTGCTATCTTATATATGTATATTGATTTATAATGCTTGATGCTGATGGGGAGACTATAGTTTTAATTGTTTCCAGCTTTGGAGTAACATTGTGTCCAACAAAATTATTTTTGTATTTATAGGTGTGCACCTGCTTCTGTATTGCTTTCTCTTTTTCTTAATTTAATATATTTGGTTCTTTACAGTGATAGCACCCTTTTTTATTATTTATTTTGGCCGTAAATCTATATCGTTTATTGATGATGTCAGATCTGTGAAGTCTGCAGCAATCATCACTGATTGTTATATCTCTAACACCGCTTCAGCCAATGTCAAGTGACCGCAGGGAACCGTAGTGCCGACATAGATGGTCCAGGAGGTAAGGATGTCTTTATGTTGGGTACTTATGCAGTTAAGAAATGATTGTACCATATTGGATAACCTTTTTAATTCTAGGTATCTCATTGACAAAGTCTATAATGAAATAAATGCCTTAATTAACATAATCCAAAGGGTACATCTCAAGATGCAGACCACTATTTTTGCCCTAATTAAAAAAGGTCATAAACCAGCTTGGAGAGTTCAGAAGACGAAAAATAAGAGTTACAAACTCTATTGTCAGAGCAAACTCATTTATGAATTCACAGTTAGGTAATTAATTCTGCAGCAAGGTGTGTACAGTGAAAAATAAATGAGGAAAATTCTTTGATGATGACATCTGGATATCGGCTATGAGCTGCTAAGATCTATGTACCGGACACAAATCTCCTGGAGAATCTGCCTCCAGAACTTATTTTAAATGAAAGTGGTTGATACCAGTGTGAGACATGTAGATCAGGAGAGTAAGCTGTCAGTCATTATATGTCTCACACTGGTAACGCCGCTTTCATTCTCCGAATGAAGACAGATTCTCAGGGAGATCCATGTCCAGCCCATAGATCTTAACACATTTACAAAAAAAAAACCTGGATTTCTATGGAACATAACAATGGATTGCAGATATCAAGGTATCATTTTATTCAACCTGACCTTCATGCCCATATAGACAGCTTATAGAGTCATGAGTCAAGTGCAACCTGCTCTTCATTAAAAGATAAAATGAAAATGAATGAGGTATTTGAAATTATAGTCTGCAAAGTATTGAAGTGGTGTAAATATAGTTACGGGTCCAGATGGTGGAACCACTGTGCCGTGGTATGAGGAGGGACCAGAGGGGCGTAACTAAGTGCCTACCCGGACCGACTCTGGCTATACGGCGGCTTAATCGACTCCGTAAGCCAAGGAGGGACCGGGAAGGGGGACCAGGAGCCACTCTGGGACCGACCTTGAGAGAGCAGGCGACTCCCACGGGATTGGCAGCCGAATCAGTGAGGCACGGCAGATGGTCTGGCAGATGAGCACGGCTGGTAGGCAGGCAGGTAGTGCAGGAAAACGGATAGACTCGGCTGATAGACAGGCTGGCGGGCACGCACTGGGACCTGAGGGCTGGAGAGAGTGTTAGAAAAACAAACTACAACATTGCACAGGCGCCTCCATTTTGGAGGAGGTGCCTTATATAGCAGATGTCCTCTGGCCATTGGCCAGGTACATTTTAGGATGGCGTGCGCGGCCCCTTTAAGAAACTGGGAGCGCACGCGCATGCCTTAAGAACAGTGCCCGGGGATCTGCACGCAGTGCGCGTACCCCAGGCAGACATGGCGTGGGAGCAGGAGGGATGAGCGGAGGATGCCGGACCAGGGCCGCGGCGGTAAGGGGAGCGGCGTCTCTGCCGGGCAAGAGGCAGAGACGGCGACGCTACAAATATATAACATACATGGCCAAGCAAAGGGAAACTGTACATTTGGGCTTGGCTGTTTCTGTAACTAGCATAGACTATATTGTAGAGAGTCGTGCACATATTTAGCCAGCTCTATCCTGCGTCAAACTCCTATTGTAGCCATTGCCAATCAGATTCTATAATATAAAAGTGGTCCCCATGAATAACCCTCATTCTTCTAAAAGATGGAAGTCTCAGGAGAATTTATAGAATCTAAAATAGGTCATAGAAATAAGTGAAGAGAAGAACATATGATGACTTTAAGGGTACTAAAGTGATGCTTGAACTTGAGTTCAACTTCCCATTAGCAGTGGCTATGAACTCTGATTATCCAGTCTGTGGCCTGCAATGATTCATGTATTTCATAAATGACATTAACATTTCCTGTACTGGAAAGACAAGTAATCTTCAAAACAATTGTGCCGTCTTTCTACCTTGCGTGCCAACAATATCTTCCATGCTAGATGCTGACATTACGTGCACAATTTTATACAATCTGTATAGCAGTGGCTAACAGTTGTGAGCTCTGAGCAATGTACTATGTAGGATGGAGGGCAGAGGGCATTAACTCATACTAGTAATTACCTTGAAAATATAGTTTCAACTGCATTTACTAAAATACTGGTCAGACAAGATGTCAAGTGAGTGTAAGGAAAGATGGAAAAATGATACATTTTGAAAAAGATATCCCATGAAAAGTACTTGGTCAGTAGTTTTATGGCTCTAAAAGGGGTTGTAAGCATAGCATACTATGCTATCAAGAACAAATAGAAAAATCATAGCAAATTGACATTAGATTTTCAATATCTCACCAGCAGAACGTAATAAAAATAAAGATATGGATAATAAAATATTTATGTCTCATAAAAAAAACACGACTACACAAGCAGGCAAGCCAGATCAGTCAGGGGTGGATATACCTTTGCTACAACTTGCACAGCTGCACAGGGGCCCAGCCCAAGAGGTTAGAGTGGCAACTTTAATATTAAAAACAGTATTTACCCTACTATCAATTAGATTGCACATAAAGGCAAGAGATAATAAATTTTATAGCTCACAATAACAGGCAGATTTTTGGGCAGCGTGCGCACGATCAGGATTACTAACGGTCTGGACGCAACATATTTTCACTGCATCCAAAACGCTGCGTTGTACAGTACAAGAACAGTGGATGGGATTAATAGAAATCCCATGCCCGCTGTGCTGCTTTTTTTTTTTTTTTTTTTTACACTGCGTAAACTCACCTGCAGGTTTCCAAGCTGCAGCATGTCAATTTCTCTTGTGGGAACGCTCAGTCTTTTGTGCGGAATTTCCCCATAGATTAGCATAGAATGCCTTAAATCCGCAGTTAATACGCATGTGCTTTTTTTTTTTAAGTGCGTTTACGCAGGTGTTTTTATCCTTGTATTAATAAAAAAAAAATATATATAATATATATATACAGTATATATAAAAATAACATGAGGTCCCCCCTATTTTTGATAACCAGGCAAGGTAAAGCAGACAGCTGCGGGCTTACATAATCAGGCTGGGAAGGTCCCTGGTTATTGGGCCCTACCCAGCCTAAAAATACAAGCTCGTAGCCACCCCAGAAATTGAGCATCACAATAGATGTGCCAATTCTGGTGCTTTGCCCAGCTCTTAATTATTGCAGTGGCAATCGGGGTAATGGTAATTGGGTTTGATGACAACGGTGACTTGCCAAAAATCACAGCTGGCATGAAGCCCTGATGTTAGTAATGGAGAGGTGTTTGAGACACCCCCATTACTAACATGGTAATAAAAAAAAATAAACACACAGAAAAACCCTTTATTTGAATAAAGACTCCCCCACACTATCCCTCGTTCACATATTTATACCTGAAAGACATAAAAAGACAGAAATAAAGACAAGAGTCACACTGCTGCTATTTACAGACGCCGGAGACAGATTTGAGGAACGTTGACTAAATTGGACCTGTGTGGCAACATTTTGGGTAATAAATTGATGAGCGAGGGACTGTCTCGTCTTTATTTCTGTCTCTTTATGTCTTTCAGGTATCCTTTTCTGGACTACTTCGGATTCAGTGGATTATCTTGGGGCCTGCGTGGGATTTTTTTTTTCTTCAATAAATTGGTGAACAAGCGATAGTGTAGGGGAGTCTTTATTCAAATAAAATGTTTTGTTCTATGTTTGTTTTTATCTATTACCGGGTTAGTAATGGGGGTGTCTAATAGGTACCTCTCCATTACTAACCCCAGGGCTTGATGTCAGATGTCACATCACAGCTGTCATCAAACAAAATTACCATTACCCAGATTGCCATCGCACTAGGGCAATAGGGAAGAGCTGGGCAAAGTGCCAGAATTGGTGCATCTAATGTGATAGGCCAATTCGGGGGTGGCTGCAGGCTTGTATTTTTAGGCTGGGAAGGGAAAAACAATAGTGTTGAGCGAGTATGTACTGTCCAAGTACGCTCGGGCGAGCTCCGAGTATTTATAGCTGCTCAGTGATATGCTTGAATCCCTCCCGTGTGCATGATTTGCAACTGTTTGACAGCTTTATTACATGGGAGGAATGTGTAAGAAATAGACATTCCTCACATGTAATAAAACTGTCAAACAGTTGCAAGTCATGCACACGGGAGCGATTCAACCATATCACCGAGCAGCTATAAATACTCGGTGCTCGGCCCGAGCGTACTCAGCGAAAGGGTTAACAGAACATACTCGCTCAACACTAAAAAACAACCATGGACCTTCCCAGCCTCATAACATAAGCCCACAGCTGTGTGCTTTACCTTGGTTAATTATCAAAAATAGGGGGGGGCCCCACTTCGTTTTTTTCATTTATTAGGTTAATCCATGCACAGTTAACTACACACGCACAGCACTAATTATCTATCTACCTACCCCATATCTATCTATAACTTTGCAGATCTAATCTAAATACCAAAGAGAGACAAAACGCATGTGTAATGTATGCCACACCTGAGTAGTAGGCCCAGGAGGTACTATTAGGCTCAGACGTAGGTGCTGAGTGGTGGTATGGCGGTGTTGTGCAGTTTGGAGTGTCACAGTGCTCCTACCTAGTTCCTGGCGCTCCAGACCCATTTACAGGGTACATCTAAATTATTTAGAGGTAGGTAGGAAGAAGGCAGACCAGACCTTGGTATGAACAATTCAAATTGTTTACTGGATCACAGATCAAGGAATCACAGCTTCTCCAGCATTTAGCTGCAACACTGGTTTTCCAAACAGGTCCTGGCTGGATGGCAACAGGATTGATACTCTGAAATGAAATAAAGTTTGTTTTTGCTGCAATGGGCTCTGAAAAGATTGTTTGGCAAGATACTTAACCCTAGCAGCCCTTGTACCCTACAGGCCTCTAGTCGGGCTTGACTCTCTCCAACTGCCAACTCCCCCTGGTCACCAGTGGTATTACAGAGTAACAATTTACATTTAATTAAACAGAATGACGCCATACAAAACATGAAAGCATGAATTGTTCCACAGGCTCCTACGAATGCAGAAATGCTTGTACTGCCCCCTTTTGGGTTATTACACTTGCATCAAAAACGCATGCAAAAATTGCAAGGCAAAACGCAAGTGAGGTGAGGTGCAGGACTCATGCGGAAATTCAGCTGCATGAAAGCCTGAACAAAACAATGATCGTGGGAACGTACCCTAAAAAAAATATATAATTACAGCAGGTGATTTATGATGAGCCATGAGGTACGAAGGGGCCCCTGTAGAGTTATTGTGCATAGTCCTTGTACTGTGTTTATCCTCCAACGGTTCACATTCTGCAGAAAGACCCTTCAGAGGAAAGGAACAAGCTGAAGCTTCAGTAGTAGCTTAAATGTAAATGGTTGTAAAGAACAAATCCCCTTAGTCCAGGACTTGCAGCAGCATTTGCAGTATGAATAGTTCCAGAGCAGAATTTTTTATGCTTACATCAGACGAAAGGTTAAACAGAAAACAAAAGATAGCTGCTGGCAGCAGGGATTAACAGGCAAACTAGCTTCCAGCTCTAGGAAATACTAGGAGTATTCAATAAGTTATCTACCACAGCATGTTCTCTCAGTCTTAGAAAGCTGAGCTTTTCTGTAGATGTCTACAAAATGTCTGGACATACAACAGACACCGTAGAAGTTCAGTCTGATGAAAGCACTGGAAGTGACAGGATGGCAATTGCAGTACAGTGCGAATCTACAAAGCAAGTGAGGGATTTGAAGTTCGTTCCATGATTACATTCTTTACAAAGGAAGGAAAGAAGCCTAAAGAAATCAATGAAAGGATGAGTGCTGTATATAGTGATGATGCATCTTCCTACTACCAAGTAAAGCTTTGGGCCAAACATGTAAATGGGGTGGGGAATCAATTGTAGGTGACCTGTCGAAGTATCTTCAGAGGAAGTGTGCAGTAAAGTGTAGGCCATGATTTTGGAAGATAATCAAGACAAAGGTAGCGTTATAGCTCATGAATTAGGCATTTCACTTGGTATAGCTTCCAGTATCATTCATGAGGCTTTGATGATATCAAAGGTCAGTTTCCGGGTGGATGCAACCAGGGCTGGGGAGCTGGTAAGCCAAACCTCAGACTCCTCAATTTCACTGACTCCTGACTCCGAAGCACTGCCTCACTACTGAGCATGTACATAAAGTGCAGCACCGATTCATCTCAACTAAAAGCCTAAATCCTTAGATCAGGAATAGAACAGGCATTTATATGACATTTCATAACTTTCCCAAATTCTTATGAAAAAATTTACAGCACATCCTGCATTGAACTACTGTACCCAATTTATATTTATTTATTTAAAGAGTCTGAGTCGGTCCATTTTATACCGACTTCACCAAAATGGACTTCACAGCCCTGGGTGCTACGAATGTTGACGCCTGAGCAAAAAACATGCTGCCTGAAATTTAGACATGCTTAGAGAAAGACTTCTCAAATTATTACAAGTGATTAAACATGGGTCCACCACCATAATCATGATACAAAACAAGAGTCCATACAACGGAAGAACAAGGGGTCACAAACTCCAAAGAAATTTTGTGTCCTGCAGTCAGTTGAAAAGATCATGGCAACAGTTTTTTGGGATAAAGAATGTGATTTCTTACTAGAATTCATGCCACACAAGAGAATTACTGGAGACACTAATGCCTCAACAATGAAGGCATTACGTGAAGCAAAGAGAAATGCCAAAAGAAGTTGTCAGGTCTGTTGTGGCTTCACGACAATATCAATCTCACAAGTCTCCCAAATTACAAGCTGTAATCATAGATTGTGGCTCCATGGAGCTTAATTATCCACCCTACAGTCCCGACCAGGTTCCAACTGAATACTTTCTAATTCGAAACCTGAAGAAAGGTCTGCTTGGGGAACAATTTCCTGATGGTAATGCAGTTAAACAGGCAATAACAGGGTTCTTACCACAACAAGAAGTATCCTTCTATTCTGAGGCCACCAATCACTGGAGGCAAAATGGAGTACGAGTGTTGAAGTCAAGGGGGATTACATTGAAAAGTAGTAAGTTCAATTTTCTCAGATAGGTAGGAGTTTACACAGAGATAATTGCTAGCTGACAGTTTTGGATGGTGAGACAAATTCCAAAGTACAAGATAAGTGAACACAAATCTTACTCAATACTCAGACATATATGGGTGTCTGAATTGGCCTTAAAAGGCCTCCTTGGATGATGTGGTCACTATCAACTTGTGAATCCAGACGTGGACCATAGCAAAGGGTGGCAGCCATAGGAATGTAGAAGGCCTGGCCCTGGAGAAGAGATCGGTGAGAAACACTAAATATTCCACCATCATCTGTGAGTGGTATTATTGCAAAGTGGTAGCATTTAGGAAGCAAAGCAACTGAGACATGAAGTGGCAGACCATGTTGTTACAGAGGATGGTAACTGCCTGACTGTATTGTGCCAAATGTAAAGTTTGGTGGAGAAGGGATAATGCAATGGAGTTATTTTTCAGGGATTGGTAAAGGGAACTGTTAGGACGAGTAGTGTCAGTATGTGAACAGGACCCTTTACTTGCGCATGCGTAGCACAGACATTCACACAGGGCACAAGGATATGTTGTTCTTTCAGCCACACAACAGCATGGGATCCATTTGTTAATCCTGAGAGGTGTTGTTACAATGTATTTCAGTTGTCATGGCAGTGTAAATGTTGATAGTTTGATCCATTTAATGTACTATGAGAGTGGCCTTTGTATCTACTGTACTTCCTGATGTTCGTGTTTGTATGTAAATAGCAGACAGCCTTTTATGTCAACATCTCTGACAAAAATCTTGTCCTAAATCCCAGAAACGCGTTGTGTACAGAGATTTTGATAAAGATGTTTTTAATCACCTTGCACCAGTTCTATTTTGGAGTTTAATTGGGAATTACCCAACAAACACTTGGTTACATTATGGTTAACACTTAGCTTTGTTTATGACAAGTTCAGCCATGGATGCAAGACAAAGGCTACATCGTGTTTTAACTATTAGAGGAGTTGTGCTCACCTGGCACAACTTTTCAAGGTGAACACTCTTAATTTAGGTGAATCTCCTTTGTTATCAGTACTTACTCACCCTATGTATTTCTATTTTCTCTAAGCTTACAGGTCAAAAGTTTGAGCACCTGTTTGAGGGTGGTGAGGATGGCAGTCCACTCCTCTGACAACTCCCGTTTGTTAAATGTATGAGAATGTACTTTATTGTATTTAATAGTTATCCTTCTGTGGCTGCAGTTCCTGTATAGTTGGGTATCACAGTGTTAACTTTTGGGCCGGACCATAGAGGGAAGGAGGATTTGGGAAAGTCGGTTAGTTTCAGGAAGAGGAAGTTAGCCGAGTGTTAGCAAAGAAAGTAGTAAAGACACCCTCTGGTTAAGGTGAACTTTGCCAGAGTGTGTGTGGGTGTGAATACAACGGAGACAGCAGAGAGAGCAGGAAAGGAGAACCATCAAGAACAACTCCATTTTTGGCAGCGGAATACTCAGCAGACTAGTTGAAAAAGAGAACACGAGGTCAGCAACTTTGTTAGAGTCCCTAAGGGTCAACAAGTCCGGGGCACAGACAGAAAGTGGTAGCCACAGGCGCTTCATTTACATGGTTCCCGAAAAGTGGGCTGAAGATAGTGGTCAATATAAGGCTCAGCTAAAGTGTCATTTTAGCTAGGAAGATTGGAAGTCCCTAACTGTGTTCTGCAGATTTCACCAACTGTGCCGCTGAAGCGTGGCGGACCAGAGGAGCTGGGAACAACATCATCTCACACACAAACAGACCCAGTATTTTTGTACCGGACAGGGGCGCGGAAGACGAGTCCCTGGCCTGCGGCTACTGCCTCGAGCTCCATTACACCTTTTCATTCATTGGTTTTCCATTTTATTATATTTATGCATTGTAGATTCGGACAGTTTGAAGGGAAATCCATGAAGGAATACATCTGGCAATAAGGAGCAAGAGAAAATATGAAAATATGAAATTAATTTCTAAAATGGATCTAATACTTAACTGATGCCTTGTGAACCCACTAATTTTAATGGGATCCGTCTTGGTTTTGTTATGTGCCAGTTTTTAGAAAGGGAAAAAATTGCTGTGCGATGCACTGTTTTCCTTTCACTATAAAAAAGGTCATATAATAGAAAGAAGATGTTTCAAACTTAAGTGTGAACATTGCTTTAGCTTTTCTCTTATGTAACATGACATTCCATTTGAAGCACAAAAGGGTATAATTTTCTGTATTTATATTCACATTTTAAATATTGACATAAAAATATTGATCAAGTATTCATATAATCGGCCTTGAATTGCACAATGCATATTGAGATGAAATAATGAAGGCTCTGCATGTGTTCTTTGGATTTAATGTATTTTTTTAAAGGTTACAAGAATCACATTTACATTCATTTACAGATATTCAAGCACAGGCAAGATTAGTACAGTCATTTGTATAAGATTACAGGAACCATTAAACTACTTAAATATTTTAACATGACTAAATTATAATGAATAGAACATTTTCTATAAGTTCCTTCCTTGCTACAACAATCAAATAATTAATTTATGAAGGAAATTTGAGGATAACAGACAAATCAAGAAACATCAACAAACAGCCATGGTTTAGATTTTTGCTTGACAACACACTCTTCAACGCTGAAATTGTAACAGCAAGACGGAAAAGTCATGGAGTTATGGAAATCACAAGATCAACAAACATGTTATTAATACGCAAATGATGATAAAATGGAAACATTCTTTTTTTTAAAAAAAAAACAACGCTAATTCAGTTTTGAGTATAAGTGTCATGTGCGGAAATACTCACACTTCCACGCCTTGGCATGCTATTAATGAGCCTATTAATAATCATTGTCTAAGAAAAGTACTGCCACGCTGAATGCACATAGGCATGCAAATCATCAAGATCCGCTGCTGGAAGATCCCTTTGCAATTCCCAACCAATAACATTCCAGATGTGCTCGATGGGAGACTAATCTAGAGATGCTGCTGGCCATAGTAGCGTGCTTAGGCCGTGCAGGCTGCTCATTGTACCACAAGTAACATGTGGTCTGGTGTTGTCATGTTAAAAAATGGCTCCTGGAACACTTTGAAGAAAAGGTTGTATCAATGGTTCCATGATCAAATTAAAGTCACGCCGAGCTGTTTGTGTACCTGAAATTAAGGCTAGACAGGTCTGAAAACTGTACATTATGCCATCCTCTACCATAATCCTAGGTGTAGGTCCAGAGTTATGTTCCCTCATGAAGGCCTCTTTATGGCGTTGCCATTTGGTCTCCGGACCAATTTCCAACTAAACGCGAGTTGGGGTGTTCTCTTGGCAATTTCCACTACAAGTCTTTACCCTTTTTTGATGCTTCTTAGATTTTACAACTACTGCTTTCCCCAGTGTTATATCTCCTTAGTTTAGCTGATCCTTAGGTTATTACCACTTATATCATACTTGCATTCTATCAGGTTGCATATTTTGTATTTAGCCACTTTGCACTCTCTTGATACGTTGCATTGGATCTGTGCAACTTGGCACTGTTTTTTTTCTGACCATTTATACTGTATCCATAATTTGTTAGGTTACACTATTGCTACTAGCCACTTGGCTTCCCTCTGACACCCAGCATGCTGCTAGTTGCAATTTGCCCCCCCCCCACCTTGACAAACTACTGCACTTGTCATAGATTGAACCTATTTCTGATGATTGGTCTTTTTTCCCATCTACAACAATATACGGTCCTTAGTAAACATTGTTTCCTTTGGAGATATAAATTGTAGGGTTGTTTTTTTACGAAGTGTATGTTTTATATGGTATCATGACATTTGGGCTTACCTTGTGGAACAGTTTTCTGGGTTGACAGACTCCTTTTATCTGTTTTTTTTTTTACCATCTATGTCATTTTACTAGAAAAAAACTTTTTACTACTTGGCATTTATACACCTGTTGCTCTGTAGGCTCACTAAAGGCCGAGGAGGGCCTCTTACTACTTTGGTCAGTAATAAGCATTTTTCAATTTCCAGCTATCATTGCATTCAAGACAAAAGCAGAACTAATCGCTGAAGGTTATAGATCTCCGCTCCAGCCTCCATTGCAGTCTTGTTCTGCACCAGATAGCCTTTGAGAGCGATGGCGTGAGGTCAATGGAACACTTGTAGTTTGCAGTCTGTCTTGATACCAAAAATCAGGTAAATGCATGGTTTGTGCCTTAGGCTTTGTGTCCAATTTTACTTGCAGTACAGAATGGATCAATCATGGTACCAGAAGTACAGCCATTTCTCCAAAGTGTCCCGGGAGGAGTTTTTCAACCTCAAAAGCCAGGCTGAATGATGCTCGGACTACTGTGAGTAACCTGTGCGGCCTAAAAGTGCTACCATGGCCTGTAGCATCTCTAGACTCGTCTCCCATCACACATATGGGTCATCATATGTTAGCAGTTGCAAAATAGAGATATCAGCAGTGGATCTTGATTTGTGTTCCCAAATGCATTCATTGTAACAGAACATTCCTCAGACAACCATCAATAACCTCACTGATAGCATGCCAAGGTGTGTAAGTGCTTGTATTTTTGTGCATGGTGCTCATACTTGAAACATTGAGATGTTTTAAAAAAAATGTCCATTTTTCATCATTTACATACAGTGGCATGTAAAAGTTTGGGTACCCCTGGTCAAAATTAATGTTATTGTGAACAGTTAAGCAAGTTGAAGATGAAATGATCTCTAAAAGGGCTAAAGTTAACTATTACACATTTCCATTGCATTTTAGGCAATATAAATATATGTTTTCATCTTTTACATTTTAAAAGTTACAAAAAAGGAAAATAGGCTGATGCGAAAGTGTGAGCACCCTTGGAGATTTGTGTGGTCAGAAAACTTTTACCAAGGTTTCCAAGGTCTCCGATCTTAATTAGCTGGTTAGGGTTATGGCTTGTTCACCATCATCGTTGGGAAAGGCCAGGTGTTGCAAATTTTCCAGCTTTATAAAAACCCAGCCTCCTCCTGTAACCTTGTGCCAAAAACAGCAGCCATGGGCTCTGCCTAGCACTCTGAAAATGAAAATGCTAGAGGCCCACAAAGCAGGTAAAGGCTATAAGGAGATAGCAAAGCGTTTTCAAGTTGCACTTTCCTCAGTTTGAAATGTAATTAAGAAAGGGTCGTTAACAGGAACAGTGGAGGTCAAAATAAGGTCTGAAAGACCAAGCAAAATTTCAGTGATGTGCTCGTTGGATTGCTAGAGAGGCAAATCAGAAACTCCGCATGACTGCAAAAGACCTTCAGAAAGATTTAGCAGACTCTGGAATTGTGGTACTTTGCTCTACTGTTCAGAGACATCTGCTCAAATATGGCTTTCATGGAAAAGTCAGGAGAAAACCTCTCCTGCATCCTCACCATAAAATTCAGAGTCAAAAATATGCAAAAGAACATCTAAACAAGCCTGATACATTTTGGAAACAAGTCCTGTGGACCGAGGAGGTTAAAATAGAACATGATCAAAGGTATGTGTCAAACGTATACTCCTTGATGCTTTCCACAGGTGATAATTTCTGTGAAAGAAAAGCACAAGGATGTAAAAGCTCTTTCTCACCTGTTCTTTGCGAGAGTATGGCCCCTATAGCACAGTCTGAGGCGTCCACTTCCACTATGAAGGCCCGATCCGGGTCCGGGTGTATGAGAATAGGAGCTGACGTAAATTTAGATTTCAACCTGGAAAATGCTGTCTGCGTTTGTGGCGACCAGGCAAACGGCGTCTTCTTCCGAGTCAGTTGAGTAATGAGTGCGGCAATCTCCGAAAATTTTTTAATGAACCGTCTGTAAAAATTGGTGAATCCACTAAATTGTTGCACCTCCTTCACTGTCTTGGGAATTGGCCACTCCTGAATGGCTTGAGTCTTGTTGCATCCATGCTGAGACCCTGGGGAGAGAGAAGATACCCCAAAAATTGGATTTCCATCTTGTGGAACTCGTATTTCTCCAACTTGATGTACAACTGATTTTGTCATAAACAATCCAAGACGGTTCTTACATGCAGCTGATGATACTCGATGTTGCTGGAAAAAATTAAAATGTCATCCAAATAAACCACAACAAAAATATCGAGTATGTCTCTGAAAATATCGTTAGCCAAGTGTTGAAACGTAGCCGGTGCGTTACGAAGCCCGAAAGGCATAACGAAATACTCAAGATGTCCATAACGTGACCAGAAGGCTGTCTTCCATTCGTCACCAGGGCGAATCCGTACTAGATTATATGCTCCACGGAGGTCTAACTTAGTGAAAATCTTAGCGTGTCGTACCCTCTCAAGTAATTCGGGAATTAGTGGAAGCGGATAAGAGTTTCTAATCGTAATTTTGTTGAGCTCTCGGTAATTAATGCAAGGTCGGAGTGAACCGTCCTTCTTCACGAAGAAGATTGGGGCACCTGCTGGGGAGGAAGATGGTCATATATATCCTTTGGCTAAGTTCTCATACTCCTTGAGGGCTTTTAATTCTGGTCCGGCCAAAGGATAAATGTGACCGAACAGAATCGCGGCGCCAGGTAGCAGTTCCACAGGACAGTCGTACGGCCGATGTGGTGGCAGCTTGTCCGCGTTCTTCTTGCTACATACTGTACATCTACGAAATCTTTGAGAGGCGAGTAGCTAACGCCTGAATGGATGCATCGGCCACATTAGCATTATGGTTAAGTTGCGACTCTAATGCCACCACTTTTGATTTAGTAGCCTGAAGCTCCCCATCAAGTCCTGTGATGTATGTGCATATTTTTCTCAAACACAACTCCAAAGAATCTGACCCAGCGAACTCCATTCTTTTAAAGTCTTGTGTATCCTGTCAAACGTATACTCCTTCATGCTATTGAGACCGGTGGCATGGCTCAGAGTGAAAAACAGTATATCACGTCTCAATAAGTATATTGTAGAAATCAGGATTTAGTAATAAATGATAAGCAAATACAGTCTCTAGAAACAGATCTGATGTCTTGTACAAACCGATAAGTATTCAAGGTCCAGAAATGCAAAGTCCAAATATCGGGAACACGGGCTGGGCTCCTTGCGGAGAGCAAGCCGCAATGGAGATAGATGCAGGACAGATCTGAACGAGTCGAATCTTCAGACGAACGGTAGATAAGTAGCAGACGGGGAACCCTGATGATGAGAAGAGGCAAGTACAATAGTCCTCCAAGCTTGGCAACAGGTGAAGCACGAGTTACACAAGCAAAGGTATAGTGGACGGAGTCCCTTTATATATCCAGCAAACAGGAAGCAGGAAATGTCAGACAGGAAACAAGATGGCCCCTGGGAAGCTGTCAACTCTATCTTGGATAAGAGCAAGACCAAGCAGAACAGGTATATGGTTCAGATCCTTACAGTATGAGTGAAGAAAAAAAAAAAGAGCGTAGAATTCCAGGAAAAGAACAACTCACCAACCATTTAGCATAGGGGTGGATTAATCATGCTTTGTGGTTGTGTTGCAGTCAATTGCACGGGAAACATTTCAATGGTAGAGGGAAGAATGGATTCAGTGAAATTTAAAATTCTTGATGCAAACATAAGACCATCTGTAAAAAAGCTGAAGTTGAAACGTAGATGGCTTCTACAAATGGTAGTGATCCTACACACACGTCAAAATCAACAATAGACTACCTCAAAAGGTGCAAGCTGAAGGTTTTACAATGGCCCTCACAGTCCCCTGATCTAAACATCATTGTAAATTTATGGCCAGACCTCAAAATAGCAGTGCATGCAAGATGACCCAGGAATCTCACAGAACTGGAAGAATTATCCAAGGAAGAAGGGATGAAAATCCCTCGAACAAGAATTAAAAGACTTTTGGTTATCTACAAAAGCGTTTACAAGCTGTGATACTAACCATGCAGGGTCCCCAAACTTTTGCCTAAAATACAAAGGAAATGCGTCATCTTTAACTTTAGGCCTTTTAGAGATCATTTCATTTTCAACTTGCTTAACTGTTCACAATAACAGTCATTTTGACCAGGGGTGCCGAAACCTTTACATGCTCCTGTATCACTAATATGTCTATCAATCCTATGCTTTGCCTAAATCCAAGACTTTTCCTTCTTGGTGTTGCAATTTCAATGTTGAGAACTGTATTTTCAGAAAGGGAACCTGTCATGTAAAATAATGCTATTAACCTGCAGATCCGCTCTTAATCTGCAGGTTAATGGCATTCTGATGCCGTGCGGTGCACATTCTGAGAGCCCCACTGCTGGGAAAAAATTAACTATATTCCTCCTGGCAGGCTCGCCCTTTCAGTCATAAGGGTGAGCCAGCATGGTTTCAGTCACGGTTTTGTGTATAGAGCGCAGCGGCTGTAACCGCGTCCCCGCCACTGACTGACAGCCAGCCCTAATTAAATCAGTGCCGGTGGTGCGGTTACATCCACAGCTCTCCATGCAGAGCTGTGACTGAATCCATGTCGGCTCACCCCTATGACTGAATGCCGAAAGCTGCCGTAGGAATATACAGTTGTGCTCAAAAGTTTACATACCCCGGCAGAATTTTTGCTTCTTTGGCCTTATTTCAGAGAATATGAATGATAACAAAAAAAACTTTTTCTCCACTCATGGTTATTGGTTGGGTGAAGCCATTTATTATCAAACTACTGTGTTTTCTCTTTTTAAATCTTAATGACAACCAAAAACATCCAAATAACCCTGATCAAAAGTTCACATACCCTGGTGATTTTGGCCTGATAACATGCACAGAATTTGACACAAATGGGTTTGAATGGCTACTAAAGGTAACATCTTCACCTGTGACCTGTTTGCTTGTAATCAGTGCATGTGCATAAAAGCTGAGTGAGTTTCTGGGATCCAGACAGACTCTTGCATCTTTCATCCAGCCACTGACGTTTCTGGATTGAGAGTCATGGGGAAACCAAAGAATTGACATTGGATCTAAGGAAAAAGGTTGTCTAACTGTATAAACACAGGAAAGGGATACAAAAAAAGGAATTGATAATGCCAGTGAGCAAACTGTGGTTAACAAATGGAAAATCAGGGGCTCTTTAAAAACCAAACCAGGGTCAGGTAGACCAACAAAAATTTCGGCCACAACTGCCAGGAAAATTGTTCAGGATGCAAAGAAAAACATCAGCTGAAATTCAGGACTATGAAAACTAGCGGTGTGGCTGTTTCAAGATGCACAATAAGGAGGTGTGTCACCCCAGGCCAGGATGCCACAAATATTAAAGGCTGTGTCTGAGAGCAGGAGGGAGGTTCCTTGGTCAGGGACAATTAGCATACAGCACCTCCTGTCCCAGGCCAGTAGGGGGAGCAGGCTGCCCCTATAAAACTGGAGCTGAGGGCAGGGTTAGAGAGAACTGGACGACCTAGCTCAGGACTGAGACTAGTCCCAGAGAAGGAGGGACAGTTGAGCTGTAGCCAAGGAGTCCGTGAGGCAGAGGAGAAGCTGAGAGCCAGGGACAGAGGTGACGAGAGCCGGTCCTGGCTGAGAGAATCACCACCGGACATTGGGGTCCGAGGCTGTCAGGGTTGCAAGCCCTGCAGCAGATAACCAACCCGCAAGGGATTTCAGGTCCCTTGGCCTAAGAAGCCTGGAGGCTCCGCCACACAGAGGGACCGGTACAGCACGGAAAAGCAAAAAGGTACCTAAGGCCCGAGTCGCAAGCCATACAGGCGAAGTACACGGCCAGCTCAGGGACATGAGCTATTACACCATGAAAAGGGGGATAGTCAGCAAGGGCAGAGAGAGAACGGTAGGCCTTCACACTCACCCTGACCAGTGGGGCTCGCCCGAATGGCCTCAGACACCCAGGCTCATTCCTGCCCGGTACTCCTGTTGGGTCAGTAGTAATACCTACAATAAAGACCCTGGACTGTTTGAAGCGGACTCTGAACTCTTATTACTGCGGCCTACACCATCACCCCCAGCATCCACCTACATTGCCCTGAGGCTACACTCTTCCCGTGGGGAGTTATCCTATCCCTGTGCTGCACACCAACACCAGCCTCAGCGGTCTGCCTTGCAGCGGCGGTCATCCCTGACCGCAATCGACGGGTGGCGTAGTCGGACATTCATAGCTCTACAAATAGACTGCCACAGCATTTGGTCTGACCACCCTGAGCCACGGGATCGGGTTGCCACTACTACCCCCATCATTGCATTGAAGCCCGGTTCCGGGTGCCCCACAGCCCAGGGGGTGAGTCAGAGGCACTTGGAGAAAAATGGGCTGCATGGTCGAGTCGCCAAAAGAAAGCAATTACTGCGCAAATGCCACAAAGTATCTCACCTACAATACGCCAAACAGCACAGAGACAAGCCTCATAACTTCTGGAACAAGGTAATTTGAAGTGATGAAACCAAAATTGAACTTTTTGGCCACAACCATAAACGTTACATTTGGAGAGAGGTCAACAAAGCCTATGATGAAAGGAACACCATTTCTTCAGTAAAGCATGGAGGTGGATCGCTGATGTTTTGGGGATGTGTGAGCTACAAAGGCACAGGAAAGATGAATACAGCACGTTATCAGCAAATACTGGAGGCAAATTTGCACTCATCAGCCCTGAAGCTGCGCATGGGACATACTTGGATGTTCCAACATGACAACGATCCAAAAACACAAGGCCAGGTCGACCTGTCATTGGCTACAACAGAACATAGTGAAGGTTCTGGAGTGGCCATCTGTCTCCCAACCTCAATATCATTGAGCCACTCTGGGGAGATCTCAAGCACACAGTTCATTCAAGACAGCCCAGGAATTTACAGGAACTGGAGGCTTTTTGCCAAGAACAATGGGCAGCTTTACCATCTGAGAAAATAAAGAACCCCATCCACAACTATCACAAAAGACTTCAAGCTGTCATTGATGTTAGAGGGGGCAATACACGGTATTAAGAACTGGGGTATGTGAACTTTTGATCAGGGACATTTGGATGTTTTTAGTTGTCATTAAGATATAAAAAGAGAAAACACAGTAGTTTGACAATAAATGGCTTCACCCAACCAATAACCATGAGTGAAGTAAAAGTTTATTCATATTCTCTGAAACAAGGCCAAGAAAGGAAAAATTCTGCCGGGGTATGTAAACTTTTGAGCACAACAGTAGTTCATTACCTTCCAGCAGCGGGGCTCTCAGTGCGGGCGCTGCATGGTGTCAGAATGCCATGAACCAGCCTATTAGACCATGGCCCCACTCTCCGTATTCGGTCAGTATTTTTTCTCCGGAGCAGGAGCCAAAACCAGGAGTGGGTGATAAATGTAGAATTGGTGACTTGTTTCTATTATAGCTTTTCTCTGATTGTTCCTCACCAGGTTTTGGCTCCCACTCCCGAGAAAAAATACTGACCGAATACTGATATTGGGGCCGTGGCCTTAACCTCATAACTGCAGATTAATAACGTTATTTTACATGAAGGGTTTCCTTTAAAGCATAAAAAACCTGTGCTTGCAAGAACAATCGTGTTGCATTTTTTGCGACAATCGCAGTAGAAACTTGTGGAAAAAATTATGCGTTTTGCTGTAAATGCAGTGAAAAGCCGCACGTCAATGCAGCCTTGTAAATAAAAATAAAAATATTGTAAACCAATGAACAAGTCATATGAATTGAATTTTGAACACTTATTTAAAGTGTCCAGATAAAAAAACAAAAAAACTAAAAAGCCTATGTTGTGTACATCGTATTTGCTGTATAGTTGATGCAACTTGTTACCCATCAGCAGGGGAGACAGTGGCAAAAGGGCTATAGTCTTATTTTTACTGGAAGTAAGTCTAGAAAAATGCCTACTTCATACATAACATATTACCTGTTTCTTTAGAGGCTTCATACACATAGGGGTCTAAACCTCTGGTGAGATGTAAGTAGCCACATTCCTACACAAGTAATATTGATAAACTGCAATGATGATTGTAATGTAACTTTATGAAACGATATGCAGTATTAATATGGGTTTAGCGCTATGTAGTGAATTACATGGCACCTGGGCATAGTCACAACTAGAACAAGTGTACAGTACAATTTATGCCCTTATGGAATGAAATGCTTGACAATCCTATCTGAAGAGCAGCACTTCTCAGATTCTGCCTAATTTGCCTTTTCACAGATCAAAGCCTAACGGCCACCATATTCTTGTACATGTATTATACTCAAAAGTGTACCCATCATCGTAGGTAAAAATGAATTAGTAGTGCTTACTTCGGCCATACGTCTTCTGCTTGCGGTAATTAGCCACTTTGGTGTGAGGCACCATATGGAAAACAAAGAACATTAAAACATCCACTGTCTTCATCTCTTCATTTTATGCAAGGTGGGCACCATGTACACGGGACAGTGTCTATACACAGTAGCAGAAATGGCTAATTAGCTATAGCATGAAAACTACTGCTAGGAGAGCTATGCACATGATAAAATATCTAAGCAATACACTTGTTATCCATCAGTAATGCTCCATTCATTCTAACGTGACATCATTAGAGTCCTAATCAAACATCGGGGGAATATTCACATCAGAGCAGGACTGCATTTCAGGTTACAATCACTACTGTGCCACACCTCTAAGTAAAGATCAGTCACAACAAACAACTGACAAGTGAAAGCAACAAACCATTTAACCCCATCACGGCTTTGGGATTTTCATTTTTTTTGCGTTTTTGTTTTTTGCTCCCCTTCTTCCCAGAGCCATAACTTTTTTATTTTTCCGCCAATATGGCCGTGTGAGGGCTTGTTTTTTGCGGGACGATTTGTACCTTTGAACGACACCATTGATTTTACCATATTGTGTACTGGAAAACGGGAAAAAAATTCCAAGTGCGGTGAAATTGCAAAAACAAGTGCAATTCCACAATTGGTTTTTTTTTTGGTTTGTTTGTTTGTTTTCTTTTTTTATTTACCACGTTCACTGAATGCTAAAACTGACCTGCCATAATTATTCTCCAAGTCATTACGAGTTTGCAGATACCAAACATGTATAGGTTCTTTTTTATTTAAGTGGTGAAAAAAAAAAAAAATTCTAAGAAAAATAAATGGCGCCATTTTCCGAGACCCGTAGCATCTCCATTTTTCGGGATGTGGGGCTGTGTGAGGGCTTACTTTTTGGGCGCGGAGCTGACGTTTTTATCAATACCATTTTGGGGTAGATACAAAGTTTTCATTGCCTGTTATTATATTTTATTACAATGTTGTGGTGACCAAAAAAACGTAATTCTGGCATCTTGATTTTTTTCCCATTACGCCGCTTACCGATCGGATCAATTTACTTTATATGTTGATAGATCGGGCGATACCAAATGTGTAATTTTTTTCTTTATTATTATTGTTTTATTTTGAATGAGGAAAAAGGGGGGGTGATCTGAACTTTTATATATATTTTTTTCAAACATTTTTTTTCTACTTTTTTACTTGGTTCAATAGTCCCCTTTGGAGACTTGAAGCTGCAATCATCCAATTGCTTGTACTACACATAGCAGTGCTGCAGCCCTGCTACGTGTAGAAAAATCATTATCTTCACGGGTCGGCGTTCATAGGAGATCTAAAATGACAACCACAGGGGTCTTCTGCCGACCCCCGGCTGTCATGCCAACCCATCAGCGCCCCGCGATCATGTGACAGAGGCGCCGATGGGCGGGGTTTGTGATGCGCTTCCGGCGGGCTTGTGTTAAAGGCTGCTGTCGGTGATTGACAGCGGCATTTAACATGTTAACATCCGCGAGTGGATCGTGATTCCACCCGCAGCTGTTAGGGGCACATGACAGCTGATCACATCAGTTGTCATGTGCCAGGAAAGATGCAGGCTCAGCGCCGGAGCCCACATCAAAGGGAGGGACACTGTCTAGGACGTACCTATACGTCATAGGTCGTGAATGGGTTAATGAGAATGACACCTGCCAACGGGAGGGATTTCTAGGCAGTAAGTGGACTTTGATGTTAATGTTTTGGAAGCAGGAAAAACGGGTAAGTAAGAATCTGAGTAACTTGGACAAGGGACAAATTGTAATGGTTATGGCATCTGTAAAGTGACAGGTCTTGTGGAGCGTTCCAGGAATGCAGTGGTTAGTAGCTTCCAAAATTGGTTTGTAGAAGCGCAGCCAGACTAAGGTAATGAAACCAGTTTATCCTGAATAAGGAGGGGTGTGCCGCCTACATTGCTACAGAAATAGCAGAAGGAAGGCAGGAGACAACAATTGATGAACCAAAGGCATATGGATATTATAAATGTAGAAAATGTTTATTCATAAAAAAACTTCAACAAGTGCAGAGGACACAAGATACGTACAAACATACAACTAGTGCAAATAATGAAGCGCCTGGCCGTGCTTGACATACTCATAGGCATCATACATAAGGCCACTATGATGTCAAAGTACTGATGGTGGTCAAAAAATCTCCATGGGCAATGTACAGGGAGAACCTTCACCTACAGTGCTGGCCAAAAGTATTGGCCCCCCTGCAATTCTGTCAGATAATACTCCGTTTCTTCCTGAAAATGATTGTAATCACAAATTCTTTGGTATTATTATCTTCATTTAATTTGCTTGCAAGGAAAAAACACAAAAGAGACTGAAGCAAAAATCAAATCATTTATCATTTCACACAAAACTCCAAAAAAGGGCCGGACAAAAGTATTGGCACCCTCAGCCTAATACTTGGTTGCACAACCTTTAGCCAAAATAATTGCGAACAACCGCTTCAGGTAACCATCAATGAGTTTCTTACAATGCTCTGCTGGAATTGGAGACCATTCTTCTTTGGCAAACTGCTCCAGGTCCCTGATATTTGAAGGGTGCCTTCTCCAAACTGCCATTTTGAGATCTCTCCACAGGTGTTCTATGGGATTCAGGTCTGGACTCATTGCTGGCCACCTTAGAAGTCTCCAGTGCTTTCTCTCAAACCATTTTATAGTGCTTTTGGAAGTGTGTTTTTGGGTCATTGTCCTGCTGGAAGACCCATGACCTCTGAGGGAGACCCAGCTTTCTCACACTGGGCCCTACATTATGCTGCAAAATTTGTTGGTAGTCTTCAGACTTCATAATGCCATGCACACGGTCAAGCAGTCCAGTGCCAGAGGCAGCAAAGCAACCCCAAAACATCAGGGAACCTCCGCCATGTTTGACTGTAGGGACCGTGTTCTTTTCTTTGAATGCCTCTTTTTTTTCCCTGTACACTCTATGTTGATGCTTTTTCCCAAAAAGCTCTACTTTTGTCTCATCTGACCAGAGAACATTCTTCCAAAACGCTTTAGGCTTTCTCAGGTAAGTTTTGGCAAACTCCAGCCTGGCTTTTTTATGTCTCGGGGTAAGAAGTGGGGTCTTCCTGGGTATCCTACCATACAGTCCCTGTTCATTCAGACGCCGACGGATAGTACGGGTTGACACTGTTGTACCCTCGGACTGCAGGGCAGCTTGAACTTGTTTGGATGTTAGTCGAGGTTCTTTATCCACCATCCGCACAATCTTGCGTTGAAATCTCTCGTCAATTTTTCTTTTCCGTCCACATCTAGGGAGGTTAGCCACAGTGCCATGGGCTTTAAACTTCTTGATGGCACTGCGCACGGAAGACACAGGAACATTCAGGTCTTTGGAGATAGACTTGTAGCCTTGAGATTGCTCATGCTTCCTCACAATTTGGTTTCTCAAGTCCTCAGACAGTTCTTTGGTCTTCTTTCTTTTCTCCATGCTCAATGTGGTAAACACAAGGACACAGGACAGAGGTTGAGTCAACTTTAATCCATGTTAACTGGCTGCAAGTGTGATTTAGTTATTGCCAACACCTGTTAGGTGCCACAGGTAAGTTACAGGTGCTGTTAATTACACGAATTAGAGAAGCATCACATGAGTTTTCAAAGGGTGCCAATACTTTTGTCCACCCCCTTTTTTAGGTTTGGTGTGGAATTATATCCAATTTGGCTTAAGGACAATTCTTTTTGTGTTTTTTTCATTGAAGACAAATTAAATGAAGAGAATAATACCAAGGAATTTGTGATTGCAATCATTTTCAGGAAGAAACTGAGCATTACCTGACAGAATTGCAGGGGTGCCAATACTTTTGGCCAGCACTGTATATAATAGAGCACTATACCATATTTATATATTATTATTCGGTCCTTTACCAGTAATTAGTAACAGCCACTGTCCCGCTCTGACCGCCGGCATTCCAGCCCACCGGGCCATTTCTAACAGAGCATTTTGCGCATTCGTCAGGTAATCGCCGGCATGTGTACATGGTCCAATAATCAGAAATGAGAGTATCTTGATTCAAGATACCAAATTATAAAAACAAAGTGGATCGCCTCATACATTTGTACTAAGCATGTAAAACAGCCCAGAGACAGAATTACACAGTCCATCACTAGACTGGTCCTCTATGATAACGTGGTTAACGCTACACATGCAAAATCCGATTCAATATACCTCCAACACCTGGAGCAATACCATTAACATGCATCGCAAACAATAAAACAGCAGAATAAGTAAAATCAATGAACAGACTAGTAGATTGATCAGCGAGGAGTCTAGGATTAATGGAACAACGGGCTTCAGCCACAGCAGAGAAAATCTGTACTAGGCTGACAGCAAAATTGTATTTTGCATTATCAAGAGGGAAATGTTATTTATGGGACAAGATGAAAAATGTTTATTATATCTAGAAGAAAAAATTCTGTTGGTAATTCTTGAAGAAATGGCACAGGTATTTAGGGAAATTGAAAAAAAAAAAAAAAAAAAAGTACGGTAATCAAACTTTCCATACCAGTGGAGAAACCTTCTGTTCAGCAAATACCTTTGGAGCCCTGAATGGTATCTAGAAATCCTGGGAAGCAGGCAGCCATATAGGCCGAGCTGCCAGATGAAGGAATAGGTCCACATTAACAGTTACATTATTAAGAACATGAGATAAGGTGTAAAATTGTGAGCCTCATATTAGCGTGGACATTTACAAGGCAGTTTTTACAAAATTGCCTCTAACTACTTTACTTTCTGCAGCTCTTTGAAGAGAATTTCTGAAGGATGTAAACTGTATGATAATTAGATGTTTTCACAAATAACCCTGGATGATCATTTGTGTTTCAAAGAAAGGTGCCGCTATGTGTAATTTGTGCACTCTTCAATGAAAACTAGAACAGCGTAAAGGAGGAATCTGCTCCCATTGGGATGAGGCTGCTGCTTATACAGAAAGGAAAAAAAGCTTTTCCTTCCTTCTCTCATTATTGATTAGTACTGTTTTGCTATAACTACTTTTGTAAAAGGAGACCTACACTTCCAAAAAATTCTTTCCAGATAACGTTCCTCAAACGTACAATTCAATTTTACTTGTCAGACACCCCCATAATATTGTGGGTTTACATGAAGATTTCCTTATTCTAAATAGAGCAAATTCATAAAAGAATTTTGAAACAGACACAAAATGCTCAGTATGCGGAGATGTATGCAATATAATGGTTGTATTGGTTTTCCACCATATTATTGAAGAACTTGGCACTCAAAAGAAGTGAATCAAGACATTTTATTAACAGGTGCAATCCACAGTAAATGCATTACGTTTCGGTCAAATCATTGACCTTCCTCGGATGCAGTTTATACCTCTTCTTAGGCTGCGTGCCCACGAAGCATTTTCCAAGCGTTTATGCTGCGGAATTTACGCAGCATAAACGCTTGGTAATCCGCACCCCATGGTCCCCAATGACAAGCCGCAATGTCAATGCCCATGCTGCGCTCAAAAATCCGCAGCATGTCCATTCAGACTCTCATCCAGACCCATGTACCATAAAAACTGTAAAAAAAAAAAAAGAATTTAAAATAAAAAATAAACACTTACCTTTCGATGTCCTCCTGGTGTTTTCTCCCCTCCGTCTGGTCTGCTGTATGGCTCGCAGTGTTGTGAAGGACCTGACATGACGTCATTGAGTCATGTGACCTGTCACATGACTCAATGACGTCACCGCAGGTCCTTCACACCACCGCGAGCAGTGCAAGAGACTGGACGCAGCAGAGAAAACACCGGGAGGACATTGTGTTAGCATATACAACAGATTAGAACTTATTATAAGTGAAAGGAGGACTTTATACTAACCAAACAGCAGATGGCGATAGTGTGTAAAGTTATATGCTTGCTGTAATGTGGGGAGAAAAGCTCTCAATTGTTGGTTGTTTTTACTTCCTGTGTTTTCTTTCTTTTTCCTGAATGTGTTATGTCAGCAGCACACAGACTGTGTGACACTGAATTTTATCTCATGTTTATCCAGTATGAAGTAAATACTGTTTACTCAAGATATCTTGCTGATTGAAGCTCTCTTAAGTACAGTGGTGACTGTAAAAAGATGCACTCTGCGACAGGTTATGGGCCCAGGGCCGGAACCCAGACACTAAAGCCCAGACACTACAAGAGGATCCTGGTATATAACCCCAGATAACGGAGCACACAGATAAGCTCTGTAAACAGAAGGAAATAAATCCAGATACAGAGTGACAGAGGAATTCATGATCCCAGGAGCTGGATATAATTACAGAGAATTCAACACAGGCAGGACATACAGGAACTATCAAGAAGAAAAAAACAGGAGAATATCTTCAGTACAACTCTCTAAACAAGTAAGACTATATAAAGATGATGAGTAACACAGAACTGAAATTCACAGTAGCTAAACTGAATAGTGAAAATTATCAGTTATGGAAATTCAAAGTAGAGAGGTTATCTAAGGATGATTTATGGTAAGTAATTGTTACAGAAAGACCAGATTAAGATAATCAGACATGGGATAAGAAGAATAGACAAGTGAGAGCCACCATTAGCTTATTAGTGGATGATGCTCAATTAATACTTATAAGAAATGAAGAAACAGCTAAAGGAATGTGGGAAGCATTAAGAAAACGGTATGAAAGACCTAGCTTGAATCACAAGTTATTTTTATTAACAAAGCTTTACAGTATGAGATTGAGTGCAAATGACGACATGCAGAAGCACATATTCTCAATGATGGAAGTGATATCACAGCTAAGATCTATAGGTGAAGACATTAAAGAAAGTCATGTAGCAGCTATATTATTGTGCAGTTTACCAGATTCCTATACAGCCTTGATAAATGCACTTGAGACGAGACCAGAAACTGATATTACATTAGATTTTGTGAAAACAAGACTAATAGATGAATATCAGGGAAGAAAAGAACAAAGAAATGATTCTTCTACTGAAAAGGACAGTGAAAACGCTCTTAAAGCTACAGAATTTAAAAAACCCTATAATAAAGAGACAAGAGAATGCTTCAGATGTAAGAAAAAAGGTCATTTAAAGAAAGACTGTACCATATGGAAAGCAGAACAACAAAAATTACAACATAAAAAGCATACACAGAAAGTAAAAAACACAATTTCCGATTCATGTGAGAATAATTGGAATGACACATTTAAAGTAACAGACAAGAAATCATCACTTGGTTGGTTTATTGATTTAGGAGCAACGAGTCATATGACAAGTGACAAGAATTTCTTTACTGATCTTGATTTAGATAAGAAAGAAGCCATTTATATTGCAGATGGAAGCAAAATAACCGCAGAAGGTATCGGACAAGGTATGCTAAATTGTTCAAACAAGTTCGGACAAGATTCAAAGATACTTGTACAGGATGTGTTGTATGTTCCAAAATTGGAAGGCGGATTATTATCTGTGAAACGTTTAACAGCAAAAGGATTTACAGTAAAATTCAAAGACAATGAGTGTGCAATTATTGCAGGAAACAAGGTGATAACCAAAGTCAAGGCAGATGAACAATTATATCATTTTGACACACCAAAGGAACAGATGAAGGTATGTACACGATAACAAAAACTGTATTCACATGTGGCATAGACGTATAGGACATAGACACCCTGACAGTATAAGGGAACTACAGAGAAAAGAATTGACAAAAGATCTAAAGATATCAGATTGCTCAATTACCGTAAGATGTGAATGTTGTATAAAATCCAAAGCCACAAGGCTATCTATTCCAAAAGAGAGTGAGATGAAAAGCGAAAGACCACTTGATTTGGTGCATACTGACGTATGTGGACCCATGAAAGTGACTACATCAGGAGGCAATAGATACATGTTGACTTTTATAGACGACTACTCAAGATACACAGTCACATACTTAATTAAAAACAAAAGTGAAGTTTTTGATAAACTTGTAGACTATGTAACAAGATCAAGTAACAAATTTCAAAGGAAGCCAATTGTCATCAGAAATGATAATGGAGGTGAATTTACAGGTCACAGAATAGAAGAATACTTAAGACAAAATGGAATAGAACACCAGAAAACTGTTCCATACACACCTGAACAAAATGGAGTAGCAGAAAGGAAAAACAGAACTAACAGAAATGATAAGATGTATGCTGACGGATTCCAAACTACCAGAGAAATATTGGGGTGAGGCAGCAAAGACAGCTACATATCTACATAACAGACTTTTCCAGAAAACTGACGAAAACTCCATATGAACTGTGGCAAGGTATGAAACCAAGTGTCAATCATTTAAAAGTTTTTGGATGTAAAGTTTTTATATTCATTCCAACAGAAAAACGTTCCAAACTTCAAAACAGATCCATGGAAGGAATATTCGTTGGATATAGTGAAAATTTCAAAGGATATAGAACCCTAGATCCCAAAACAGACAGTTATGGTGAGTAACAGCTTGACATTCATTGAAGATTTAAATGAAGACATAATGATTTCAGTTGAAACAAAAAATGAGAAAAAACAATAGTGACATAACTGAAGAAATGTCTGATGAGAAAGAAGTAGAAATTAATGAAGAACAAAATACTGAAAGTGAAGAATCACAACTACAAACAGACACAGAACCAAGACGTTCAATGAGTGAGAACAAAGGAAAACCACCAAAGCGTCTCTCATACAAGACAAGCATAAGAAAAATCTATGAGCCTACCTCTTGGGAAGACATATCTAAACTTCCTGAAGAAGAAGCTAATAAATGGATAGAAGCAACAGAAACAGAAATTAAATCCATGCATGATTCAAATACATGGACACTAACAGATTTGCCAGAAGGAAGAAAAGCCATAGGATGTAAATGGATTTTTAAAGTAAAATACCAAACAGATGGCACAAAGATACCGAGCAAGACTCGTAGCTAAAGGGTATTCTCAAAAATATGGAGAAGACTATGATGAGACATTTGCTCCAGTTGTCAAACACACTACAATAAGAACTTTACTTACAGTTGCAGCAATGAAACAGATAGAACTGAGACATCTGGATGTAAAGACAGCTTTTCTGAATGGAGATTTAACAGAAGACATTTACATGGAACAACTTCCAGGATTCAAAGATGAAAGAAATCCAAACAAAGTTTGCAAACTACAGAAAAGCATATATGGTTTAAAGCAAGCAGCTAAAGCTTGGAATGACAAAATCACAGAAGTACTTACAAATGAAAAATTTCAAAGAAGCAAAGCTGATCCATGCTTGTACACAAAAAGGCTGATTAATAGATGGATTTATGTACTCATATGTAGACAACATTTTGATTTGTTTTAAACAAGAAAGGAATAAAGAAAACATTCTAAAAATCCTGAAGCAACATTTCGAAATCAAAGACTTGGGAAATGTGAAACAGTACCTAGGAATACAGGTAGAAAGAGAAGAAGACGGAAGTTTCCTACTGAATCAAAATCACATGATTCAAGACATAACAGAAAAATTTGGATTAAAGGATGCAAAAACAGTAAAGTCTCCAATGGAAACTAATTATCTCAAAGAGATGAACAGTGAAAAAAATATGCTACCAAATAATGAAGAATACAGAACAGCAATAGGAAAACTACTGTATCTAGCGACCGTTACAAGACAGACATCGCAGCACCAGTAGGAATCCTGAGTAGAAAGGTATCAAAACCAAATAAAGCTGATTGGAATGCCGTGAAGAGAGTAATGCGTTATTTGAAAGGAACTAGCAATGTTAAGCTGAAATTACCCACAAGTGATAATTGCATTTTAACAAGATATGTTGATGCAGATTGGGCTGGAGATCCAACTGACAGAAGATCTATCAGTGGACATATTTTTTTTCTCTCAGGTGGACCAATAAGTTGGACAAGTAAGAAACAGTCAATTGTGACACTGTCTTCAACAGAAGGAGAATATGTTGCCGCACATGCGAGTCAAGAAGTACTGTGGTTAAGACAATTGTTGACAGAATTAGGACAACCACAGTTGCAACCAACAAAACTGAAAGAGGACAATCAAGGATGTCTTGTTCTTGCTCAGATGTTAAGAGTCAATCCAAGAACCAAGCATATTGATGTGAAATATCAATTTCTTGAGAGATCATCAGGAACAAGGAGTCTTGAAGTTAGAGTATTGTCCTACTGAAGAAATGACAGCAGACATCTTCACAAAGGCGTTGAATGCTGATAAACACCAGAGACTAATAAAAAAGTTGGGTTTGATTGAATAAGTCCTTACAGTTGAGAAAGGGTGTTGGCATATACAACAGATTAGAACTTATTATAAGTGAAAAGAGGACTTTATACTAACCAGACAGCAGATGGCGATAGTGTGTAAAGTTATATGCTTGCTGTAAATGAGGGGAGAAAAGCTCTCAATTGTTGGTTGTTTTTACTTCCTGTGTTTTCTTTCTTTTTCCTGAATGTGTTATGTCAGCAGCACACGGACTGTGTGACACTGAATTGTATCTCATGTTTATCCAGTATGAAGTAAATACTGTTTACTCAAGATATCTTGCTGATTGAAGCTCTCGTAAGTACAGTGGTGACTGTAAGAAGATGCACTCTGCGACAGGTTATGGGCCCAGGCCGGAACCCAGACACTAAAGCCCAGACACTACAAGAGGATCCTGGTATATAACCCCAGATAACGGAGCACACAAGGCAAGTATAATCTTTTTTTTATTTTTTACCATTCTTATTCTTTTTTGTTTAACTTGGTCACACTACTATAAATGGATTGCATGGATTTATATAGTGTGAACAAGTTGTCAAGCACTTTCCAAGTGATGCTAAAATCGCTTGGAAAAGCGCTTGATAACCCGCATGCAGAAATGCATGCAAAAACGCTTGACAAACGCTTCTACCTGGCGGGAAAAACGCATGTAAAATCCGCATGTGTTTTTCCTGCCAGGGAGAAGCGGAAAAAATATGCAGCATTTCTGCATCATAGGCACATAGCCTTAAAGGCAAATTCTATGCTGTACTAGTCAGGGCAGAGAAGTACGCCTGTGCAGGAGCGCGATGCCAGGGACACCGTGTGGATGACTTAGGATGCGCTATCCACACGAAGCAAGAAGCAGGATGGCATCGCAAGAAGAAGAGAGGCACCGGACCAAAACGAGCGACATCCCTCGGATCGGACCGCCCCGCAGGTGAGTATAATAAAAGCTCTTTTTCTTGTCTTGTATGTCGGATCGGGAGCTTTTATATAACATTATAGAATGCTGTATATAAGGGCTGAAAAGTAATGGCTGTATCTCATATCGGTCAAACCTGGTGACAGGTTCCCTTTAAAGGCAATCTGTGCATCTGAGGAAGGTCAATGATTTGACCGAAACTTAATGCATTTACTGTAGATTGCACCTGTTAATAAAACATTCATATGTTTCAAGTGCCAAGTTCTTCACTATTATCTAATGGAGGGTTAGGACCCTACTTGTGCACTAATGTAACAGGAGTGCCTTGATCTGCTATATCAATGTAAATAATGACACGCAGATGGATTTCCTTTTGTTCATAATCTATGGTCTCTCGTTTAAGGGCGCATGTTCTTCTTCACAGTAAAAGATATTAATCGATTTCCACTGTGATCATTTCTTGCACAGCAATACCTTCTTGGTAGAGATGACAGAATTGTTTTGAATGACCCCGGTCCAGCAACTAGGTCAGTATTTTGCTTCCGATGGACAGAAGCCTTGCGAATCGCTTAACTGACAGCATACACGGTTCCTATTTTGATAAGCCGGACTGATGTAATATCGTGAGTGTCACACTGCAACGATAATGTCGTGCCTGCCTCGCTAATCAAGAGGTTCTGCAGATGCAGTCAGGTAAGAGGCAGCCGTCAGGCAGGGCTTCTGTCCAGCAGACACAAAATACTGACCTGGCTGTTGGACAGGGGTCTTGCCAATTTTCTCTCTTATCTCTAGTTTCTATTTCTCTAGGGTATATGCTCTTTTTGTTTTGTTTTTTTTCCTCTTTCTTGGGTTTGTCTGTGAAACGGCCATAGTGTGAACGTGCTTACACTTTGCACATATACCATCTTATAAATCAGGCTCATTTCTTTGGTTTTGCTGTTATTTATCTCAGTTGCCTCCTTCATTTATTTACTAGCCTATGTCAAGAACAGCTTAGAACAAACATTTTGTCAAGTCCATCCACCAGTTCGCTTCAGTTGCTTAGTTACATTGGCGTCAGTAGTGAATTAGTAAGTGATGACTTCTCCGGTCAGGGGCTCTTCTAGATGATTGGAAGTAGGAAGCTTAATAAATACCAGTCGCGTTGGCTGGCAAATGCAGTAGTGCATTAATCCAAGCCTGCAAATATATTTAATTTTGTTATTCTCTTTTAGACCCATGATGAGACAAAGCCGTTCTGCTGAACCACGTAGAGTTTAATTATAGGGCAAGTCCAATTCTCAAGTGATTGAATTACTTTCTACAATTTCATTTTGGAAGTAGCAAAGGGACACGTCAGTTAAGCATGGTGATGAACAAAAGGCCAGTACTGTACCCTCTCTGCTTTATAAAGTACCAAAGTCATTCTATTCAAAACCTATGCTAGAACTAGTATTTAGTGATCTTAGTTTAAGACTTAGGAGGGCATTACCTTTATATTTCCACAGTGACATTATTTTAAATGGCCATAAATTACAACATACCAACTTTTTGGATAGTAATACTAGTAAATGTTCCTGATTAGACAGAAGTCTATTCTTTTGGCATACATGGCAATATTTGTTCCATCAGTCACACAGGAAGACGCAAGAATCGTCTGAACCAGCCAGCACTCAGGACAAGAGCAGTGCATAGGAGAAATGGGGTAAGAGGGTACGTCCTCTCACAGCTCTACATCAATAGTAAGACACTGGCTTTATAATCTAGAGACGATAGCCAAAGTTTGTATCTACAATAACCCTTTTCCAAACCTAAACTCACGGAAAAATAAGGTTGTAAACAAAATGCAAAACCATATTTGCCTCTATTTGCCAGAAACTAATATTGGGCAATTACCTTGTAGGATTCATTTACTGTGTTTTATTAATGGAGTGATAATCACCATCTTCAAAAATCCTCCACAGTTGGTAGAAAAAAAATCTAAGATGTTTTAGCAGCTCTGTGTAATCTAAGTATTAGAAAAACAGCAGAATAGGTGTATTGGGCCTGCATCACAGGCGAAGATTTAGGGAAAACACTTTAAAGTCAAAGACGACTTTAGGTGCAGGAGACATTCTGTGCTTATAGTCTTCTGAGAGGTAAATCCAATAACGAGTGGCATATAACGTCTAATTAATGCCCTTACAGACTATATGGATGTTACTGTCGGATTGTGTCAGTCTTCGTAGTCTCTAATGAGAGGCTTCTAATTGTAAGTAGAGCTGGTGCAGCAGGACTAGGACAGGAGATCTAGCAAGGAATTAGTTCAGCAAATACCCCAATACAGAAGAAGTATTTGCATCAGTCAGAAACTGGAGACAGTCAAAAAAGGATCTTTGCAATTATAATCCAGTGTATCGATATATAATATATTTATAAGAGTAGCATAGCTAACAGGGGGTAGCGAGCCACCTAGAGTGTGTAGCATCGGCGTCTCTGCTCCCTGCTAGGCAGAGACACCGTCCCTCTCACCTTCCTGTTCCGGGCGCGGCGTCCTCCAGCGCTCCTTCCCTCGCTGCTCCGGCGCGCGCACCTTCCCGGGCACTGTGCTTAGGGCGCGCGCTCCCCCTCTCTTAAAGGGACCGCGCGCGCCGTTCTAAGGAGTCCCCGGCCAATAGCCGGAGGACCTCCCATATATAAGGCACCTCCTCCAAAATGGAGGTGCCCGAGCAAAGTTGTTGCAAAGCATACTCACCTCTGCTTCAGCCCTCAGGTCCCGTTGCCAGCCTGACTACCAGTCCAGTCTGCCTGCTTGTCTGCTCTTCAGCCCGACAGTCGGTCTCAAGCATCCACCAGTTTGTCTATGGGCAAGTCCTCCTACGGACCAGGAAGCACCTGCCAGTTACCTGCCTGCTACCTGCCGTACTTGCTAGCCCGCTCACCTGGGAGCACTCACCTGCTATCCGCCTGCTAGCCTACCTAGAGGCTCTGCTGTCACTTCCCGTGACCACCTGCCTGCCAGCCAAGAGACTCTTACCTGCTGTGCCGTCACTTGCCGTGACCACCTGCCTGCCTGCCAAGAGACTCTTACCCGTTCTGCCGTCACTTGCCATAACCACCCGCCTGCTCACCCAGAGACTGCTACCCTCCTGTTGTGTTCACCCGCTACACCGGTCAGTCCCCGCTATCTGACCCGTGGGAGCCACCTGCTCAATTACAAGGTCGTCCCCAGACTAACACCTGCCCCTCGGGGTCCCTCCTTGTTCCAAGGCACAGAGGTTCCACCACCCGGCCCCGTTACAGAGTGACCACCATTTATAACTGTATAAGCACACTAACACAGTTAAATCATGCGGTACAGCAGAGAAACATGGGGGTGGCGTAGTCACGGTGTGTGTGTGAGGGGGAGAGGGCTCATGCAGTGTGTGGGGGCCACCATAAGTGGGTGGTTGTGACTATATGTATTTTATTTTTACTTTGTTTTTTTTTCATTTTCTGACACTTTATTTTGTGGGCACCTATAAGGCGTTATCACATTATAGAGGCACTTAGTGTATTGAAACCATTAAAAGGGACACACACGTTATTTCTTTCTAGGGCATTCACAGAGGGTATTATTTTTTAGGAGGCAATTTTACTACCTAGAGGGCACAAAGGGGGCATTTTACTTTATAAGGTACACAGTGGTGGGCATTATTATGCAGGGCAGTAAGAGGAGTACTATTAGGCTATGTTCACATGTCCAGTAGTGATCAGTTAGAACGGATCCAGCAGAAATTTGAGGATAAAAAAAAGTTGTGCAGATACAACTTTTTTGTCCATTTTTAAATAACAGATTTCAGCTGAAACCGCTTTTTTAACAATGAAATGGATCAGTTAAACAGCCATACGTTTTCCTTTGATTCAAAACTGATCCAGTAAGCAAAAAATAAAAAAAGGATCCTTTTCGAATGAAGGAAAAAATGGATGGTAATTTAACTGATCCGTTTTCCTTAGACTTCAATGTTAAAAAAAAAAAAAAAAAAAAAAAAAATTGATCCAGCTAAAATCAATTCTTTAAAAACGGACAAAAAAAGTTGTGTCTACTCAACTTTCTTGCCAATGGATTGCTGCTGAATCCGTTCTAACTGATCATTACTGCACATGTGAACAGAGCCCAAGAAGTTTGTGTAAGTTGGGAACGGATGGGGACAGTTCTAAAAACGTGAGAAGTGAAATTGAAACTTTGCAGAGGAGTCGTGGCTGGAAGAAGTTGTCATGGCCATCTGGGCCTGATGGAAAAGACGGCAAAAGTGAACAATTCCATCAGAAATAACAGCAGCTTTATATCCAGGGCTGTGGAGTCGGAGTCAGAGTCTGTATAAAATAGACCAACTCCAAAAAAATATAATAAATTGGGTACAGTAGTTCAATGCAGTTTGTGGGGAATATTTTTTCATACGAATTTGGGAAAGTTATGAAATGTCCTATAAATGTCTGTTCTATTCCTGATCTAAGGGTCTAGACTTTTAGCGGAGATGAATCTGTGCTACAGTAAATTTATCACTTAAACATGAGCCGTGTATGAGGGAGTCGTAGAGTCGGTATCATGGAAATTGAGGAGTCAGAGGTTTGGCTTGCCGACTCCACAGCCCTGATTATATCACCATCTATAACTGTACGTTAATCTTAATATGTTCTGCAGGACTGGTGTCTACCACTATATAGTCACTGTATGGCAGTAATATTGGTCTTTAGCAGACCTGGGCAAAGTGCGGCATGAGACAGCAGAAGGGCTGAAACAGTGGCCCATGGTCCGCCCAGTGCCTTCCCCCGCCCCACCATCACCGCTATTAGCATCATCAGGATGCAGACAGAAGTGAATATATTGGAGGAGTAGGGAGGGGCTGCCGGCCCCTTGTTCCACTAATCAACGTGAGAGACAGCTGACGTGATGACGTCATTTCATCACGTCAGCTGAACACTCCTGAGAGTCAGTGCACCGGAGACAAGAGCAGAGCGCCAGGGGATGGGAGCAAGGAGAGTATGTGGTGTTTTTTTGCCATGTGTCTGGGATTGTTGTATGTGGGGAAGCTATGAGGGGGCTCACGCTGTATCACCGTAGCTATAAACAAACATGTTTGCCTGGCTAGATGCCCACTGAGATGTGTGCTAGCACCTTATAAAACTTCAATGGTGTGCAGGAGTCACCTGAATTTTGGAAACTGAGATTGGAGATGACACCAGGACTGCACTGACAATTACACAAATCGGGACTTCAAACATGTTCATATGGGTCTTTTTCAGCATGAAATTTTGATACCAATTTTGTTGGCAAAAAAAGGAAAATATAGTAGCTTTTTTGGAGGACTAGGCAGGTACACTATTCAGTACTATGAAAAACAAAATAAATATAAACTATACACTTGTCAATTAGGATACACTTTACATATTTTGACCATTTTCACCAAAGGGAGCACAATTGTGCATGTTTGTATTTTTTTTTTTTTTTTTAGAATGTGCAAATGTCTGATAAATACAGGGCATTAACGGGAACCAAAAATCCAAGATTGAAAAGTTTGCAGTCAAGTTACATAACAGTAACAGATGCCTACAAGGTGACCAATAAACAGGACACACAGTAGGATATCCAGCCAGTAAGGCTACATTCACACATCCGTGTGTCACCACCCAAGCGAACTGAACTGATATTTCTCAGCTGTTCCCACAGTTGCATATTCATTACATTCGTTTTTTGTGTTTTTTTTCCTTTTTTTGGGGAGATTTTCACTGAAGAGGTGTGCTTGCCAATAAAAAAATACCTTGAAAGGTAGCATTTTATTCAAGTGTATCACTAAGTAGCAGATCCATGAGACATGGATGCAAAAAGGAAGCAAATAAGTAGCCTTCCGATTTAGAAACAGTGTGAACAGGGGGCGACAACAGCGCAATAGGGTCTTATCCGGTATAAAAGTAAAAGGTGAAGGAACTTCTCAGCTTTTAGGGTTGTGCAACCCACAACAGAGGAATCAAGAAAAGACTGATTATTGTGGGTCTCCTGCTGAAGAAGTTAGTCCAGCTTCGATATGCGTTGAGAATAAACCGAATTGTCCTTCTTATACCACGACCTTTGGACTTTTATTGGGAATACAGCGCAGATCACCACTCCTATCCTCTCCAAGCACATGATTTAGAAACATAGACCTGAATGGCCGGGTCTGATCAGCAAATCAGATTAGAACTGGACATGCTCTGAGTCTCAAGGCGCCCTCAGATCTCAGTGTAATTGTAAAATCTTTGTGATCATCTTTCAGAACACCAGATGATCACAATAATAGATAAATGTAGGACAACCTCCTATTCTCCCCCTTTACCTGTAAGTCAGAAGATGGCTTAACTCCATCACAATATAGTTTAAAAAGTAGTTCTGTTTTGGAGCTAAGCTTTGTCTTGGAGCAAAGTACAGTAAATCCTTTAAACAAACAACTACTGTACTTAGTGGTAAGCTTCACTCCCTACTAGTAAAACTGAAAATGACCCTATAATATGGGAAGGAACAACAGACATCAGCCATAACAGTGACATATTATTATCTAAGGTCCAACACAATTTGGAAAACAAATAAAAATATTAATAGCCTTTTCCCATTACCATCCAGATAGCTATGCACTATAGAAACATAGGAAATTTGCAAGAATTTCATCTTACATTTCCTTTCCTGCCACAGCGATAATCAATGCTCTGAAAGGAAAGTTTATTCTGTACAGGAGCAGTTCCAGGGTGAGACAGACGTGCTACTAACATTTGTTACACAGCTCTACCAGTTCCAGCAATTTCTCAAAAATACTATGCCGCCCTGCATCCAGTCCTTACAGCTACATTTGCCCATATTGGACCCTAGATCCCAGTTACAGCAGTGAACATCCCACTACTTACACCATCTCAGTTTCTGTAACTATCACATGCTTCTCTTTATGAAATTAAATATATTGAAAATTCAGCAATTGCGATATGAACACAGTAAAACTGGTATAGTCAACATGTCCTTTCATTCATAGAACTGGTTTGCTTTTTAACACATTTTGATAAAACAATGTGACTGTATAACACGTAATTTCTGCAAAACAATTACATACACCTTAGCCGCATATATTAAGACTACGTTTCTCACAATTCCTGGCATTGCCTCTCTCAGGTCATTAAGGGGGTTGTCCACGACTAGGACAACCCCTTCTTGATCTAAATGTTTGGACCCAATAAAATTTAAAAAAATAACATACTCCCCTTGCTGGCGCCGTTCTAGCGGTGTCAGCACTCGCGGTCCCGGGGCTCCCGTGCTATAGATGTGACACGGGGTTCCCAGCGCCCCGCCAGCACTGGCGTCACTGTCCCGCCTTCATAAGAATTGAACAAGAGGAAGTCCAGGCTGCAGCTGATCTCTGACTTACTCATTTTCAATTTGTACGAAGGTGGGAGCAGTGACACCAACGCTGATAGGACGCCGGGCATCACGTGTCATACAACAGCACGGAAGCCCCAGGACCGCAAGTGCTGGAACGGCGCAAGCACAGAAAGCAAGTATAAGCTTTTTTATTTTAACAGGGCCAAATATTTACATCAAGGAGGGGTTCTCCTAATAGTGGACAACCCCTTTAAGGATCACTACTCCAGTACAAGAATGTGAGACTCCAGCAAATGTGAGACTTTATGCCAAAGGTGACCACATGTGCAGCCATATCTGCTGCACAGGGGTCAAAGGTGGGAAGGCAGCAGCTGCCCATAACAATAACTAATACAATGCACTGATACCTTCCAAATGCACAAAGGAGGGAACACCAGCGACTGTACATTATGGCCCCGATTCATCAAGACCGGCATTTTCTTGACGAGGGAATGTGGTGGAGTCTGGTGCACACTTCTGCATTAATCAGGAGCGTCTGACAAATGGCGTGCATCTCCGTGCACCACGCCAGAAATATTACTCCAGTCAAGATTTCTGGTGGAGGGAACGCCGCAGCACGTCCAATTCCTAATGTCACGCCTGTCCCACACATTTTTGCAGCGCTGGAAGAAACTGGCTTGAAAACGCCAAAAGCTGCTAAATTTCTGGTGTCTCAACTCGGTGTTGTGTCAAAATTTAGCAATTTTTCATAGCAATTTACTCCAGAATTCTGGCAAAATAGCATTGATGAATTGGTGCTTGTGTACCAAGTATTACCAGCCTCGGTGAGGAGGGCGCTGAAGCAGATCTTCCCATACATCTTTTTATAACTTTTCCCCCAATGACCTACATAAAGACTTGCTTTTTTGCAGGATAAGGTGGAGCTTTTATTTACACCATTTTGCTGTAGTAAGGTTGTGACTAAACAAAGATTACTTTAGAGTAAATATAAACAAAAAATAATAATAGTTTGGGTTTTAACGGCCAATGATTTTTCTCCTATAGTAAAGCATCACGTAAGGAGAAAGTCACTTTCCATTTGATTTCTTTTCCCCATCTCTGAATAGTTTAAACCCCTCAATGGTAGAAATAATAATAAAAAAAAAAGTAACAAAAGAAACAGCCAGAATAGGAGTTTCTCACCCACTCTGTCCCTGTGCCAAATATTTGTGTGACAACTACATGGCACAGAACCATAAATGTACAGCATTCTGCCCCCAAAACTTCCTAATGTCTGATAGTAGTTTCTACAGACTCTGTTATGATATGAAATCACACCCCAAAGTATATACATTTGTATGTCCTACAGGTGACATGAAGGAGGACCACCAACAGTAGCCTCAGATCCTGCTGATAACATAGCCGGTGCAGGAAGCACCTTGTCTCCTAGCAACCACACAATCCTTCTACAGAAGCTGTACTGTCGCTTTAAACATGTATCACCTGGAAATAGCCCACCTCTACTAGAACTTCATCACTAAAACTGTAGGGCACAAAATACAAAGATGATCAACAAAGAACACCCCTATAGGTCCTATAGGACCCCCCCAGATATTAATGTCTGATGAGCATAGGCCCCACCTCTGGTACCCTTATCTGTATTCAGAGACCAGTATACTTACTCAACGCAGTCATCAGTAGCCATTTTATTAAAATCAATGAAAAAGTGACCAGACTTGTACACGGCCCTCCCCTTGGAACAGTATGGAGGGGAATGGGTTAAAAGTACAAATAAAAATTACAAAAAAAAAATTCTAGCACATAACAATAGCCAATGTCCTACAGCCTGTGTGCAGTGCGGAGCAGGTCAGTATAGCTACAATCGGGCTGGACATTCACATACAGCCACAAGGGGGTTAAATCACTGAAACTTATTTCACAAAAAAAGTAGAAATATTTCCCACAATTCAGTTTCCTTCCTTCATTTTTAAAGGGACCTCTAAAAACTAGAGTTGGTTTCTGATTGGTTGTGACAGTTTTAGTAAATCCCCCTATTATGTTTTTCACCTTCCAATAGCTGTTCCCTCTGAAATACAAACAGATGGCAACAGATATGGCTAACTGTACGCCATCATGTGCACCGGCACCAAGATCTCACCAACTCCTAACATCTTCTGAGGTCATAAACCACCATTCAGACTGGTCAGGAAAAACCGGCTCTTATCTGGCCGTCATGTCACCTCTGTCCATGTGCTGGTGGTATAGCCCCCCAACCTAATGTCCTCCTCTCATTTCTCTAGCCAGTCTATAGGACACTTATCAGGACAGTCTCCATCACACCTGTCCATGTCCTGGAGGGTATAGCACCCCCACCCCATTATCCTATGATTTCTCAAGGCAGCCTATAGGACTGTGAACCCCTCACCTCTGTCCCTGTAGTTGAAGTAATAACCCCTTAGTTCCTCCTGTCAGCCCCCCAGCTGCTGTACCAGTCTCCTATCTGGACTGTGCCTCCCGCCTTGTCCCTGTAGTGGAGGTAACAGCCCCCTCTTGGTTCCTCCTGTCAGTCCCCCAGCTGTTGTAGCAGTCTCCTATCTGGACTGCCCCCCTCACCACTCAGTGTAGCGGGGTAACAGCTCCCCACTTAGTTCCTCCTGTCAGCTCCCCAGCTGTTGTAGCAGTTTCCTATCTGGACTGTTCCTCCCACCTTGTCCCTGTAGTGGAGATAACAGCTCCCTCTTAGTTCCTCCTGTCAGCCCCCCAGCTGTTATAGCAGTCTCCTATCTGGGCTGTCCCTCCCACCTTGTCCCTGTAGTGGAGGTAACAGCCCCCTCTTGGTTCCTCCTGTCAGACCACCAGCTGTTATAGCAGTCTCCTATCTGGACTGTTCCTCCCACCTTCTCCCTGTAGTGGAGGTAACAGCCCCCTCTTGGTTCCTCCTGTCAGACCACCAGCTGTTATAGCAGTCTCCTATCTGGACTGTTCCTCCCACCTTCTCCCTGTAGTGGAGATAACAGCTCCCTCTTAGTTCCTCCTGTCAGCCCCCCAGCTGTTATAGCAGTCTCCTATCTGGACTGTTCCTCCCACCTTCTCCCTGTAGTGGAGGTAACAGCTCCCCCTTAGTTCCTCCTGTCAGCCCCCCAACTGTTGTAGCAGTCTCCTATCTGGACTGTTCCTCCCACCTTGTCCCTGTAGTGGAGGTAACAGCTCCCCCTTAGTTCCTCCTGTCAGCCCCCCAACTGTTGTAGCAGTCTCCTATCTGGACTGTTCCTCCCACCTTGTCCCTGTAGTGGAGATAACAGCTCCCCCTTAGTTCCTCCTGTCAGCACCATCTCACGCCTCCTCCCGGTCGTCACTTACCGATCCCCAGTCCCACGACCACACGGCCGCCGAGCAGCGTCTCCTTGTCCCGGGCAGCGGCCAGCAGCACGGCCCCGGCTATGAAGAGCAGGCTGGCCAGGAGGATGCACGGTCTGCGCCCCGCGATGCCGTTCAGCACCCCGCCGGCCAGGGCTGACAGCGCCGCCGCGCCCACAGTGCTGGACACCAGCAGCTCCTGCCACAGCGCGGACAGGTTCAGGTCCTTCTTGAGGAGCAGCATGGCCCCGGACACCACCCCGGTGTCATAGCCGAAGAGGAAGCCTCCGAGCGCAGAGAAAACGGACACCACGTACACGAACGCCGGGGTGACATCCTGCTGGAACTGCCTGCGGGCCGCCCGCTCCAGCTGCTCCCCGGAGGTCGGGGCAGCGGTGCCGCTCGCCTGGCTGCTGATGCTGGTGCACGAGTCGGCAGCGATCAGGCTCCGCTCCCCGGCGCCCTCGTCATGCTTCCTCCGCTTCTTCTCCCCCATCAGGTTGCTCAGGCTCCGCAGGGTGTACTCCACATTGTCGCTCGCTTTACGGGACATAGGTAAAGTGGTGGGCGGCTGGGATGGCCACGCCAGCTGCCGGGGCCGCTCTAGTCAGGCTGCACACGGGACGATGCCCAGGACATATGTGTGGAGCCTCCGCCCAGGATCCGTCCCCGCCAGCGGCAGCAGTGGTCCTCAGAGCGGCTCCCGGCACCTCACTTTCCGGAGACTTTGTACATGTTTCACTGCTTGTCCCTCCAGGTAAACGGCTCAGACCGGGAGACGCGAGCTGGGGGCGGACCGGCGGCTCTGAGCGACTACTCTGTGGCACAGCGCTGTCAAACTGGAGGGGCGGGGCTCCAGGTCACATGACCAGCAGCAGCTGATTGCTGACGTCACACGGAGGTTTCATAGGTGTTCTCGCCTCAAGTCAGCATCTCTTCTCATTGTGATCCCGTGGTGACGGCGGAGGGGAGGGTCTGTCCATAGCTAGCATCCATCTATCCAGAGGTGTAACTAGGGGGAGCAAAATGGGGAGGGTCTGTCCATAGCATCCATCTATCCAGAGGTGTAACTAGGGGGAGCAAAATGGGGAGGGTCTGTCCATAGCATCCATCTATCCAGAGGTGTAACTAGGGGGAGCAAAATGGGGAGGGTCTGTCCATAGCATCCATCTATCCAGAGGTGTAACTAGGGGGAGCAAAATGGGGAGGGTCTGTCCATAGCTAGCATCCATCTATCCAGAGGTGTAACTAGGGGGAGCAAAATGGGGAGGGTCTGTCCATAGCATCCATCTATCCAGAGGTGTAACTAGGGGGAGCAAAATGGGGAGGGTCTGTCCATAGCTAGCATCCATCTATCCAGAGGTGTAACTAGGGGGAGCAAAATGGGGAGGGTCTGTCCATAGCATCCATCTATCCAGAGGTGTAACTAGGGGGAGCAAAATGGGGAGGGTCCGTCCATAGCATCCATCTATCCAGAGGTGTAACTAGGGGGAGCAAAATGGGGAGGGTTTGTCCATAGCTAGCATCCATCTATCCAGAGGTGTAACTAGGGGGAGCAAAATGGGGAGGGTCTGTCCATAGCATCCATCTATCCAGAGGTGTAACTAGGGGGAGCAAAATGGGGAGGGTCTGTCCATAGCATCCATCTATCCAGAGCTGTAACCAGGGAAAGCAAAACGGGGAGTGTGTGTACATAGCCAGCATCTATCTATCCAGAGGTGTAACCAGGGAAAGCAAAACGGGGAGTGTGTGTACATAGCCAGCATCCATCTATCCAGAGGTGTAACCAGGGAAAGCAAAACGGGGAGTGTGTGTACATAGCCAGCATCCATCTATCCAGAGGTGTAACCAGGGAAAGCAAAACGGGGAGTGTGTGTACATAGCCAGCATCCATCTATCCAGAGGTGTAACCAGGGAAAGCAAAACGGGGAGTGTGTGTACATAGCCAGCATCCATCTATCCAGAGGTGTAACCAGGGAAAGCAAAACGGGGAGTGTGTGTACATAGCCAGCATCTATCTATCCAGAGGTGTAAATAGGGGGAGCAAAATGGGGAGGGTCTGTCCATAGCTAGCATCCATCTATCCAGAGGTGTAACCGGGGGGAGCAAAATGGGGAGGGTCTGTCCATAGCTAGCATCCATCTATCCAGAGGTGAAACGGGGAGCAAAACGGGGAGTGTCTGTCCATAGCTAGCATCCATCTATCCAGAGGTGTAAATAGGGGGAGCAAAATGGGGAGTGTCTGTACAGAACTAGCATCTCTCTATCCAGAGGTGTAAACAGGAGGAGCAAAACGGGGAGGGTCTGTACAGAACTAGCATCCATCTATCCAGAGGTGTAAACAGGAGGAGCAAAATGGGGAGGGTCTGTACAGAACTAGCATCCATCTATCCAGAGGTGTAACCAGGGGGAGCAAAACGGGGAGGGTCTGTCCATAGCCAGCATCTATCTAGCCAGAGGTGTAATCAGGGGGAGCAAAATGGGGAGGGTCTGTCCATAGCTAGCATCCATCTCTCCAGAGATGTAACCAGGGGGAGCAAAACGGGGAGGATCTGTCCATAGCTAGCATCCATCTATCCAGAGGTGTAACCAGGGGGAGCAAAACGGGGAGGATCTGTCCATAGCTAGCATCCATCTATCCAGAGGTGTAACCAGGGGGAGCAAAATGGGGAGGGTCTGTCCATAGCTAGCATCCATCTCTCCAGAGATGTAACCAGGGGGAGCAAAACGGGGAGGATCTGTCCATAGCCAGCATCCATCTATCCAGAGGTGTAACCAGGGGGAGCAAAACGGGGAGGGTCTGTCCATAGCTAGCATCCATCTATCCAGAGGTGTAACCAGGGGGAGTAAAACGGGGAGGATTTGTCCATAGCTAGCATCCATCTATCCAGAGGTGTAACCATGGGGAGCAAAATGGGGAGTGTCTGTCCATAGCTAGCATCCATCTATCCAGAGGTGTAACCGGGGGGAGAAAAACGGGGAGTGTCTGTACAGTACTAGCATCCATCTATCCAGAGGTGCAACCAGGGGGAGCAAAATGGGGAGGGTCTGTTCATAGCAAGCATCCATCTATCCAGAGGTGTAACCTGGAGGAGCAAAACGAGGAGGGTCTGTACAGAACTAGCATTCATCTATCCAGAGGTGTAACCAAGGGGAGCAAAATGGGGAGGGTCTGTCCATAGCAAGCATCCATCTATCCAGAGGAGTAAAACGGGGAGTGTCTGTACAGAACTAGCATCCATCTATCCAGAGGTGTAAACAGGAGGAGCAAAACGGGGAGGGTCTGTACAGAACTAGCATCCATCTATCCAGAGGTGTAACCGGGGGGAGCAAAATGGGGAGGGTCTGTCCATAGCTAGCAGCCATCTATCCAGAGGTGTAACCAAGAGGAGCAAAACGGGGAGGGTCTGTCCATAGCTAGCATCCATCTATCCAGACGTGTAGCCAGGGGGAGAAAAATGGGGAGGGTCTGTCCATAGCCTAGCATCCATCTATCCAGAGGTGTAACCAGGGGGAGCAAAACGGGGAGGGTCTGTCCATAGTTAGCATACATCTATCCAGAGGTGTAACCAGGGGGAACAAAATGGGGAGGGTCTCTCCATAGCAAGCATCCATCTATCCAGAGGCGTAACCACGGGGAGCAAAACGGGGAGGGTCTGTACAGAACTAGTATCCATCTATCCAGAGGTGTAACCGGGGGGAGCAAAATGGGGAGGGTCTGTACAGAACTAGCATCCATCTATCCAGAGGTGTAACTGGGGGGAGCAAAATGGGGAGGGTCTGTCCATAGCTAGCAGCCATCTATTCAGAGGTGTAACCAAGAGGAACAAAACAGGGAGGGTCTGTCCATAGCTAGCATCCATCTATCCAGAGGTGTAACCGGGGGGAGCAGAATGGGGAGGGTCTGTCCATAGATAGCAGCCATCTTTCCAGAGGTGTAACCAAGATGAGCAAAATGGGGAGGGTCTGTACAGAACTAGCATCCATCTATCCAGAGGTGTAACCGGGGGGAGCAAAATGGGGAGGGTCTGTCCATAGCTAGCAGCCATCTATCCATCTATCCAGAAGTGTAACCAAGAGGAGCTAAACGGATGCTAGCTATGGACAGACCCTCCCCATCTATCCAGAGGTGTAACCAGGTGGAGCAAAAGGGGGCGGGTCTGTCCATAGCTACCATCCATCTATCCAGAGGTGTAACCAAGAGGAGCAAAACGGGGAGGGTCTGTCCATAGTTAGCATCCATCTATCCAGAGGTGTAACCAGGGGGTGCAAAATGGGGAGGGTCTGTCCATAGCAAGTATCCATCTATCCAGTGGTGTAACTGGGGGGAGCAAAATGGGGAGGGTCTGTCCATAGCTAGCAGCCATCTAGCCATAGGTGAAAACGGGGAGGGTATGTCGAAGGCTAGCATCCGTCTAGGTGTAACTGAGGGGCAGCAGAGTGTATCTGAGTGGTACCCTAAGCTAGGTAACCATGTGAACAACTATGGTGGGTACCATAATCACAGTGGGTAAAAGGGAACTTCAGCAGATGACCTCGCTGTTACTGAAGAACAAATCACTATACAAAGACCAACACCGATATTACCGCCATATGGTGCCCGTATAGTGGTGGATATATCTGGCAGAACTAAGTAAAGAAAATAGCAGGATTTCACCCCCACTACATTTTATGTGCCTATAGCTCGTCCAAAGACAAGTCCTGCAATACCTTTACATTGCCAGTATGTTCCTTCATTTCTGAGAATCAGTGTTTGCACATGAGGCTGTGGATCTGAAACCTCTGTTGCTCCAGCTCTATTCCCTGCCCAGTGCTGCTACTTCCTGACTGAAATTCTCTATGCTGTGTGACTTCAGCAAAAGAAGCCGTCAGTCAAGCAAAAGGTGGTAGCGCTGGGGAGGGGGGGGGAGAGCTGGAGTGACAGAGGTGTCACAGCTATACCCTCAATTGCATATCAATTCAAACACTGGTTTCTCAGTAGTAGAGGAACTGACTGGCCATGTAAAGGTATTGCTGGACTTGTTTTTGAAAGAGCTACATGTGCACATATATGGTTTGGGGGGGGGGGGTAAAACGGTGCTGATAGATTCACTGTAAGGTATATTAAAGGGGTTGTTCACTACATTTTATTACCCACCCCCCAATGTATTCTCCCGGGGCCCCTAAGTGGTTTTGTAATTACCTTGCGGTGCAGTTACTGCCTGTGAGTGGCGCTATCACTGGTCGCTCACAGGCATCATGTGACCCCCCCGGCTGCAGTCGGCTCTGACATCCGCTGATGTCACGTCAAGATTCCGGATGCAGCCGGGGGTCTCTCTTCTGAATTCCACCATGGATGCTGGGATGTGGGCGGGGTTGCCCCGTAGGTGACACCCGGCATCCACCAGGCGCTCTCCCTCTCCCCATTCATTGTGAAAGCGCTTGGTGGATGCTGGGTGTGACGCGAGGGTAACCCCGCCCACAACCCAGCATCCACTGCTGGGACCACCTCACTGATGTCACACCTCACTTGATGTGACATCAGTGGCGGGTCACATAATGCCTGTGAGTGGCCCGCGGTAGCGCCGCTCACAGGCAGTATCTGCAACACAAGGTAATTACAAAATCCCTCAGGGGCCCCGGGGAAATACATTGGGGGGGTTAATAAAAAGTTGTGAACAACTTCTTTAAGTGATTTGCAAGTCATGTTCTTGAAGAATTTTCACGCCTTGAATTTTCCCGTCTCTTCCATCTGGCCCAGATAGCCATGACAACTTCTTTAGCCACAACTCATCTGCAAAGTTTACAATAAGACATGATATTTCTACCATCTTCCCCATCTATTCCCAACCCGCACAAACATCTTCCTGATACCCCAATACTGAGCCGCTGCTGCCATTAATGTCCCTATAACTGCACCTGCTGTGTGGCATGGTAACAAGATTCCTCTTAGTGCCCTACATAATAATGCCCACCACTGTACACTTTACATAGTATGCCACCTTTGTGCCCTCTAGATGGTAAAATTGCCTCCTAGAAAATATGAATGCCCTCTGTAAGTGCCCTAGAAAGTAATAGTGCTCACATTTTTGCCTCCCCCTAAAAACTGATAATGGGGTTCCCCTATAATGTAATAATACATTTAAGTTCCCACTTGACATTTAATATTGTTTATTGAGTCCCCTAAGAAGCAATCATTTCCTTTGATATCCCCAGAGCTCCCCCACATAGTATGATGTCTTCACAGTATGATGCCGTCACAGACCCCCACATGGTATGCTGGTCCCACAGCCTCCCACACACAATGTGATTCACATCTCAGTATGATGGCCCCTATAGCCACCCCAGCGCACAGTTGATTCCCCACACAGTATGATGGTCCAACAGTAGTCCCCACTACACAGTATGATGCCCCCTAAAAGTACTAATTCATAAAATAAACACAATATACTCACCTAACCCCGATGTTGGAGAGTCCCCCAGCACAATCAGCATCTGTACTAGAGTTTAAAGTGGTTCTCCGATAAATGTACTTAAATAAAATAATTAAAACTTATTTAAATATTGAATATTTTTTTAAATATCTTTATATAGCAAAAATGTACGCTTTATCTATTGCACTCTATCAGGATTCCAAGATAGCAGCTACCATAAATCACAACCCATCCTAGATTTCAGAGGACACATCTTTGGAGTAGGACGGGCTATGTGAAGCATGAGACAGAGGTCACGTAAGGGCAGTGTCCTATCAGACATCCTGAACACACATTCCTCTGTTCAGTCAACCTGACAGGACACTGAGTGGGGCTGGACTAAAGGAGAAGATAACCACTTTTCTTTAGCTGACTGAGAAAGAACATCCAAGTCAGTCAGCCTGACAGTTTTAGTGCATCTGTCTTGTGCTTTCTGCATCTCCTTGGCAGGAAAAACGCTGCAGAAAAAACACACGTTTTTTAAGCATTGTTCATGCGTTTTTTTAAGCATTTTTGTACATCAATGAATGCTTTTTGGAGCTAAATAAAGTTATTTGGTGGGACATTGCTTAAACTCTTGGATTACAGTCAGAACTGGCGTGAGTATATTGATTAATTTAAATGATTAAAAAATGTCTGTTGTATTTCAAATAAAGTGTTTTCTCTATGTGTGTTTATTTAAATCTTTACTTTACTTTAATTAGGTTTAATGATGAAAGGGTCTGATTGACACCTTGTCATCACCAAACAAAAGAACTAGATATCAGTTAATCCCATTCGTCCAATCTCATTAACATTTCCATCCATGTAATTTATGCTGCAGCTGTGAGCTGCCATTTGCAAACATGGTCCCTGGCCATTATTAACAGCTCACAGCTGTTTCGTTAGCCGCTACGCCCCCCCCCCCCGATCAGCACTCAGCAGTGCTTTGGCCGCAGCGTATTTTTGCTGCATCCAAAACGCGGTGTTCTAATGCCGCACTTTTGTTGTCGGTACATATGAATCTACCGCATATAATGACACTTCAATCGGTCAAAATCTGCAGTGGAGACTAGCATGTTCGCTACAGAAATTGACATGCTGCGGATGAGTTTGGGTACGTCTCCACGATCAGGAGCCGCTGCAGGTTTGACGCTGCGTGTTTAGGGTCACCTTGCCGCTGGTGGGACGGCTTGTATACTTTTTTTGATCAAAAATAGTTCACTAAGTACCCTATATTTATTATGCAACTTTGCTTTACATTTATATATAATGATGGTAGGGTATGAGATATATTTTTGTCTTTTGTAGGTTTTGCTTCCTTTTTGCTAGTGTGAACATGCTCCTATTTCTTGCATGTCTACCATCTTAGACCTCAGTTCACATTGCTTGGTTTTTTGTCTTGTTTGCATTCTGTGCAATTTAAGGGTGTGGCATCCCCTTTGTTGAGCTGATTAGTATATATGTAGCTTACCACGGGCCTAGGTGGTCTGGAGTTGGGACCCGGTCCTATTTGTCTACCCTTTTATATGCATTACTTCAACTTTGATATACAGTAAGGTTTTTAATATAGGCAGTATAGGTACCGTCCCAATTTAGGGTCACCTTGCCGCTGGTGGGACGGCTTGTATACTTTTTTTGATCAAAAATAGTTCACTAAGTACCCTATATTTATTATGCAACTTTGCTTTACATTTATATATAATGATGGTAGGGTATGAGATATATTTTTGTCTTTTGTAGGTTTTGCTTCTTTTTGCTAGTGTGAACATGCTCCTATTTCTTGCATGTCTACCATCTTAGACCTCAGTTCACATTGCTTGGTTTTTTGTCTTGTTTGCATTCTGTGCAATTTAAGGGTGTGGCATCCCCTTTGTTGAGCTGATTAGTATATATGTAGCTTACCACGGGCCTAGGTGGTCTGGAGTTGGGACCCGGTCCTATTTGTCTACCCTTTTATATGCATTACTTCAACTTTGATATACAGTAAGGTTTTTAATATAGGCAGTATAGGTACCGTCCCAATTTAGGGTCACCTTGCCGCTGGTGGGACGGCTTGTATACTTTTTTTGATCAAAAATAGTTCACTAAGTACCCTATATTTATTATGCAACTTTGCTTTACATTTATATATAATGATGGTAGGGTATGAGATATATTTTTGTCTTTTGTAGGTTTTGCTTCTTTTTGCTAGTGTGAACATGCTCCTATTTCTTGCATGTCTACCATCTTAGACCTCAGTTCACATTGCTTGGTTTTTTGTCTTGTTTGCATTCTGTGCAATTTAAGGGTGTGGCATCCCCTTTGTTGAGCTGATTAGTATATATGTAGCTTACCACGGGCCTAGGTGGTCTGGAGTTGGGACCCGGTCCTATTTGTCTACCCTTTTATATGCATTACTTCAACTTTGATATACAGTAAGGTTTTTAATATAGGCAGTATAGGTACCGTCCCAATTTAGGGTCACCTTGCCGCTGGTGGGACGGCTTGTATACTTTTTTTGATCAAAAATAGTTCACTAAGTACCCTATATTTATTATGCAACTTTGCTTTACATTTATATATAATGATGGTAGGGTATGAGATATATTTTTGTCTTTTGTAGGTTTTGCTTCTTTTTGCTAGTGTGAACATGCTCCTATTTCTTGCATGTCTACCATCTTAGACCTCAGTTCACATTGCTTGGTTTTTTGTCTTGTTTGCATTCTGTGCAATTTAAGGGTGTGGCATCCCCTTTGTTGAGCTGATTAGTATATATGTAGCTTACCACGGGCCTAGGTGGTCTGGAGTTGGGACCCGGTCCTATTTGTCTACCCTTTTATATGCATTACTTCAACTTTGATATACAGTAAGGTTTTTAATATAGGCAGTATAGGTACCGTCCCAATTTAGGGTCACCTTGCCGCTGGTGGGACGGCTTGTATACTTTTTTTGATCAAAAATAGTTCACTAAGTACCCTATATTTATTATGCAACTTTGCTTTACATTTATATATAATGATGGTAGAGTATGAGATATATTTTTGTCTTTTGTAGGTTTTGCTTCTTTTTGCTAGTGTGAACATGCTCCTATTTCTTGCATGTCTACCATCTTAGACCTCAGTTCACATTGCTTGGTTTTTTGTCTTGTTTGCATTCTGTGCAATTTAAGGGTGTGGCATCCCCTTTGTTGAGCTGATTAGTATATATGTAGCTTACCACGGGCCTAGGTGGTCTGGAGTTGGGACCCGGTCCTATTTGTCTACCCTTTTATATGCATTACTTCAACTTTGATATACAGTAAGGTTTTTAATATAGGCAGTATAGGTACCGTCCCAATTTAGGGTCACCTTGCCGCTGGTGGGACGGCTTGTATACTTTTTTTGATCAAAAATAGTTCACTAAGTACCCTATATTTATTATGCAACTTTGCTTTACATTTATATATAATGATGGTAGGGTATGAGATATATTTTTGTCTTTTGTAGGTTTTGCTACTTTTTGCTAGTGTGAACATGCTCCTATTTCTTGCATGTCTACCATCTTAGACCTCAGTTCACATTGCTTGGTTTTTTGTCTTGTTTGCATTCTGTGCAATTTAAGGGTGTGGCATCCCCTTTGTTGAGCTGATTAGTATATATGTAGCTTACCACGGGCCTAGGTGGTCTGGAGTTGGGACCCGGTCCTATTTGTCTACCCTTTTATATGCATTACTTCAACTTTGATATACAGTAAGGTTTTTAATATAGGCAGTATAGGTACCGTCCCAATTTAGGGTCACCTTGCCGCTGGTGGGACGGCTTGTATACTTTTTTTGATCAAAAATAGTTCACTAAGTACCCTATATTTATTATGCAACTTTGCTTTACATTTATATATAATGATGGTAGGGTATGAGATATATTTTTGTCTTTTGTAGGTTTTGCTTCTTTTTGCTAGTGTGAACATGCTGCTATTTCTTGCATGTCTACCATCTTAGACCTCAGTTCACATTGCTTGGTTTTTTGTCTTGTTTGCATTCTGTGCAATTTAAGGGTGTGGCATCCCCTTTGTTGAGCTGATTAGTATATATGTAGCTTACCACGGGCCTAGGTGGTCTGGAGTTGGGACCCGGTCCTATTTGTCTACCCTTTTATATGCATTACTTCAACTTTGATATACAGTAAGGTTTTTAATATAGGCAGTATAGGTACCGTCCCAATTTAGGGTCACCTTGCCGCTGGTGGGACGGCTTGTATACTTTTTTTGATCAAAAATAGTTCACTAAGTACCCTATATTTATTATGCAACTTTGCTTTACATTTATATATAATGATGGTAGGGTATGAGATATATTTTTGTCTTTTGTAGGTTTTGCTTCTTTTTGCTAGTGTGAACATGCTCCTATTTCTTGCATGTCTACCATCTTAGACCTCAGTTCACATTGCTTGGTTTTTTGTCTTGTTTGCATTCTGTGCAATTTAAGGGTGTGGCATCCCCTTTGTTGAGCTGATTAGTATATATGTAGCTTACCACGGGCCTAGGTGGTCTGGAGTTGGGACCCGGTCCTATTTGTCTACCCTTTTATATGCATTACTTCAACTTTGATATACAGTAAGGTTTTTAATATAGGCAGTATAGGTACCGTCCCAATTTAGGGTCACCTTGCCGCTGGTGGGACGGCTTGTATACTTTTTTTGATCAAAAATAGTTCACTAAGTACCCTATATTTATTATGCAACTTTGCTTTACATTTATATATAATGATGGTAGGGTATGAGATATATTTTTGTCTTTTGTAGGTTTTGCTTCTTTTTGCTAGTGTGAACATGCTCCTATTTCTTGCATGTCTACCATCTTAGACCTCAGTTCACATTGCTTGGTTTTTTGTCTTGTTTGCATTCTGTGCAATTTAAGGGTGTGGCATCCCCTTTGTTGAGCTGATTAGTATATATGTAGCTTACCACGGGCCTAGGTGGTCTGGAGTTGGGACCCGGTCCTATTTGTCTACCCTTTTATATGCATTACTTCAACTTTGATATACAGTAAGGTTTTTAATATAGGCAGTATAGGTACCGTCCCAATTTAGGGTCACCTTGCCGCTGGTGGGACGGCTTGTATACTTTTTTTGATCAAAAATAGTTCACTAAGTACCCTATATTTATTATGCAACTTTGCTTTACATTTATATATAATGATGGTAGGGTATGAGATATATTTTTGTCTTTTGTAGGTTTTGCTTCTTTTTGCTAGTGTGAACATGCTCCTATTTCTTGCATGTCTACCATCTTAGACCTCAGTTCACATTGCTTGGTGTTTTGTGTTTATACAGCGTCAAACCCGCAGTTTCCAGATGTTACAACATAGTGGATGGGATCTCTAGAAGTCCATGTCCACTATGCGTGTATCTGAGGCTGCGGATCACCTGTAGACACTGACATGCGGTGCGTCTTTCAGGACCGCAGCATGTCAAATTCTCTTGCGGAGTCGCTAGTCTCCGCAACATAAATTTGACCACTAGAATGTATTGAATGCGGTAAATACGCATGGTTCAGTGAACACATGTGGATTTACCTGCGTTCAATAGAATTCAATGTTTTGGACGCAGCAAAAAATACGCATCCAAAGCGCTGCTACGTCCGGATTGTGGGCACAGAGTCTAAAATGAAAATAAAAAAATGGTGTGAGCTCCGACGTCATTTTTATAACCAGTAGAGGGAAAGCCAACCACTGGGGGCTGATATTAGTAGCCGGGGAAGGGGCCATTAGCCAAAAATGTTCCCTGGCTATTAATATCAGCCCACAGCTGTTTGTTTAGCCTTTACTGGCTAGATTACAGGGGAACCCCAGAAAAAGATTGACGTGGGGTCCCTCTATAAAATCTAACCAGAAACGGCTAAACAGACAGCTGCGGGCTGATATTAATAGCCAGGGAAGGGGCCATGAATACTAGCCCCCTCCGCAGGTATTAATGTCACCCCTCAGCAGTCCCAGAAATGGCGCATCTTATGGTAATCTGGCGGTTAGCCTCTGCTATTCCCACTGCCCTGTAGCGGTGGCGAGTGGGGTAATGGGGTTGGGGTCCATGTCAGCCTTGTATTGGCGGCTGACGTGAATCCCAGGTTAGTAATGGAGGGTGTCTATAAAACGCCGCGATTACTAACTGCGTAGTAAAGTTATCGCCGCCTTTTCAATAAAAAAATAAAATGAAATAAAAAACACATGGTTTTAAAAAAATTTTTTATTGTACTCTGCCCGCGAAGCCATCGATCTTCTGAAAAAAAAGTAAAAAAACAAACAACCATATCCATCACCTGTCCGCCGTCATGAAGCAGTCCACAATTGTGCCAGCGATTGTCCCTCGGCTATCCGGGTCACTTCTACAGCAGTGACATCAGCAATCACTGATGCCACTGCTGTAGAAGACAGCAATGTACACTGACTGGTGTAAAATCACTCCTGTCAGTATACATTGCTGCTGCACGAGGTCACTGGGGTTCATCAGCTGATCGCTCACGTGACCGCAGGTTCTGGCAGTGCAGTACACTGCGGGGAGCTCCCCGCAGTGTACCGCCGGCCGCCAGGAGGAGAGCATCGCTGGAGGACCAGGAGGACACCAGGGGCCGCCGGACAGGTGAGTATAGTGTTTTTTTTTTACTTTTTTTCTTTTTTTACCTCGGGCACGCCGACTCGGCAGAGCAGACTACTGCTCCCCCCAGCCAGCCCGCTCTCGCTGTTATCAGCGGGAGTGGTGGTCGGATGAAAGGAGTAGTAGTCCTCTCCCGACCCGGGTACCACCCGCACCACTTTTCCGCCACGAATTCGCGCCTGTTGGCTTTAATTGAAATGTAGCAAATCCGCAGGTATAGATTCAAATCAATGGGCGCAAATTTGCGGCGGAAACGCCCGCACAATGGTCATGCTGCGCTTTTACCGCAATGGTGATCCTGAGCGGAAATTTCCACATCATGTGCACAGCACATCAGGATTACCATTGCTATAGCTGGCCGACCTATTAACAAGCGTTTTTGCCACGGAAACACAGTAAAAACGCTTCATGTGCACATAGCCTTAAAGAGAAAAAAGGTTTTGATATGTGTTAGCCAGTTGAAAAAAGATTGACTGTTCTCAGTGGTAGAAGACCAAAAATAATCTTATAGTTATGATACCTTGAAATGGTTAAAAAAAAAAAAATATGTGATGTTACATAGCAAGCTTTCAAGACTATTTAGGTATTTAGGTCTCTTCATCAGGCATGGTATAACCAACCCTATAACAAAGTATCTGAAGAAACACATTTAACACCCCTTTAGAGCTACCATGGTACACTGGGTGTTGTGGCGGGTCTCACCTCTCTAGGGCGCAGTGCCTCCACCCGAATCTTGATTGGAGCTCTCTCTCTGGGACTGCAGAAGGATTGTTATCTTCTGCCAGGGGCTGATTTGGGAAGCTCCTGCCACAGCTCAGTACACACTCACAGGGAACAGGACTAAAACCGTTTAACAGGTTTATTGCTATGCAGCAGAATTGCGGTGGGTTTGAAAGGAATAACATACAATACAAGTAACTATGCTCTGTAAAAGTCCTATACACATCACAATCTATTTCTACTCCGACCCTGCAAAGATAACATAGCAGGTTTTCCTTTTTGTTTTAACTCAGTCCAAATGTTGGGGCCCAGTTGCCGCGGATGTTGGCGCGCAAGTTAGAACAGTTGGTGCACTTAGATGAATATTAATGTCAATAGTCTAGGTTGTAGTGTACTCACTGTAAATAGCGCTGGTAGAACCACAAGTCTCAGAAGGGCACTCACTGTGTGTCTCAAATTGTCGGATGGTTCTCTGGACACCAGCTGGGGGCAGCAGGATTCAGGCCTTTATACGGTGGTAGTGCCTGTAGAACTCTCAGAGTCCTTGATGTAACTTGCTTCAGAGGGTGACAAGACCGAGCGCTCTGCAGAAGCGCGGATATATCAGAGGGGACAGCCACACTCTGCAGCGTAGAGGAATGCAGATCCGCAGCGCTCAGTCCCTCACAGCAAGTTGCCACACTCTTCTCTCTCTGCACTTTCGCTTTCACTTCCTCCCCAGCTCCCTCCCCCAAGTCCCTCCACATCCGATCCACTCTCTCTCCTTCTATCCTTCCAGGCTGTGTCATCTGACTGAAACAAGGGTCCCTGGGAATTGTAGTCCACTGCAGCTCAGGGGAAAAACTGGTAATGTCTGTAGGTCCCTGTTTAACAGCAGCTGCAAAGCTCTTCTTAGTGTCTGTAAGTCCCAGTATACCAGTAGCTGCCCTGACAGTTCCCTGTGCAGGTGTTACATTCTCCCCCTGGTGAGTCATTGAAAGTGTCCCATCACGACATGAGGACTCACCACCTGAAACATGAATGGGGGTTAAGGCATCCTGACTAACACCAAATTTACATGCACACAAACCACCTCCTAGACACATGGGAGATACCGAGAAATAAGGCCAAACAGAATTTGAATTAGCGTGTATCAGCCTGGGGACCTCAGTGGTATGTCCCATTCTATCATAGGTCAGCATCATGGGTGGCCTAGTGTCCCGTTTTGGACAAGAGTGTACCGAGGGGGCCCCCTCCTCAGCCCCCGACTCTTGTCTCTCAAGAACAGGCTCCTCCAGGGGGATCTCTTCATTCAATAAATGTCCCTCTTCTGAAATCTCCCCCAATTGGGGGCAGAGCGCACTCGCCTCCTGACAAATGTCCTTTTTTCGTGTTTCCACTTCAGGAGTCTGGTTTACAGGGTCCGCGCCTATGGGGCATGGGTCCTCGGTCCACCTGTATCTCCATTGACCGTCGGGTCCCCATTCATTCCCAGACTCGCTGTCACTTCCTCCTGAGGCAACCCCGGGCTGGGGTGGTTGTTTACACCTACTACTTCTCCTATTGCACGGAAGGGTAGTATGACCTCCAGGGGTTGGCAATGGTGGTAAAGGGATGTTTTTTCCCACAGGCAACAGATGGTGTCGATGATAGGTTTTGACAGCTCCGCCCCCTTTCTCGGATTTCACTCTGTAGGCCGGGACACCGGGCAGCTTCTCCATCACCACATAGGGGTCAGGACACCACTGATCAGCAAGCTTGTGCTTCCCAGGAAGGCCCAGAAGTTGGATAAGGACTCTATCTCCAGGCAGTAAAACATGTTCTCGAACTCTACAGTCGTAGCGAGTCTCATTGCGCTTCCCTGACCGACCAGAAGCCTGCTCTGCCAATCTGTAAGTTTTTTTCAAATCTTCTTTTAGCTGGGACACATATTTTAAATAGGTCTTCCCATTAGAACTGTCAAAGGATGTCCCAAAACTAATATCCACTGGTAGCCGGGCTTTTCTTCCAAACATAAGGAAATAAGGCGAGTATCCAGTTGACTCATTTGTGGTGCAATTGTAGGCATGAACCAACTGACTCACATGCCTGCTCCAGTGTCCCTTCTTCCTGGGATCCAAAGTGCCTAACATGTTCAGAAGGGTATGGTTGAACCTCTCAGGTTGAGGGTCCCCTTGGGGGTGATATGTTGTGGTTCTGGATTTCTTGATCCCACAGATGGCACATAGCTCCTTGATTAGTCTACTTTCGAAATCTCTTCCTTGATCGGTATGGATGCGGGCAGGCAGCCCATAATGTATGAAGAACTTCTCCCATAGTGTTTTTGAAACAGTAATTGCCCTTTGATCTTTAGGCTTGGGCATATCGGGGTAGGCCCAAGCTTGGACATATCGGGTGAAATGGTCAGTGACTACTAACACATTACTGACATTGCTTTCATCAGGCTAAATGGAGAGGAAATCAATGCACACTAGCTCAAGTGGGCCATCACTGGTAATGTTCACAAGGGGGGCTGTTCTCAAAGGCAAGGTTTTTCTCAACATACACCCGGAGCATGATTTGCAGTATTCTTCAATATCCGCTTCCATCCGAGGCCAGTAAAATCGGTTGGCCACAGGACTCGTCTTTTTGATGCCAAGATGTCCATGGTCATCATGCAGGGACTTTATGACCATCCTCCGAAATCGGGTGGGTAACACCAGCTGTCTGCTTACTCCTCCCTTCTGGCGCTTTGCCTCCCGGTATAGTAGTCCATTTCTTACTACTAGAGACTCTAGCTGCCGAGTCAGCAGGACAGACTCCTCTGTTCTTAATGCATTCTTTTCGGGCCTCCAGCCCCTCTTAAACCACCATCGGACTACCCCCACTGATCGATCCTCCTGCTGCGCCTTTCTGACTTGATTACGAGTCAGTTGAGGGAGAGAGTCTGGGGTTACATTTGTCACTCGGCAGTACAACCACGGGAGCGCTTCACTGGATACTCCAAAGAATTTAGCACAGCACTGCATAGGGAGGGCATTAGTTTGATGTCTATGGCACAGAGTCTTCACCTCAGGGGCAGGGACCTCAATCCATCCTCCTTTTTCTTCTTCATTTAAGGGTTCCCTAGGCAGGCGAGAGAGTGTGTCTGCATCAATGTTACTGATCCCCGGTCGATACTTTAAGCTGAAATCGTACAAAGAGAGTGCGGCAAGCCACCGGTACCCTGTGGCATCCAGTTTTGCTGTGGTTCTCACGTAGGTTAATGGATTGTTGTCGGTATGAACCACGAAGTGTACCCCATAGAGATCATCATGCAGCGTGTCCACTACAGCCCATTTCAAAGTCAGAAACTCCAGTTTGTGAGCTGGGTAGTTGCGTTCACTGGGAGTCAATCCTCGACTAATGTAGTAAACGGGACGCAGACAGCCATCATGATCCTGATAAAGAATCCCTCCCAGTCCGTCGAGAGAAACATCTACATGTAACACATATGGTTTACTGGGGTCTGCATAGGCCAACACTGGAGTTTGGGTCAAACATGACTTCAGTTTCTCGAATGTCTCATCGCATACAGGTGTCCATCTTTTCCCAAAATGTTCATTAACTCGGAAGTAGACCCTCTTTCCTGACCTTGAGGAGTAGGCTGTCCTCCCGGAAGGGGGATACCCTTGGGTAAGGGCAGTTAACGGCTTCGCAATCCGAGAGTACTGGGGTATAAATCTTCGGTAGTATCCACAAAATCCTAAAAAGGACCTAAGCTCCCTCAGTTTGGTGGGCTTAGGCCAGTTTACAACAGCCTCCACTTTGGCGGGGTCGGTGGAAATTCCTTCTCTGCTGATATGTGCCCCACATATTTCACAGTCGTCTGACAAATCCAGCACTTGTCAAGAGACAACTTCAACCCAGCCTCCTTCAACCGATCCAGCACCTTGAACAACCGCTGGTTGTGTTCTTCCAGAGTCTTCCCAAAAACAATAAGATCATCTAGATAAACCAGGACCTCACGTAAGTGCATGTCCCCCAATACTTTGTCCATACATCTCTGAAAAGTGGCCGGAGCACCTGTCAGTCCTTGAGGCAGTCTCTGAAACTCGAAGAACCCAATGGGGCAGATAAAAGCGGTCTTCTATCGATCTTCTTTTGACATGGGTATCTGATAGTAGCCACTCCAGAGATCTAACACAGAAAACCGGCTCCCTTCCAGGCAATCCAAAGCTTCATTGATTCGGGGCACAGTGTACTGGTCAGGGACCGTACGTATGTTCAAGGTACGATAATCCACACACATCCGAATAGCTCCATTTTTTTTTTTAGCTATTACGATGGGGGAAGCATAGGAGCTACTAGACTCTATGATGACTCCTGTGTCTAACATACCGCGTAGATGCTGCCTGACGTCTTCGATATCCACCGGGGCCAATCTTCGGGATCTCTCTCGGAAAGGCTTTTGATCCTTCAACCGAATGCGATGCTCTACTCCTTGGACGAGGCCCATGTCCCATTCACCTAAAGAGAAAGCTGCCCCCTGCATCATCATGCCGTCGATGACCAACTCCCTCTCTTCTCCTGTCAGCTCACTTCCTTCAAAACAAGGGTCAAAGCTTTCAGGCTGTAATTCCCTCTTCTCCTCCTCCGTTCTCACATAGGCTTCCAGACAGACTGGATGGATGGATAGGGTCTGCGAGTAATTTTCTCCCCAAACTTCCCGACACCACTGAGCTAACGTACGGAAGATGCTGGCATTTGTCCCCACTATGACAGGTGTTGGTCTCTCATCTGCCTCTGCCTCCGGGCAGATTAGCACTATGATGGGTATCTCTTTATCCACTCCAACAACAGTCTTTGGGAATCATAGTGTCATGGACAGGTATCCTCTGTAGGGGTAGCTGTGCTCACTCAGTCCCCACACCGCAAGTCCAGACAACGGTTTCAGAGGCACGTTGGATAAATATCTCTTATACCATCCTTCGAAGATGATGGACACTTGAGGTCCGCTATCCAGCAATACTGTACAAGGTTGACCATTGATATATGCAGGGACATGTGGGGCTGGTCCCACTAAACCTTCAGGCAGTGTTTTTGATGAGGCACTATTGGATGGGGCGGTAGAGTAAATCTTAGTTGCTGATGGGGGCTCAGTATGGGGTTATACTGGCCCCCCTTTCCCGTTTCCCGACTGCCGCTGAGTGTGATGGGGAAGATGTGAAGAGTTCTTTGAGCTCCACCTCTTCGTACACTGACGAGCTATATGGCCTGGACTCCCACAGACAAAGCACCCTTCTGGTTTCCTACTCTCTACTCTACAGAGGTCATCATTCTCTCTTCCTGAAGCCAGGGTTTGCTTCTCAGCTACCTCCGCTGCACTTTGTAGCCACTGTATTGTCTTGGCCTGGGCACTTAACAATTGTGTAATCTGCTCCCCCTGTTTCTCGATGACTTTCAACAGTTCTATCACTCGGCAGTCGGCTGCTGGCTTCAGGGCAACAGTAGTCACCCCAGGGGATTTCTTCTCTCTTGCGGCCAAAATAACCTCCTCCTTGCAAACTTCCTTAAGCAACTCATGAAAAAAAACAGGAATCTTCTCTCTATCACAAGACCTCATCTGCTGGGCAATTGGATTATGAGTGAGAGCTCCTCTGAGTACTTGTTCCAGACGACACTGATCAACTTCTTTAGGGCTGATTCCACCTTTAGATACTATTCTATGAACCAGCTTATCTAGTCGGTATAGATAGTCGGACATCTTCTTATCTGGCTGTTGGTAGGTGGTACGGAGTTTATAGAGTAGATTAGTAGCATCTTCAGGGGATCCAAAAGCATCTTCTAAAGCACTCATATAATCTTGATAAGTTGCCAGTGGCTTGCTCCACCAAGCAGCCTGCACCACTTCCATAGCAGTACCCTTCAAGCTTTCTACTATTCTCTGCTTCTTTACGGCATCAGTGCACTGCCACTCTTCTAAGCACTGTAAAGTGACATCCCTCCAAGTATCATATCCTTCTTCTCCAGCAGGGGTGGGGAGGGCACCCGAGAAAGTTCTTAGATGACGGTAGTTCCCTTCTGGCTGCATCTTTGCAAACTGACTGACTAACTTTTCCATAGCTGTCATAAGCACATCAGCAGGGGCCGCTGTCTCTTCAGGACTGACTCTAAGTGGAGTAGAGGGCGGACATATACTAGTATTTTTAGGCTGAGTGGTTGATTCCTGTTGCCGGGTCTCAACTTCGGACTCAGTAGGCCAAATGATCTTCCATTGTCGACTATACTCTGGGGACACAGCTACCATGGATGGGAAGTATTCTTTCCTCAAGATCTGCCCGGTTGAGATCAATGCTGTTGTTAACTGTCCCCCCTTTTCCTTCCTGCGGTCGATCACTTTAGGGTGGACAAGTTCAGTGAGTCAGTTAATTATTTTCAGTATCTCTTCATCAGATTCATCACAGAGCTCACCACTCACTGCAAAGCTTTGTTTGGCTGTAACATCCATCTCTTCACACCACAAATACACTTCTTGTTCTGTTAAAGTCTCCATAGTAAATACTCCTGTGTTAGTTCTGGATCTCAGCAGTTCCTCCACTTTAATACCCCTTTAGAGCTACCATGGTACACTGGGTGTTATGGGGGGGTCTCACCTCTCTAGGGCGCAGTGCCTCCACCCGAATCTTGATTGGAGCTCTCTCTCTGGGACTGCAGAAGGATTGTTATCTTCTGCCAGGGGCTGATTCGGGAAGCCACTGCCACAGCTCAGTACACACTCACAGGGAACAGGACTAAAACCGTTTAACAGGTTTATTGCTATGCAGCAGAATTGCGGTGGGTTTGAAAGGAATAACATACAATACAAGTAACTATGCTCTGTAAAAGTCCTATACACATCACAATCTATTTCTACTCTGACCCTGCAAAGATAACGTGGCAGGTTTTCCTTTTTGTTTTAACTCAGTCCAAACGTTGGGGCCCAGTTGCCGCGGATGTTGGCGCGCAAGTTAGAACAGTTGGTGCACTTAGATGAATATTAATGTCAATAGTCTAGGTTGTAGTGTACTCACTGTAAATAGGGCTGGTAGAACCACAAGTCTCAGAAGGGCACTCACTGTGTGTCTCAAACGGTCGGATGGTTCTCTGGACACCAGCTGGGGGCGGCAGGATTCAGGCCTTTATACGGCGGGAGTGCCGGTAGAACTCTCAGAGTCCTTGATGTAACTTGCTTCAGAGGGTGACAAGACCGCGCTCTCTCCAGCAGCGCGGATATATCAGAGGGGACAGCAACACTCTGCAGCGTAGAGGAATGCAGATCCGCAGCGCTCAGTCCCTCACAGTAAGTGGCCACACTCCTCTCTCTCTGCACTTTCGCTTTCACTTCCTCCCCAGCTCCCTCCCCCAAGTCCCTCCTCATCCAATCCACTCTCTTGCCTTCTATCCTTCCAGGCTGTGTCATCTGACTGAAACAAGGGTCCCTGGGAATTGTAGTCCACTGCAGCTCAGGGGAAAAACTGGTAATGTCTGTAGGTCCCTGTTTAACAGCAGCTGCAAAGCTCTTCTTAGTGTCTGTAAGTCCCACTATACCAGTAGCTGCCCTGACAGTTCCCTGTACTGGTGTTACACACACTCATATACACAAAAAGAGCAGAGATATGGCATAACAAATGGGAAGCATATAGGAAATTCCAATCCTGGGATTCTCAGGTATCAAGTCCAAAAGGTTTGTGGAATCCCAAGATTCATAAGCTAGGCAACCCAGGGAGGCCAATCGTTTCAGGGGTGGGAACACTCACTGAAAAAATCTCAGGATGGTAGAAAATGTCCTTAAACCGCTGATAAGAAAAACAACCAACTATTTACAGGACACACCCGGACCTATTGAAAAAACTATCTGCAATAGGTCCTCTCCTAAAGGGTGTCATTTTAGTCACTAGGGATGTGTAATCCCAATATTCTAACATCCCACATGAAGATGGACTCACCGCCTGGCAAATGTTTCTTGAAGATAATGGGATCCCTTCTGAGTCTGTATTAAAACTTATCAGATTTATCCTCATGCATAACTTTTTCTGTTTTGGTGAGGAGCTATATCTACATTGCACCAGAACCACTATGGGTAGGAAAATGTTGCCCCAGTATGCCAACCTTTTCATGGCTAAACTGGCAAATGACCTTTTAGCATCCTGCCCCATCAAACCCTTGGCCTATTTCCATTACATTGATGACATTTTAATAATCTGGTCTGAGTTTGAAGTAGAACTTATAAAATTCCATGAAAGATTCATTACCTTTCATCCCACCATAAACTTGACATTGGACCGCTCAAATACAGAAATCAATTGGACCATAAAAATTCAAAATGGTTCAATCCAGACATCGTGTATTGGAAACCAATTGACTGACCCACAAATCTCAGATGGGACAGCTTCTACCCGAAACAATTTAAAAAGTCCATGGTCTACAGCCAGACAGCCTGTTTCAACTCAACAGACAGGGATGAACATTGATAATCAGATCTTAAGAGCCACAAGGATCACTAAAGTCAACTTCTTCAACATGGGGAAAAAAAAGGACAATAATCGTGTACCTCTGGTGGTGACCTATAGTCCACAGCTTGAAGTGCAGAGAAAAACTGCTAAAAAACGTCACCACATTCTACACAAAGATGACTGGCTAAAAATAATATTGAAAGACTCTCCTATGCTGCTATGTTACAGACAGCTTCCAAATGTAAGAAATATTGTGAGAAGAAGCTCAATGTCCTCTGATACACAAGGAGGAGCCTATCCTTGAATGTGAAGAGCTGTAAAACCTACGCTCATGTAACCACAGACAGGATACAGATCTGCCATGCACAGCAGGACTAAACGATTCCTAAGACATTCAAATGTTCCTCTTCCAATGTAGTTCACTTAATTCTGTGCATTAAATGTCCTTCTGGGAGTTTTTATGTTGGAGATTCAGGACAGAAACTGAGGTCTCATCGCCACACAATTACAGACAAAAAAATCCCATCAACCTGTGGCCAAACATTTCTGTGGACCAGAACACAACATAATATAAAAGTTGTCATATTAAAACGCAACTTAAAAATCACAAAAACACTGAAGGGTCTGGGAACAAAAATGTATGACAGTATTTGATACCTTCTACACAGGATTAAAATTGTCACTAGGATTTATGATTTACTACAAAATCAGAGGAATCCGGTCCCTGATCTTACATGGATATTGGGACAAAAAAACTTTCACATCACTTATCTAAACTAATCAAGGATTCACTCTCTGAGCTCAGTTTGATATTTAAATGCCCATTTGATATGCAATGTCTCTGCTCTCTCTTTAGGTATGTACCGTATTTTTTGGATTATAAAATACTTCCCCCCCAAATTTGAGGGGAAGATGGTAGTGCGTCCTATAATCCGAATGTAGCTTACCGGGGGGTGGGGGGGTGAGGGGGTGCGGCTGCAGTGCAGTGGCATCCTAGGAGGCAGGGTGGCCGCTGCAGAAAGCTGTTGGCGACAGGAGTGGGGCAATGCTGCGGGCCCCAGGCTGGGAGGAGGGGTGTTCGGTGATGCAAGGCTACGATGGGCCCAGCTTCACCGCAGCCACAACCCCGATAAGCTACAGAAAAATAGGACGATGAGACGAACCACCATTTTATTAAAAAATGTTTTTCCTATTTTCCACCCCAAAATCACATCACTTATCTAAAGTAATCAAGGATTCCATTTGTTATGCAATGTCTCTGCTCTCTTTGGGTATATACCGTATTTTTTGGTTTATAAGATGCCCTTTTTTCCCCCCAAATTTGGGGGGAAAATGGCAGTATGTTTTATAGTCTGAATGCAGCTTACCGGGGAGGGGGCATGGCTGCAGTGGAGTTGGGTCCTAGGAGGCGGAGTGGCTGCTGCAGGAAGTTGGTGGCGACAATGCTGCGGTGATGCAAGGCTGTGGTGGGCGCCACTCCATCGCAGACGCCCCTTCCCCCACCCCACCCCCGGTAAGCTACAGAAAAATAGGACTATGAGATGAACCACCATTTTATTACAAAAAAATGTTCTATTTTCCACCCCAAAATTCGGGGTGCATCTTATGGTCCAGTGCATCTTATAGTCCGCAAAATACAGTATGTGTGTTTCTTCAGATACTTTGTTCTACCATGCCTTATGAAGAGACCTAAGCAGTCTCAAAAGCTTGCTTTGTAACATCACTTATTTTATTTTTGATAGCCATTAAAAAGGTATCATAACTACAAGATTATTATTTTGTTTCTCCCATTGAGAACAATCAATCTGTCTTGTGCTTCACACAGTCTGTCCTACTGCATGTCCTGGCTGTTGCCATGTTTAAAATTCCATCAGCATGCAGTAGAAAAAGAATACCTTTTTGCTAAATAAAGGTATTTAGAAAAATGTTTAATGTTTAAATGTGTATTATTTATTTTATTACATTTCTTAGAGAACCCCATTCGCAATTCTATGCCTCGCAGACGGGATCTGCCCGGGAGTATGCATATCGCACACCTGATTGTCGTTTGCGGGGCAGAGAACAGCAAATCATCGCAGTGCACAGTGCATGTGCTAGGGGGATTCAAAAGTCTGCAGTCAATCAGTGATGAAAGACTTTTCATTTTCTACCAAACAACCCCTTTAAAGGGAACCTGTCACCAGCTTTTCCCCATTTAAAGTACTGCCAACATCTTTCAGCCCTCTGTTACAGCATACTAGTATGCACAGTCCGGTCCCAAGGGCTTCTATGATCTTGATCCGGCGCCTCCTCTCTTCTTATGATCACTGTCCTCCTTGTGGCGTCGTGTGGATGATGCTTTCTACCAGGGGCGGACACAGACTGTAGTGGGCCCCTGTGCAAGAAATTTTTTGGGGCCCCCCCCTGCGCTTCATAAGGCAACAAAGTTATGTAAACATAACCCCCCCCATGTGCATCTCTTGCCCCCCCATGTGCAGCTCTCACCCCCCCATGTGCAGCTCTCATCCCCCCCATGTGCAGCTCACCCCCCCGTGCATCTCTCATCCCCCCCCATGTGCATCTCTCATCCCCCCCATGTGCATCTCTCATCCCCCCCATGTGCATCTCTCACCCCCCCCATGTGCATCTCTCATCCCCCCCACTCCTAGTTAATTAATTGTATTTAAAACAAATAAAACTTGTTATACTTACCCCCATGCGATCCCTGCAGAATCCTGGCGCTCGTCCACGTCGCTGCCACCAGGCTCTCCTGACGTTCGGCCATGTGACGGTGCCACATGCATAGCCATCAGCTTTTGTTTTGGCCAAAAGATTTTTAAAGCCGCCACCACGATAAGGTAGACTCTTCTGGCCGGGCCCTACTCTAACCTATTAAAATTTTCTTAAAATATCCAATACTCTTTTTAGATATATTTTTATTTAGTTTTCTCTAAGGGAATGTGTCATATACATTTTTTTTTTAAAATGACCAATAATACCACATACAGGGAATACCGCCACACCATGACCAGACCACATATTACCACAACATAGTGACCGAATAATACCACACAGAAGGGGGAAAAACTGCCACACCATGACCAGACCACATATTACCACCATGTTACTAATATTACCACCACATTACTAATATTACCATAAGTGTCATTATACACGGGAGCTCTATACATGGTATGTATAATGTAAGTGTCCAGGTAATCTAGTGATCACCAGTGACATTATACACAGGAGCTCTGTATATAGTGTCAGTGTACAGGTAATACAGTGATCACCAGTGACATTATACACAGGAGCTCTGTATATAGTGTCAGTGTACAGGTAATACAGTGATCACCAGTGACATTATACACAGGAGCCCGGTACATAGTATATAGTGTAAGTGTACATGTAATGCACTGACTCACTGGTGACGTCTCTAGGTGAAGTCCTTCAGCTACGCTTTTCTCCTTCATCCAGCACAGACCGCCATCACGTCTTCCAGCCAGGTCTCGTCTCTGCATAAAATAACACAGTTATCTAGAGCACATTCCCCAACTTCTACATTACGCAGCTGAATACAGACGTGCATCCACCATCAATATATGGTTAGTTATTATGCAACCTACCATTCCAAATATAAATTGTAATCCACCACGGTGCCCCCATTAACTGTAAATAGGCACTTAATATATAATTTAATTAGAACATCTACTATTTCCGCCAATTTGTTACCAGTTACACTCCTGCATCCGCAATGCCACCTACTCTATACTTCCTGCTCCCCGCATTCATTATTTACATGCACCCCCTGCGCCAATTCATTATATCATGTCCGTGCTCTCCCCACCCCATCCACCCCATCATCATTTATCATTTACTGTCCCCCACCCCACATTCATTATGTGCAGCTCATTATCCCCCTACTCCCAATTCCCCCATGTGCAGCTCATTTTCTCCCAATTCCCTCATGTGCAGCTCTCATCTCCCCCATGTGCAGCTCTCACCCCTCCATGTGCACATCTCTCATCCCCCTCCCCCACATGTGCCCCTCTCTCATCCCCCCCATGTGCACATCTCTCATCCCCCTCCCCCACATGTCCACATCTCTCATCCCCCTCCCCCACATGTGCACATCTCTCATCCCCCTCCCCACATGTGCACCTCTCTCATCCCCCTCCCCCACATGTGCACCTCTCTCATTCCCCTCTCCCACATGTGCACCTCTCTCATCCCCCTCCCCCACATGTGCACCTCTCTCATCCCCCTCCCCCACATGTGCACCTCTCTCATTCCCCTCCCCCACATGTGCACCTCTCTCATCCCCCTCCACCACATGTGCATCTCCCATTCCCCCCACTCCTAGTAAATTGTATTTAAAAAAAAACTAACTTGTTATACTTACCCCCATGCGATCCCTGCAGAATCCTGGCGCTCGTCCAAATCGCTGACACCAGGTTCTCCTGTCTTCCGGTCATGTGACGGCGCCGTCACATGACCGGAAGTCAGGGGAATCATGAAAGCGCTGCCGCAGCAGCGCAGCGCTGAGATGTCCCGGACCCGGCGCTTAGCATGGGGCCGGGGGCCCCATGAGGAGAGAGACGCACAAGAGGGGGGCCCCCAAGGGGGCCCCTACCGGCTGGGCCCCATACTGGAGTCAGGGCAGTCATGCCCTGATGGCGGCCCTACTGGAGGCTGGAGGGGCCCCCTCTCCCTCGGGGCCCCCGTTCAATGAACCGGCTGCACGGGCGGTAGTTCCGCCCCTGCTTTCTACGTCATCCGCTCAGTGTCCCCCATTGCACTGCTGCACAGGCGAGGGCAGAGAAAAGTACTGTAGTGCGGATTGGGGACATAAATACAGCATACAAGAATGCTGTAACAGAGCCCTGAGAGAAGCTGTCCGTACTTTAAATTTGGAAAACCAGGTGACAGGTTCGCTTTAACAACCTCAAATTTTTATACACTAATTCATTCGGGATTTATTTTAGGTCACTTTAGCAATTCGGGTTTATTGGATTTCAAACAATGGTAATGATGCTGAAAAGAGGACATGGCCACCAAACATGCTTTTCAAAGTGTCTGAGTATTAATGGGGAAAATACATGTTTCGATTTATTTTCAAAATTTACTGAAAGGAGTCATAAGTAAAAATGACAACAAACATTATTGAACCATAAATACTACCCCCAAAATAAGCCCCAAGAATAGGTATCAAAGTGACTTACTGACTTACTGCAGATATGCTGGATGTCTAGAGCATTAAAATAGGTGCCTGATGGAGCATCACACCCCAAGATCATTAATCAGGGCGAGTTCATAAGTGAAAATATGTGACTTCTTTGAGATAGTTACAGTGGGGAAAAAAATTATTTAGTCAGCCACTAATTGTGCAAGCTCTCCCACTTAAAAAGATGAGAGAGACCTGTAATTGACATCATAGGTAGACTTCAACTATGAGAGACAAAATGAGAAAACAAATCCTGAAAATCACATTGTCTGATTTGGAAAGAAATTTTTTTCAAATTTTTCGTGGGAAATAAGTATTTGGTCAATTACAAAAGTTCATCTCAATACTTTGTTATATATCCTTTGTTGGCAATGACAGAGGTCAAACGTTTTCTGTAAGTCTCCACAAGGTTGGCACACACTGTTGCTGGTATGTTGGCCCATTCCTCCATGCAGATCTCCTGTAGAGCAGTGATGTTTTGGGGCTGTCGCTGGGCAACACGGACTTTCAACTCCCTCCAAAGGTTTTCTATAAGGTTTAGATAAGGAGACTGGCTAGGTCACTCCAGGACCTTGAAATGCTTCTTACGAAGCCACTCCTTTGTTGCCCTGGTGGTGTGCTTGGGATCATTGTCATGCTGAAAGACCCAGCCACGTTTCATCTTCAATGCCCCTGCTGATGGAAGGAGGTTTGCACTCAAAATCTCACGATACATGGCCCCATTCATTCGTTCATGTACACGAATCAGTCGTCCTGGTCCCTTGGCAGAGAAACAGCCCCAAAGCATGATGTTGCCGCCCCCATGCTTCACAGTAGGTATGGTGTTCTTTGGATGCAACTCAGCATTCTTTCTCTTCCAAACACGACGAGTTGTGTTTCTACCAAACAGTTCTACTTTGGTTTCATCTGACCATATGACATTCTCCCAATACTCTTCTGGATCATCCAAATGCTCTCTAGCAAACTTCAGACGGGCCCGGACATGTAATGGCTTAAGCAGGGGGACACGTCTGGCACTGCAGGATCTGAGTCCCTGACGGCGTAGTGTGTTACTGATGGTAGTCTGTCTAACATTGGTCCCAGCTCTCTGCAGGTTATTCACTAGGTCCCCCGGTGTAGTTATGGGATTTTTGATCACCGTTCTTGAGATCATTTTGACTCCACGAGGAGAGCTCTTGTGTTGAGCCCCAGATTGAGGGAGATTATCAGTGGTCTTGTATGTCTTCCATTTTCTAATTATTGCTCCCACAGTTGATTTCTTCACACCAAACTGTTTGCCTATTGCAGATTCAGTCTTCCCAGCCTGGTGCAGGGCTACAATTTTGTTTCTGGTGTCCTTCAACAGCTCTTTGATCTTCACCATAGTGGAGTTTGGAGTGTGACTGTTTGAGGTTGCGGACAGATTTCTTTTATACTGATAACAAGTTCAAACAGGTGCCAGTACTACAGGTAATGAGTGGAGGACAGAGGAACCTCTTAAAGAAGTTACAGGTCTGTGAGAGCCAGAAATCTTGCTTGTTTGTAATTGACCAAATACTTATTTTCCACCAAAATGAAAAAAAAAATTCTTTCCAAATCAGACAATGTGATTTTCAGGATTTGTTTTCTCATTTTGTCTCTCATAGTTGAGGCCTACCTACAATGTCAATTACAGGCCTCTCTCATCTTTTTAAGTGGGAGAACTTGCACAATTGGTAGCTGACTTAATACTTTTTTTCCCCACTGTATTTATCCACAGGGTATGTGTATGCCACTGCTCCATTCATTGTCTGGGACTTATCCACTGTATGCGGCTGACAGGGAAATCCATGTGCTGTGCTCAGTTGCTGCTGGCAGCCCCATTAACAATGAATGAAGCTGAGGATCGCATTTTCTTGCTATCGTTGGGGGATCCAGCAGTTGTATCACCACTGATCAGTAAGTTATCACATATACAAGTTGGGAAGTTATCACTTCTCCTAGTTGAGACTAACTCTTTAGGCTATGTGCCCACGTAGCGTTTTTGTAGCGTTTTTGCGGCATATTTACGGCCGCGAAAACGCTTGTAAAACAGTCTGCCATGCAAAGCAATGTGAATTCGGATGTGCTGTGCACATGATGCGCTAATTTGCACGCCGAATTCGCATTGCTTTGCAAAACGCAGCATGACCATTTCTACCGCGATTACGCTGCAGCGTAATCGCGGTGCGTGTGGTACCCGGGATGAAGAGGAGACTACAACTCCTCTTCATCCCGGCTAACACGCGGTGAAAAAAAGAAATAAAAAGTAAAAAATAAACAAAACCTGTATATTCACCTCTCCGGCGGCCCCCGGTCTGCTCTCCGGTCTGCTCCCGGCCGCGTCTTCTCTCTTCAGCGTCCCGCAGTGTACTGTCAGGACCTGCGGTGACGTCATTTAGTCAGCTGATGGTCACGCGACCGCTGACGTCGGCGGTCAGGTGATGGTCGCGTGACCATCAGCTGACTAAATGACGTCACCGCAGGTCCTGACAGTACACTGCGGGACACTGAAGAAAGAAGACGCGGCCGGGAGCTGACTGGAGGAGACCGGAGAGCAGACCGGGGGCCGCCGGAGAGGTGAATATACAGGTTTTTTTTTTATTTTTAACGTTTTAATTATTTTTCTTTACTATAGATGCTGCATTTAAAGCATCTAAGTTGTTCACACATTATAAATCCATGCCGGTTGCATGGATTTATATTGTGTGATCAACTTGTCAAGCACTTTTCCAAGTGATGCTCAAAATCGCTTGGAAAAGTGCTTGAAAAAACGCATGTAAAAACGCATGTAAAAACACTTCTCTCTGGCAGAAAAAAAGCATGTAAATCTGCATGCGTTTTTTCTGCCAGAGAGAGGCAAAAACGCTCTGCATCAAATCTGCTACATGGGCACATAGCCTTAATGGTACAAGCAGTTAAATATTTAATTTAAGAGGTGATGTCATGATAGTTACCCCTCTTTGATTTAGCCACATTTAAGCTCAGGTGCAAACAAAGCCTTGGAAGACACGTGACATCAACAGGGACCAAGAAAATACAATATAATCAGGGAAATGGGTGACAAGGAGAGAGAAGGCATTAGTAATCGCTGGACAGAAAGATTAACCTGGCTGCTGTGGTCATGATGGATTGAAGCTGAGCCAGTCTGTTTAGTGGAATACCAATTACTAGTGAGTTACAGTAATTGAAGCAAGAGATTAATAGGGCCTGGATAAGTGTTTTAGCATTGTCAGTTTTGATGCAGGAATGGATACAGAAATGGATATTTTTTAGATAAAGACTAAATGATTTGACAATGGATTGATTATGAAGAAGAAATCATTTACTATCACATATCCCAACCTTACTCTAATAGTTGATTCTCCAATTGTCTTTATACTCCACCTGATATAATATGGCATTCTTTCAGTGCCCCCCGAGAGTGCAAGCCATTGTTGTGTGCTATACTTTCAAAACATGAAACAGCGGAACTTATTTTTGGAGCAAAGTTGCAGATGTCCATTGATTCAGCCAGGTTACCATTTTTGGTTGTGTCAGAAAAATATTAGGAAAATATTAAGAATTTCTCCCTCCCAGACTCCTCTTCATCGCCCCTCCCCTATAGTATTTGGCAGAGGAGAAGAGCTGACACTCCACGCTGCTGTCCCCATGCAAATTAAGCCCACACAGCAGAAGTAGCTGTAAGCAAATGCTAACACAAAAGGTTCTACAAACCCAATTAACATGCAAGTGTGTTTTCCAGTGACACAGGCTTGCAACAATTTACAGCTAGATGAGGAGGAAAGCTCTTTTAGGTTTCAAACACACTCGCAATAACCAGAACAATTCCCAGCTGCAATATGCCTCTGGGCCAGCGCCGATACGGAATATGGAATATTTCAAGTTCCATATGTCCGACAGTAACGGGACCTATATTTTTAGTGGCAGGGTCAGCCAAGGAACAATATGCTTATTTTTCCTTAGCTGTGAGCTCCTCCGGGGAGCGGTAATGCAAAAGTAACAAAATAGACCGCAACTATGTATGTGTGGTCTCTAAAGAAAGGCAAATTCATAATGGAAATTATGGCGTAGTTTGCAAGCTTCTGCGATCAGCAAGCAATAAGTTATCCCAGAAGTTTGCGATTTTAATAAAAATGTGAAGGCTGGAGCCTAGCCCACATGATATCAGCACAGGAGGTGTGTGGGCCGGCCTCCCCCTTCGGCATAAAAGACCCCACTGAGGATGGATCAGTATTCATTGCCGGGAGTATATATTTTTAATAGCAACGGATCCTGTTCGGTAACGGTCAAATCTGGAGTTCCTCCCATTCCACCTATACCGAATCGTCTCAGCGATCTTTATAGTAAGTTTTCTTTAATCCTTATTATTTTGTGTAACTGCATATGTAGCGCCCCGAGGGTTCGGTCGCTACAGAGGTATTGCTTCTCACCCAGAGGTGTGATATCTCACTTCCAGGTAAGGATGGAGTGTGGCTCAGGACCCTAACACCCACATGCACTACACCACATTTCCCGGGGACAGGGCGACAATGCTCCCAAGAGTGAGCACAACTGTCCCTGTCCCTGGCTGGAGTGGGGGGAGGGAACACCTAGAAAGGGGGAACCCAGTAGTGTGTGGGTGGGGAGAGTAGATTCTGGGTGCACTGAAAAGTAGGAGTGTATTAGTATTAGAGTCAAGAGAGAAGTGAGGGAGAAGAGAGAGGAGAAGACTGGGAGCATGGGAGCAGGGGCTCTGTATGAGCTCTGCTCCGCGGGCAGGCCAAGTCACAAGGCCTGGGCCCAGAGGAGAGGAAAAAGAGAGGAGAGGAACGGAGGAGGCTCCAGGAGTGGAGTGAAGGGACCCCAGGGGTGGGGACCGGCCAGTCGCCACCGTACGCCCGCCGCTACCAGAGTAGGGGGGTCAGGCCAAGAAAGGGAACCGGATCCCTCATCTAGTGGTGGAGAGCAACTACCCTCAGCTAGTAACCGGAGGCCGTGGCATTGCACGTGTTACGGCCCCTCACTACACCCGTTAGGAAGGCACCATATAGGACCCAGGGGAACGGAACATACGATTGCCTGCCAAGGCCCGAGACAGCTGGACAAAAACGTGGTCAATTGTGGGGTACGACGGGCCAGAGAAAGGACACACGAAGGGGGTCCTGAAAAGCATTCCAAAAGGTCCCTGGGAGTTGGCCGAGCCCCTCACCTGGTGAGCACAGTACGACGTGGGCAGCCATTACCTGCAGAAGTGGCTTGGAGTGTAAAACTGTGAGTAAAGACCCTGGACTGCATCACTGGACTCTGAGTCATTACTGTTGCTCCCACGCACCATCACCCCCACCATCTGCACTCACTGCCCTGAGGCTATACTCCTCCCGTGGGGAGTTATACTACCCTCTGCACACACAACATCTGCCTCAGCGGTCTGCCACGCAGCGGCGGTTTTCAGTGACCGCAATCCACGGGTGGCGTAGTCGGACACTTAAACATTACAAAACCAAATAAACAGATCTGCCACTGGTTTGACCACCCTGAGCCACAGGACCGGGTCGCCGCCACGGAGACTACAATCCCCAGCATTACACAGAGACCCGGCCCCGGGTATTCCCCCACACACGGCCCAGGGGGCGCGTCACATATGTATTATATTGTCTCCTTTTGTAAAATCCTTGTATATTTTCCCTAAACACTGCCTCCCTTTTGGATTAAATATAAAATTTAATAGTCTTGTTTCTTTTGCTCTGTAATCGTTCCCTCCCTCGAGGCCTGTATTATATTTCAAACTGGCTGGTGGTGGCAGCGAATAATAATAATTGGGCTATTGTGGAGCTGGCAGTAACCATACGGGGCGTATACATGTATTCCATGCATTGGAATCCGGAGGTGTGACGCCATATGCTTTCTGCTCGCTTGCCGATAGCTACGTAGTGAGTAGTCAGGATCGTTTGTGCTCGGATCCCTGACCCAATCCTGACAGAGTGATGGCAATGGTGAGATATTGTGTGATCGCCCCGGTGCCGTCGCCGACGGTCCCTGACAAGTTGTATTAGCAATAGGCATGTTATTCTAAAGTAACTTTTAACCCTTTCCTAATATCAAACATATAAATACGGCACTATCGGTGGGCTTTCAGCAATTTGCCACACCGTATAAGTACCTGCTGAAAAGCTGAGCCTGTGCCATCCATAGCAGGTGTCCGCTGTACATGACCTCAGCATCTAAGCTGTTAAGCAAAAGTAAGAGTTAAAAAAAGTGTTGTATCAATATCAAAAATCCAAGTAAAAAATGCTTTTTTTTTCTTACGAAATCCCTTATTATTGGACCTATCTGTTGTCTGTAATTTGTAAGGATTTTCAGCCTTGAGAAACCACAAAAACATAACATCAACCTGAATTATGGATTTATGCTCGGAAAAATGCCAGTCATATTATTCCACTGGAGATTCCAGGGTGAAAATATGATATAAACTAAAATTATGTCCTGCTTTCATTTCTCCGTACATACAAGGAGACATTCTCCTTTTTCCTTACCAGGTGGAGTGGTGAGAGGTGTGATTGAGACCCTAGATCAGTGTTTCCGAAACTCCAGTCCTCACAGACCCCACTGATCATGTTTTCAGGATTTCCTTAGTATTGCACAGGTGATGGAAGTATCATCAAGGCATCAGGAATTCTCTCACCTTTGCAATACTATGGAAATCCTGAAAACATGACCTGTGGGGTCCGTGAGGATTGGAGTTTGGGAAACACTGCCCTAGATCATCCAGAAAATCTCAGTATCAGATCCAGGAGATACAATGTGAATCTGCGCAAATTTCTATGGTGACTCCATTTCAAAGAATCATTTACGGATCAAATTTGTAAACGCTTTATTCATCCATTTTTGTTTTTGTACTGTTTTGGCCTTGTCCTGTTTTTGCCTTGTGTGTATTTTGTCTTTTTATTATTTCATCTTTTTGTAATTTTTTTTAAGATTTTAACTTTTTTTACATTTAATTACTTAAAATCTATATATCTATAGTCAGACGTTCATGTGTCTGCAACTACCACAAAATCTACATGCACGACACAGGAACTGGGGCATTATAAAATATAACATTTATTGATAAATAAATACAATAAAAAATATGTGTACGGGAAAAGTGACACAACAAAAAAAGTCAAAAAGGGGTAGTAACTATTGCATTATGTTCATACATTCATAAATGAAAAGGATATCAACAAATCATATACCAGACCAAGACATATAAATATATAGAGGCATGCATGAAATGTGTGACAAGGTCCCTAAATAAATTACAAAATAAAGTGCATAGTGCTAAATGTAAAATCTATAGAGACCAATACATGGATACACTGACATTAGTAACATAATTAATGATGCATACACTTGCTAAATATAAAGAGAACTAACACAGTCATGTATTGAAGGAATGGTATATTGCAAATATATGTATGAAAGAAGTAAGATAGCCAATACTAACCCCCAAGTGAGCGGGATCCGCCCCCCGGACGGAAACACAGCGTAACCCACAAGTAATAAAAAGCAATTTCACAGCCACAAGACCGCTAATATGGGACATACAGGTAAGTATAGATTCACACTTCTATCACCTGTATGCCCATATTAACGGTCTGATAGCCCCCAGGGGGTGACATATATTTGCACTCAAAAACATAATAGGCAGAAAAAAATAAATGACCTGTATTGTCCACTGGTAAAGTGTGGCACACATTACCAGAGGCGCTTTTAAGAACAAGTCCTTCATCAGGGGGTGGAATCCAACATGACCCGAGAGGTTTAAAAATTAGTGTCTGGTCAATAGGAGGAGCCAGAGGAATAGTCGCCGCATGCGCTGCCAGGAGGAACCCGGAAGTCACCAGTACCCACATCATGTGACCGATGATGTCTGGGCACATGTCATGTGACCAGGCGCATCGGAAACATGGAGACACAAGAAGTGGCCGAAAGCCAGGACACAGGCAGTGCATATCCGATCACGTCGTATGTGCAAATAGGTATCTATGGCTGGGAAAATTTCTAAGAGGGATGACACTAGGATGGGGAATACATTAGAGAGAACACAGAGTGAATAATACCTTATATATATATATACACTAGCTATTGAACCCATTCTACGCCCGGGTGGCGAGCATTTTTATTGGTATATGGTCTCCCATGTTGGTATGTGCTGCCCCCCTCCTGGTATTTGTGCTGCCCCCACCATCCTATCCCAGTATGCGTGGCACCCCTCATCCCCAATCCTGGTATGCGTGTCACCCCTCATCCCCAATCCCGGTATGCGTGGCACCACTCATCCCCAATCCTGGTATGCGTGTCACCCCTCATCCCCAATCCTGGTATGCGAGGCACCCCTCATCCCCAATCCTGGTATGCGTGGCACCCCTCATCCTTATTCTGCTATGCGTGGCACCCCTCATCCCCAATCCCAGTATGCGTGGCTCCCCTCATCCCCAATCCCATTATTCGTGGCACCCCTCATCCCCAATCCTGGTATGTGTGGCACCCCTCATCCCCAATCCCGGTATGCGTGGCACCCCTCATCCCCAATCCCGATATGCGTGGCACCCCTCATCCCCAATTCTGGTATGCGTGTCACCCCTCATCCCTATTTTGGTATGCGTGTCACCCCTCATCCCTATTTTGGTATGCGTGGCACCCCTCATCCCCAATCCTGGTATGCGTGGCACCCCTCATCACCAATCCTCGTATGCGTGGCACCCCTCATCCCCAATCCTGGTATGCATGGCACCCCTCATCCCTATTCTGGTATGCATCGCACCCCTCATCCCCAATCCTGGTATGCGTGGCACCCCTCATCCCTATTCTGGTATGCATCGCACCCCTCATCCCCAATCCTGGTATGCATGGCACCCCTCATCCCTATTCTGGTATGTGTGGCACCTTTCATCTGCAATCCTGGTATGCGTGGCACCCCTTATCCCCAATCCCGGTATGCGTGGCTCCCCTCATCCCCAATGCCATTATGCGTGGCACCCCTCATCCCCAATCCTGGTATGCGTGGCACCCCTCATCCCCAATCCCGGTATGCGTGGCACCCCTCATCCGTATTCTGGTATGTGTGGCACCCCTCATCCCTATTCTGGTATGCGTGGCACCCCTCATCCCTATTCTGGTATGCGTGGCACCTTTCATTCCCAATCCTGATATGCGTGGCACCCCTCATCCCCAATCCCGGTATGCGTGGCTCCCCTCATCCCCAATGCCATATTGGGTGGCACCCCTCATCCCCAATCCTGGTATGCATGTCACCCCTCATCCCCCATCCTGGTATGCGTTGCACCCCTCATCCCCAATCCTGGTATGCGTGGCACCCCTCATCCCTATTCTGATTTGCGTGGCACCCCTCATTCCTATTCTGCTATGCGTGGCACCCCTCATCCCCAATCCCGGTATGCGTGGCTCCCCTCATCCCCAATCCCGGTATGCGTGGCTCCCCTCATCCCCAATCCCATTATGCGTGGCACCCCTCATCCCCAATCCCGGTATGCGTGGCACCCCTCATCCCCAATCCCGGTATGCGTGGCACCCCTCATCCTCAATCCCGGTATGCGTGGCACCCCTCATCCCCAATCCCTGTATGCGTGGCACCCCTCATCCCTATTTTGGTATGCGTGGCACCCCTCATCCCCAATCCTGGTATGAGTGGCACCCCTCATCCCCAATCCTGGTATGCGTGGCACCCCTCATCCCAAATCCTGGTATGCGTGCCACCCCTCATCACCAATCCTGGTATGCGTGGCACCCCTCATCCCCAATCCTGGTATGCGTGGCACCCCTCATCCCTATTCTGGTATGCATCGCACCCCTCATCTCCAATCCTGGTATGCGTGGCACGCCTCATCCCTATTCTGGTATGGATCGCACCCCTCATCCCCAATCCTGGTATACGTGTCACCCCTCATCCCCAATCCCGGTATGCGTGGCACCCCTCATCCCCAATCCCGGTATGCATGGCACCCCTCATCCCTATTCTGGTATGCATGGCTCCCCTCATCCCTATTCTGGTATGCAAGGCTCCCCTAATCCCGGTATGCGTGGCAGCGTCCAATTCTGCCGGAGGCCGGGGAATGAGTGCGGCGACAGAGCACCGCGCTGTCCGGCGCCATTTTGCTGAAGACACACTGTAAATGTGTCTTCAGTAAAATGGCGCCGGATAGCGATATGCGCACGCGCCGATCCGACGTCTTACTCCGCCCCCGGTCTCCGCTGAAGAGAGGCGCCGCGGCAACGCTCTTCCCGGTCAGGCAAGTATGTAAGTATGGCGCCGGAGATCGCAGTGTGTGTTCAGTGCCTACGCATCCCGCGATCTCCGACGCCATACACCTCCTCTTACCTGTAACGGCTGGATGCGGTCTTCTGTCTGGAGCCAGACTGCGCGTCACGCATGCGCAGTCTATCGAGGCTTCGGACAGAGACCCGCATCCCCGGTTATATTATAGATTATACGTACATAGAACAATATATGCAAAAGTATATACATACAGTGAAGAGCAAAAGGGTAACAATGTTTTGAACTTTTGACTTTCAGGCTCCATATCTCACCATCTACTCCTGCTTTAAGGCCACGGCCCCAATATCAGTATTTGGTCAGTATTCGGTTAGTATTTTTTCTCAGGATTTGGAGCCAATACCAGGTGAGGAACAATCAGAGAAAAGGTTTAATAGAAACAAGTCACCAATTCTGCATTTATCACCCACTCCTGCTTTTGTCTCCTACTCCTGAGAAAAAATACTGACCAAATACTGACCAAATACTGACTGAATACTGACCGAATACTGAGACAACTGTCATTTTATAGACCTTCATCTTGGATATCTCATACATAAATTTGACTTACAACTACTTAGCATATGATTAGTTATGCAAATTCTTATCATATCACTGCATTGTTACTATTTTGCTCCTGATGACGTAAAAATCTTTTTCTTCCTGTATACTACAAATTGCAACCTGTTCTCACATTCCCTAAGAGCGAAGTGTGTTTTTAGGTTGATTCTGAAGGGAAAGGTCGCTAGTTTGAATCGAGGAGCAGTCATGCAGAAAATTTCCTAAGATAATAGAAGCAGCATCATCTAGATCCTCAATAGCGGTCTCTCGGCTAAGAAAATTGGCAAACTGCATCAGGTGAATGCCATGACAGTTAGAAGAATACAAAATGAAGTCCGTCCATCCATTCAAAAGCCAAGAGGTGGACGTCCAGGCAAAATATCGGGAGTCAACAAGTTTGCTCATCACAAGGTCTATTAGTTCTGGTGCGACAAACATGATAGTGGAGGTGACTCATAAGTTTTGTAATAGTGAGATCACAGACATCCATGCAAGCACCGTGCAACGCAATGTTACACAAGTTTTGCATGATGGCTCAAAAATAGGTGAAGAAGCCTCGACTTCAGCATCGTCAGAAGAAGTATCGGCTCGAGTTTGCAAAAAAGTATGAAAAGAGAACAGAAGATTGGAAATGGGTGACAAAAGTCAATAGACTAGGCTCTGATGGGTGCAAATGAGTCTGGAAGAAACAAGGGAAAAAGGGGCTAGCGGACCAAGAAATTGAAGGAACTTTCAAGTTCGGTGAAGGAAGCCTGATGATATGGTGTTTTTTTACAGCCAAAGGCGTTGGATACTTGACCAGGATCGATTGTGGTCTCAATGCTGAGCTATATGTGAATATCCTACTTTGTACACTGGAGTACTATGGGTATGAAAAGGACAACATAGTGTTCCAGCAGGACAACGACCTAAAGCTTACGTCAAGATTGGCAAAGAAATGGTTCATTAACAATGAAGTAGAGGTGCTGGATTGGTCCCCACAGTCCCCAGACTTCAATCCAATTGAACACTTGTGGGTAGAATTGAAGAAAAAACTATACATACTGTAAGGCAGCGCTAGTCATCATGCTGGGGGACACTCGCTGCACCGGGTCAATTAAAGCACACCAGCCACGTTTTCCAGTATTTCACAATCCAGCAGTTTATTATACTTCACTACTGCTTATCACCGAGTCCAACTCAGTGGCTCGCCGTCATACACATATAATGTCCAGGAGCCTTTCAAGTGGCAGACATGCCCACTTGGCTCCAGTTACAGCCTCCAGCAAAGTCACTTATAGCAAAATCCATATAATGCAGTGTTTTACCTTTACCGGGTTTTAGCTGCTTCAGTCAGTTTTGTTCTGCCACCACTGTGGCTTTACGGCTTCCCAGATGGGGGTCTCCAGCCCTCGTTCCTTCAAAGGCTACTGGTATGTTGTCTCACCTAACATCCAGCCTCTGCCTTCCAGGACTCTTGCCTTCCAAGCCTCTGGCCCTCCAAGGCTACTGGTATCGCTTACACCTAAGGATCCAGCCTCTGCCTTTCAGGCTTCGACAGGCTTCACTAGGCCTCACTAAGCCTCTCCAGGCTAACGGTGTCCAACTCACGGGAACAGGCCTCACGCCTTACACACCTGTCTCAAATCTACCTGGGTTTATATATCCTCTAGTGCACAGACAGGACCTGTGCTGATGTCACAGTCATGTGATCAGACCTTCTGTGTGCACAGGACCTGTGCGATGTCACAGTCGTGTGACCAGTCACCTGGGGGAGGTACATGGACAGCCAAAACACACCCTGGACCATTACAGTAATGCCGCAAGCCGCTGCATTACAATACCCAAGTGAGTCGACCAGTATGCACTAACTTTGGGAACACGTAAAAGAGACCTGGGATCAGATTTTGGTCGAGACATGTTTGAATCTGATCGAGAGCATGCCCAAAAGGATTCAGGCAATGTTGAAAGCCAAAGGGGGTTTTACAAAATACTAACAAAATAATAAAAAATTTAATTTAGATTTTTATGAGCAAAACGGTAACAATGCAGTGACATGACAAGAATCTGCATAACTAATCATATGCTAAATAATTGCAAGTCAAATTTAAATATGAGATAGTCAAGATGATTGTCTATAAAATGATGGTAGTCTCACGTTCGAAACAGTAGTGGATGGTGATATATGGAGCCTGAAAGTCAAAAGTTCAAAACATTGTTAACCTTTGGCTCTTCGCTGTACATAAATTTGTTTATATACACAGGATAGATACTTATATAATATATAATGGAGAACAAAACAAAACCTGTGACAATAATGTATAGAGAACCACTTGGTATAGGTATTTGTTTCTATATCACCTGCGAGTATGTATATCTATTATATGGTTCTATATATATTATTGTCACAGCTTTTGTCTTGTTCTCCATTATATATTATATAAGAGCTCCCCACAGTGCCCCACTCTAAATATTGAGCACCCCGGTCTACAGTAATAGCCTGCATAACCATTAGTAGCCCCCTGACCCTAGTCTATAGTAATAGCCCCCCTAATCCCCAGTGCATATTAATAGCATACATCAGGTGTGTGTGTGTGTGGGTGGGGGGGCCTTCTAAACTGCCCGGGGCCCTTGCTACTCTTAATCCACCCCTGATATCATATGATTCATATATAGAGAGGGTATGGTACTTATCAGAGAATCGTCTTCATTAAACCGCCTTGACGTGTTTCACCAATAGGCTCATCAGGAGGCTTGATGCAGAGATGTCAAATCATTATGTTCAGCATAGTTGGATTTATTTGAGTGTATTATTACACTGTGTTCCAAATTATTATGCAAATAATATTTTCTCAGATTTTCCCAAATTACCTATATGAATTGCAGTCATTGTAATTTTCCAGTCAAATAACTATTAGAGTACAATTGAAAGGTTTTTGTACAAACTGCCTATGATAACAGTATATTTTTTAAAAAATAAAACACTCAAACTGCACTCAAAATGCATGTTCCAAATTATTATGCACAGCAGAGTTTTCAACCTTTTCATTTTAATAAAGAACAAAAAAATGGTTATTTTTGAAATTATAAGCATTAGCAGGTTATTACAAACTGAAATCAAACAGTTTTCAGCTCAAAACTTTATTCTAGGTGATGTAACATTTGCACATAGGACCCCTTGTTCGAAAGGAGCTTCTGAACTCTCTCATTCATTGAATTTGTCAGGTTTTGGATGGTTTCTGCTTCAATTGTTTTGCATGAGGACAGAATACCCTCCCAGAGCTGTTGCTTAGATGTGAACTGCCTCCCGCCATCATAGACACTCCTTTTGATGATGCTCCAGAGGTTCTCAAAGGGGTTGAGGTCAGGGGAGCATGGGGGCCACACCATAAGTTTGTCCCCTTTTATGCCCACAGCAGCCAGAGATGCAGATGTGTTATGTGCAGCATGACCTGGGGCATTATCATGCATGAAATGATCTTGATGGTCCAGATGGATGGAGTGGAGGATGGCTGGTTGATGGACACCCCATGCAAACACGGCTACGGCGCCAACAAGGAGGAGGTGGAGTAATGTTTTGGGCTGGAATCATGGGGAGAGAGATTGTCTGCCCTTTTAGGATCCCTGAAGGGGTAAAGATGAACTCCATAATGTATGTTGAGTTTCTCAAACAGCACTTCCTGCCATGGTTCAAGAAGAAGAACCGTGCATTCCGCAGCAAGATCATTTTCATGCATGATAATGCCCCGTCTCATGCTGCACATAACACATCTGCATCTCTGGCTGCTGTGAGCATAAAAGGGGACAAACTTATGGTGTGGCCCCCATGCTCCCCTGACCTCAACCCCATTGAGAACCTCTGGAGCATCATCAAAAGGAGTGTCTATGATGGCGGGAGGCAGTTCACATCTAAGCAACAGCTCTGGTAGGGTATTCTGTCCTCATGCAAAACAATTGAAGCAGAAACCATCCAAAACCTGCCAAATTCAATGAATGAGAGAGTTCAGAAGCTCCTTTTGAACAAGGGGTCCTATGTGCAAATGCTACATCACCTAGAATAAAGTTTTGAGTTGAAAACTGTTTGATTTCAGTTTATAATAACCTGCTAATGCTTATAATTTCAAAAATGACCATTTTTTTGTTCTTTATTAAAATGAAAAGCTTGAAAACTCTGCTGTGCATAATAATTTGGAACATGCATTTTGAGTTTTTTATTTTTTTTTAAAATATACTGTTATCATAGGCAGTTTGTACAAAAACCTTTCAATTGTACTCTAATAGTTATTTGACTGGAAAATTATAATGACTGCAATTCATATAGGTAATTTGGGAAAATCTGAGAAAATATTATTTGCATAATAATTTGGAACACAGTGTATATGCACTCATGAAGGGTTCATTATACTGTATTGAGGACCATGGGTGAGTTTATTATATTCTATGGAGGACCATGGGGAGTGCATTATACTACATGGAGGATTATGAGGAGTGCATTTTACTATATGGAAGATTATGGGGAGCACATTATACTATATGGACAGCTATTTGCGGCCCATTATACTATATGGAAGGCTATGTGGGCCATTATAATATTTGGAGGGCTATTTGGGGGGCAATTATACTGTATACAAGCAATTATACAGTGTAAAGGTTTGAGTGGGATCCATCATACTGTGTGAAGGACTGTGTGGGGGCCATTATACTGTTTGGAGGGATAGTGTGGGCCATTATACAGTGTGGGGCTATTATTCTGTATGTAGGCTCATTTTACTGCATTGAGGGCTGTGTGGGGGTCACAGTTGAGGGATCATACTGTATTGGGGTCACCAGACTTTGCCTTGGGAGTTGAAGTGGGGTACAGTAGGGTCATTATACTGTGCATGTAAAGGCTAGTGTGGAGAAATTTACCATGGGGGTACCATACTGTGTTTGTGGGGCACTTTTTTTGACCTCATACTTTATTGGGGCAATGAAAGAGGAATCTACCACTTCACCAGGAGGAAAATGTAAAGGCTGGAAAGATGTGAGATACTGTATGCTCTTTTGTGACCTTGACAATTATTTATTTATATATATTTTTTTAGGGGGGATTTCTATGTCCGCCTCTTCCTGTGTTTATATAATTTAGAAGGCGGACAATGAGTCAATGCTATGAAATTAAAAATAAAAATAAAGTTTATTTTATACTCAATAAAATGTAAACATATTACATCATGTACAAAAAAGCAAAAGGGGGCAAAAACTTATTGAATACAACAAAGAAAGCAAAAACCCAGAACAGGTGACTGATAGTGACAGCCACTGCTAAAATGAATGTAGTGCTATGCAGTGCATGACCATACACCGCTTGCAGAATTATTAGGCAAATGCGTATTTTTATCACTTTGATACTTTTTATACATGTTGTCCTACTCCAAGCTGCATAGGCTTGAGAGCCAACTACCAATTAAGTAAATCTGGTGATGTGCATCTCTGTAATGAGGAGGGGTGTTGACTAATGACATCAACACCCTATATAAGGTGTGCTTAATTATTAGGCAACTTCCTTTCCTTTGGCAAAATGGGTCCGAAGAGAGATTTGACGGGCTCTGAAAAGTCCAAAATTGTGAGATGTCTTGCAGAGGGATGCAGCAGCCTTGAAATTTCCAAACTTTTGAAGCGTGATCACAAAACAATCAAGCGTTTCATGGCAAATAGCCAACAGGGTCGCAAGAAGCGTGTTGGCCAAAAAAGGCACAAAATAACTGTCCATTAATTGAGGAAAATCAAGCGTGAAGCTGCCAAGATGCCATTCGCCACCAGTTTTGCTATATTTCAGAGCTGCAACGTTACTGGAGTATCAAAAAGCACAAGGTGTGTGATACTCAGGGACATGGCCAAGGTAATGAAGGCTGAAAAACGACCACCTTTGAACAAGAAACATAAGATAAATCGTCAAGAATGGGTCAAGAAATATCTTAAGACTGATTTTTCAAAGGTTTTATGGACTAATGAAATGAGCGTGACTCTTGATGGGCCAGATGGATGGGCCAGAGGCTGGATCAATAAAGGGCAGAGAGCTCCACTCGACTCAGACGCCAGCAAGGTGGAGGTGGGGTACTGGTATGGGCTGGTATCATCAAAGATGAACTTGTGGGACCTTTTCGGGTTGAGGATGGAGTGAAGCTCAACTCCCAGACCTACTGCCAGTTTCTGGAAAACAACTTCTTCAAGCAGTGGTACAGGAAGAAGTTGGTATCGTTCAAGAAAAACATGATTTTCATGCAGGACAATGCTCCATCACATGCATCCAACTACTCCACAGCGTGGCTGGCCAGTAAAGGTCTAAAAGAAGAAAAAATAATGACATGTCCCCCTTGTTCACCTGATCTGAACCCCGTAGAGAACCTGTGGTCCATCATAAAATGTGAGATCTACAGGGAGGGAAAACAGTACACCTCTGGGAACAGTGTCTGGGAGGCTGTAGTGACTGCTGCACGCAATGTTGATCGAAAACAGATCAAGCAACTGACAGAACCTATGGATGGAAGGCTGTTGAGTGTCATAATAAAGAAAGGTGGCTATATTGATCACTAATTTTTTTGGTTTTTGTTTTTGCATGTCAGAAATGTTTATTTCTAAATTTTGTGCACTGATATTGGTTTACCTGGTGAAAATGAACAAGTGAGATGGGATTATATTTGGTTTTTATTAAGTTGCCTACTAATTCTGCACAGTAATAGTTACCTGCACAAACAGATATCCTCCTAAGATAGCCAAATCTGAAAAAAAAACACTCCAACTTCCAAAAATATTAAGCTTGGATATTTATGAGTCTTTTTAGTTGATTGAGAACATAGTTGTTGATCAATAATAAAAATAATCCTCTAAAATACAACTTGCCTAATAATTCTGCACAAAGTGTATATGGGTCAAAAGTGAGATCAGTCAATGTCCCTGTCATGGAGGGTATGGAAGACAATATAGTGTGACCATATATCATGTCACAGATGTGTGCTCATATGAATCACTGTTGATCCAGGCACATGAATGTAGCTCCATGCAGGGATAAATAAACCACATGCTTATCAATAATTTACCCATGGTTCAGAGAGTGGTGGTGTTGAGGATTCCTGATCCCCCTTTTTGAAATACTGTGTTTATATCAGTACAGCCTTGAATGAACTTTGGGACACTTCAGGTACCATTTATGTATTTAGTATTTATTATTGAAGCATTATGGCTTCCTAGGGAGAGCCATCGGTGAGTGGGGGCCCCATTGTCGTATTTTAGGGTGCCAACCTCTGTGGCCAGGAAGTTTCAGTTTTTTGTATAAGTACAGAGTAGAACGAGGTAGCTAATCCACCATTGATTCAGCAGTATCATTTCATCAAAGTTTTAAAAAGACATTGAGCTTGTGAATTTGTTTTATGTCAGTGTGTTTACATTTATGTTGTCAGTCCGATTTTTAATGCATATTTAATAAAAGTTCAAGTTTTATTATAAGGGGTGTGAGACAGTGAGGGGAATCATATGCGAGGGATGGTATGTATCCCCCAGGATGTGCATAGCAGCTTATTTTACCCGCTGGAGTGCATTGCAATCACAGACACACATACAGCAGACCAGACGGAGCGGAGAAAACACCGGGAGGACATCGGAAGGTGAGTATAATCTTTATTTTTTACCATTCTTATTCTTTTTTTTAACTAACTTGGTCATACTACTATAAATCCATGCCGGTTGCATGGATTAATATAGTGTGACTAAGCTGTCAAGCAATTTTCCAAGTGATGCTAAAATTGCTTGGAAAAGCGCTTGATAACCCGCATGCAGAAATGCATGCAAAGACGCTTGACAAATGCTTCTACTTGGCGGGAAAAACGCATGTAAAATCCGCATGCGTTTTTCCTGCCAGGGAGAAGCGGAAAAATATGCAGCATTTCTGCATCGTGGGCACATAGCCTAAAGTGATTAGTGCTAACTGCACACATATTGCGGTACTGCAATATATTTTCTATTAGCACTAAGCACTTTACTTTCTCATGAAATTAAGGCATTTTTATTACTTACTGCAAAGTCAAAAGTTTACATACATTTCATTAGTATTTGGTACCATTGCCCTTAAACTGAATGACTTGGGTCAAACGTTTGGGATATCCTTCCACAAGCTTCTCACAATAGTTGGTCGGAATTTGGGCCCATTCCTCCTGACAAAACTGATGTAACTGATCCAGATTTGTAGGTCGCTTTGCTCGTCCCTACCTTTTCAACTTTGCCCATAAATTTTCAAGAGGATTGAGATCAGGGCTTTGTGATGGCTACTCCAAAACATTGACTCTATTATCCTTAAACCACTTTGTTACCATTTTGGCATTATGCTTCAGGTCATTGTCAATTTGGAAGACCCATTTCCCCCAAGCTTTAACCTCCTGGCTGATGTCTTGAAATGTTGCTTCAGTATTGCCACATAATCTTTTCTCATGATGCCATCTATTTTGTGAAGTATACCAGTCCCTCCTGAAGCAGAACAACCCCACAACATGATTCTGCCACCCCCGTGTTTTACAGTTGGGATGGTGTTCTTAGGCTTCCAAGCCTCTCCCTTTTTCCTCCAAACGTAACAATGGTCATTATGCTATGCCCAAAAAGTTCAATTTTAGTTTCATCAGACCACAGGACATGTCTCCAAAAATTAAGGTCTTTGTTCCTGTGTGCATTTGCAAACATCAAAAACATCAATCTGGCTTTTTTATGTTTCTTTTGGAGTAATGGCTTCTTCCTGGCAGAGTGGCCTCTCAGCCCATGTTGATACATCACTCATTTCACTGTGGTTATTGACACAATCTTACCAGCTTCCGCCAACATTTTCACAAGGTCTTTTGCTTTTGTCCTTGGATTGATATGCACATGTCGGACAAAAGCATGTTCTTCTCTGGGATACAGAACCCGTTTCCTTCCTGAGTGGTATGATGGCTGTACATTCCCATCTTGTTTGTACTTGCGTATAATTGTTTGTACAGATGAACGAGGCACCTTCAGGCATCTTAAAATTGTACCCAAGGATGAGCCAGACTTGTGCAAGTCCACAATTCTGTTCCTGATATCTTGGCTGATTTCTTTAGACTTTCCCATGATGCTACACAAAGAAGCAGTGTGTTTCAGGTGTGCATTAAAATACAACCACATGTGTGTCCCTAATTAACTCAGATGTTGCCAAAAAAGAAGCTTCCAAAAATATATCATTATATGGGCAGAATTGTTTAAAGGCATAGTAATCTTAGGGTATGTAAACTTTGACTTTGCAGTAAGTAATAAAAATGTATTAAAACATTCTCTCTCTCATTATTCTGGCATTTGGCAAATATTAAAAATTATGGTAATCCTAATTGACCTATAACAGGAAGGGTTATTCTTTTCATGTCAGATATTGAGAAAAACATGCATATGTGTCTTTTTATATAGTGTATGTAAAATTCTGGTTTCAACTGTATATAGGAACTGGTACTAAGACTTAGCATGTTAATGGAATCAGAAGTCAACTGATTCAAAGAACCTGGTAACCCTAAGGTTATGTTCACACATGTTGGGTTTTTCAGCCACACAAATCTGCAACAAAACCTAATCTCTGGCAGGAAATCAGCTGCGTCAAAAATGCAGGTTTTGCTGTATTTCTTTATGCATTTTTTGTGCATTTTTTCAGTGTTTTTCTCACTGTCCTTCTGTCTCTATTTATGCATGTATATAAAGTACTATGAAAAAAAAGAAACAAATTCTATTTTGCCATCAAAACGCTGAAAAAACACTGATGCAAATTTTGGTGTGTTTTTGATGCGTTTTTTCAGCATTTTTTTCACCACCCATTACTTCCTATTGGTGAAAAACGCTGAAAAAACGCTGAAAGAAGTGACATGCTCTATTTTTCAAAAACCCAACCAAGGCACAAAATACGCAGCAAAAAAAAAACCATGATGTGTGAACAGAGAATTCTGGTTTCTCATAGACTTTGCTGGTACTGCAAAACGCAGCTGAAAATTTGCTTAAAAATCAAAAAACGCTGAAAAACCCAACATGTGTGAACATATCCTAACAAGGCCCTGAGTAGGGTTCCTAGTGGCTGATGGGTCCAGCAACTGCACCTGCTTAAAATATTACTTAACATCAAACCCAATATTGTTGATATTTTTCATTGAAGTAAGGCACCCTAAGACCACGATCGGGTCCATAAGAAACCCTTCCAGTGTCAATGACCACCTAATGGTTCAAAATATCTATCCAACTCTACACTGTCAAGTGTAGACTGAGCATCCCAAAATGCCAAAGGGATTTCAGAAACCAGAATATTTAGTACCTTATTTCAATCCGACTTCACCAATCTTTATTTTTTTTTTGGTGTTTCCCTTAGGGTGTAACATTAAGTCGTCTAAAGAAACTCAGTGTGAAGGCATTCGTCTTGACTAGCAAAGATGTTCCTCCTTCGCCACAGGAGTCTGACAGGTAAGGGGACATTTTAACTCATCCTTCGTGTAACGGGAGTGGTGGAACCACTGTGCCGTGATCCAAGTAGAGCCTGGAGGGGCATGACTAGGTGCTACTCCAAAACTGACCTATGCCCTTCCTGTATACCAGCCGCACCTGCCTCCGTCAGCCAGTACCTGCCTGTCTACCAGCCGTGTCCGCCAGCACTTGCCGCTCCTGGGTTCCTGCCATGCCTGCCTGTACCAGCTGAACTTTCCCTTCTTACCTGTTCCAGCCTCCTGTCACTTGTGGGTCAGCTGCCGTGCATCCAAGGTCAGCTTTGGTGTAGCACCTAGTCATGCCCCTCCAGGCTCTCCTTGGATCACGGCACAGTTGTTCCACCACTCCCGTTACACGAAGGATAATTTAAAATGTGCCTTTACTTGTCAGACACTGGGCCAGACCGAGTCGGGTGGCGCAACGCACCGGACACTGGACTAGATCCGAAGCGAGTGACCCAACGCACCGGACACTGAGCCAGACACGAGGCGGGCAGCCCAAAACACCAGGCACTGAGCCAGACTCGAAGCTGCCGGCCCAACACACCAGACACTGAGGCCAGACTCGAGGCGGGCGGCCCAACACACCGGACACTGGGCCATACCCAAGGCGGGCAGCCCAACACACCAGACACTGGGCCAGACCCGAAGCGAGCGGCCCAACACACCAGACACTGGGCCAGACCCGAGGCGGGAGGCCCAACACACCAGACACTAGGCCAGACGTGAGGTGGGCATCCCAACACACCAGACACTGGCCCAGATCCGAGGCGGGCAGACCAACATACCAGACACTGGGCCAGACCTGAGGTGGGCCGCCCAACACACCAGACACTAGGCCAGACGCGAGGTGGGCATCCAAACACACCAGACACTGGGCCAGACCCGAGACCTGTGGCCCAACACACCAGACACTGGGCCAGACCCAAGGCGGGCAACCAAACGCACCGGACACTGGGCCAGACCCGAAGCAGGCGGTCAAACGCCTCGGACACTGGGCCAGACACGAGGCGGGCGGGCCAACACACTGGACACTGGGCCAGGCCCGAGGCCAAAATTACCAGGCACTGGGCCAGACCCGAGGCGGGCAGCCCCACACACCAGACACTGGGCTAGACCCGAGGTGGGCAGCCCAACACACCGGCCACTAGGCCAGACCCGAGGCGGGTGGCCCAAAATACGTGACACTGGGCCAGACCCGAGGCGGGCGGCCCAACACACCGGATACTGGGCCAGACACGAGGCGGGCGTTTCAACGCATCGGACACTGGGTCAGACCGGAGGTGGGCGGCCCAAAGCAACAGATACTGATCCAGACCCGAGGCGGGCGACCCAACACGCCAGACTCTGGGCCAAACCCGAGGCAGACGGCCCAACACTCCGGACACCGGGCCAGACCCAAGGCGGGCAGCGCAACACACCAGATACTAGGCCAGACACGAGGCGGGCGGTCCAATGCATCGGACACTGGGCCAGACCTGAGGCAGGCGGCCCAAAGCAACGGACACTGGGCCAGACCCGAGGCGGGCAACCAAACGCAACAGACACTGGGCCAGACGCGAGGCGGGCGGCCCAATGCACCGGACACTGGGCCAGACCTGAGGCGGGCGGCCCAAAGCAACGGACACTGGGCCAGACCCAAGGCAGGAGGCCCAACGCACCAGACACTAGGCCAGACCCGAGGCGGGCAACCAAACGCAACGGACACTGGGCCAGACCCGAGGCGGGCGGTCAAACGCATCGGACACTGGGCCAGACCCGAGGCGGGCGGTCAAACGCATCAGACACTGGGCCAGACAGGAGGTGGGCGGCCCAATGCACCAGACACTGGGCCAGACCCAAGGCGGGCGGCCCAAAGCAACGGAAACTGGGCCAGACCCGAGGCGGGAGGCCCAACGCACCGGACACTGGGCCAGACCAGAGGTGGGCGGCCCAGCACACTGGACACTGGGCCAGGCCGGAGGCAGGCGGGCAAAAATACCAGGCACTGGGCCACACCCAAGGCGGGCGGCCCAAAACACCAGACACTGGGCCAGACCCAAGGCGAGCGGCCCCACACACCAGACACTGGGCCAGACCCAAGGTGGGCGGCCCAAAATACGTGACACTAGGCCAGACCCGAGGCGGGCGGCCCAAAATATGAGACACTGGGCCAGACCCGAGGCAGGCGGCCCAACACACCAGATACTGGGCCAGATCCAAGGCGGGTGGCCCAACGCACCGGACACTGGACCAGACCCGAGGCGGGCGTCCCAACACGCCAGACACTGGGCCAGACCCGAGGCAGGCGGCCCAACACACTGGACACCGGGCCAGACCCAAGGTGGGCAGCTCAACACACCAGACTCTAGGCCAGACGCGAGGCGAGCGTCCCAACACACCAGACACTGGGCCAGACCCAAGACGGGCGCCCAACGCACTGGACACTTGGTCAGACCCGAGGCGGGCAACCAAACGCATCGGACACTGGGCCAGACCCAAGGCGGGCGGTTCAATGCATCGGACACTGGGCCAGACGTGAAGCGGGCGGCCCAATGAACCGGACACTGGGCCAGACCCGAGGCAGGCGGCCCAAACCAACGGACACTGGGCCAGACCCGAGGTGGGAGGCCCAATGCATCGGACACTGGACCAGACTCGAGGCGGCCGGCCCACCACACCGGACACTGGGCCAGACCCGAGGCGGGCGGCCAAAAATACCAGACACTGGGCCAGACCTGACGCGAGCAGCCTCACACACCAGACACTGGGCCAGACCCGATGTGGGCGGCCCACACACCGGACAGCAGGCCAGACATGAGGCGGGCGGTCCAACAAACCGGACACTGGGCCAGATCCGAGGCGGGCAGCCCAACACACCGGACACTGAGCCAAACCCGAAGCGGGCAGCCCAACACACCGGACACTGAGCCAAACCCGAAGCGGGCGGCCCAACATACCGGACACTGGGCCAAACCCGAGGCGGGCAACCGATGCACCGGACACTGGCCACCCGCCTCGAGTCTGGCCCAAATGCATAGGACACTGGGCCAGACGCGAGGCGGGCGGCCCAACGCACCGGACACTGGGTCAGACCCGAGACAGGCAGCCCAAAGCAACGGACACTGGGCCAGACCCGAGGCGGGAGGCCCAACGCACCGGACACTGGGCCAGACCCGAGAGGGACGACCCAACACACCAGACACTGGGCCAGACCCGAGGCAGGCAGCCCAAAATACCAGACACTGGGCCAGACCCGAGGCGAGCGGCCCCACACACCAGGCACTGGGCCAGACCTGAGGCGGGCGGCCTAACACACCGGACCCTAGGCCAGACCTGAGGCGGGCGGCCTAAAATACGTTACACTGGGTCAGACCCGAGGTGGGCGGCCCAACGCACCGGACACTTGGCCAGACCCGAGGCGGGCGGCCCAACAAACCGTACACTGGGTCAGACCCGAGGCATGCAGCCTAGCACACTGGACACTGAGGCAAACCCGAAGTGGGTGGCCCAACACACCGGACACTGGGCCAGACCTGAGGCGGGCGGCCCAACACACCAGACACTGGGCCAGACCCGAGGCAGTCAGCGTAACACACAGGACACAGGGCCAGACCCGAGGCGGGCAACCCAATGCATCGGACACTGGGTCAGACCCGAGGCGGGCAGCCCAACACATCAGAAACTGGGCCAGACGCGAGACAGGCGGCCCAACGCTCCGGACACTGGGCCAGACGCGAGGCGAGCTGCCCAAAACATCAGACAATAGGCCAGAGCCGAAGCAGGCGGACCAACACACCAGATACTGGCCCAGACCCGTAGCGAGTGGCCCAACACATCAGACACTGGGCCAAACCCGAGGTGGGCGGGCCAACAAACCAGACACTGGGCCAGACCCGAGTCAGGCAGCCCAATGCATCAGAAACTGGGCCAGATGCGAGACGGGTAGCCCAACGCTCCGGACACTGGGCCTTATCCGAGGCGAGCTGCCCAAAATATCAGACACTGGGCCAGAGCCAAAGTAGGTGGCCCAACGTACCAGACACTGGGCCAGATCCGAGGTGGGTGGCCCAACACACTGGACACTGGGCCAGACCCGAGACGGGCGGCCCCAAACACCAGATACTGGGCCAGACCCAAAGCGGGCGGCCCAACGCGTCAGACACTGGGCCAGATTCGAGGCAGGCGGCCCAACTCACCGGACACTGGGATCAGACCCGAGTCGGGCGACCCAACACACCAGACACTGGGCCAGACCCGAGGCGGGCGACCCATAGCACCGGACACAGGGCCAGACCCGAAGCGGGTGGCCCAACGCACCAGCCACTGGGCCAGACCCGTGGTGAGTGGCCCAACAAATCAGACACTGGGCCAAACCCGAGGTGGGCGGCTCAACACACCAGACACTAGGCCAGACCTGAAGCAGACGGCCCAACACACCAGATACTGGCCCAGTCCCGAGGCGGGCGGCTCAACACACAAAACACTGGGCCAGACCCGAGGCGGGCGGCCCAACGAACCAGACACTGGGCCAGACCCGAGGTGGGCGGCCCAACACACCGGACACTAGGCCAGACCCGAGGCGGGTGGCCCAAAATACGTGACACTGGGCCAGACCCGAGGCGGGCGGCCCAACACACCGGATACTGGGCCAGACATGAGGCAGACGTTTGAACCCATCAGACACTGGGACAGACCCGAGGCGGGCGGCCCAAAGCAACAGACACTGGGCAGACCTGAGGCGGGCGTCCCAACACGCCAGACACAAGGCCAGACGCGAGGCGGGCACCCAACGCACTGGACACTGAGCCAGACCCGAGGCGAGCGGCCCCACACACCAGACACTGGGCCAGACCCGAGGCGGGCGGCCCAAAGCAACTGACATTGGGCCAGACCCGAGGCGGGCATCCCAACACGCCAGACACTGGGCCAGACCCGAGGCAGGCAGCCCAACACACCGGACAGTGAGCCAGACCCGAGGCGGGCATCACAACACACTGGACACTGAGCCAGACCCGAGGCAAGCGGCCCCACACACCAGACACTGGGCCAGACCCCAGGTGGCGGCCCAACACACCGGACACTAGGCCAGACCCGAGGCGGGTGGCCCAAAATACGTGACACTGGGCCAGACCCGAGGCGGGCAACCAAATGCACCGGACACTGGGCCAGACGTGAGGTGGGCGGCCCAACACACCGGACACTGGGCCAGACCCAAGGCGGGCGGTTCAATGCATCGGACACTGAGCCAAGCGTGAGGCGGACAGCCCACAGAACCGGACACTGGGCCAGACCCGAGGCAGGCGGCCCAAACCAACGGACACTGGGCCAGATCCGAGGTGGGAGGCCAAATCCGAGGCGGGCGGCCGAACACACCGGACACTGGGCCAGACCCGAGGCGGGCGGTTCAATGCATCGGACACTGGGCCAGACGTGAGGCGGACAGCCCAATGAACCGGACACTGGGCCAGACCCGAGGCAGGCGGCCCAAACCAACGGACACTGGGCCCGACCCGAGGTGGGAGGCCAAACCTGAGGCGGGCGGCCCAACACACCAGACACTGGGCTAGACCCGAGGCGGGCGGCCAAAAATACCAGGCACTGGGCCAGACACGAGGCTAGCGGCCCAAAATACCAGACACTGGGCCAGACCCGACGCGAGCAGCCCCACACACCAGACACTGGGCCAGACCAGAGGCTGGCGGCCCAACACACTGAGCCAGATCTGAGTCGGGTGGTCCAACGCACCAGAAACTCGTTCAGAACAGAGGCGGGCGGCCCAACGCAAGAGGACACTGACCCAGACCTAAGGTGGGCGGCCCAATGAATCGGACAGTGAGCCAGACCCGAGGCGTGCATCACAACACACTGGACACTGAGCCAGGCCCGAGGCGAGCGGCCCCACACACCAGACACTGGGCCAGACCCGAAGTGGGCGGCCCAACACACCGGACACTAGGCCAGACCCGAGGCGGGTGGCCCAAAATACGTGACACTGGGCCAGACCCGAGGCGGGCGGCCCAACGCACCGTACACTGGGCCAGACCTGAGGCGGGCGGCCCAACAAAGCAGACACTGGGACAGACCCGAGGCGGGCAGCCCAACACACCGGACACTGAGCCAAACCTGAAGCGGGTGGCCCAACACACTAGACACTAGGCCAGGCGCGAGGCGGGCGTCCCAACACACTAGATACTGGGCCAGACCTGAGGCGGGCGCCCAACGCACCGGACACTAGGCCAGACCCGAGGCGGGCAACCAAACACACTGGACACTGGGCCAGACCCGAGGCGGGAGGCCAAACCCGAGGCTGGCGGCCCAACACACTGAGCCAGATCTGAGTCGGGTGGTCCAACGCACCAGAAACTCGTTCAGAACAGAGGCGGGCGGCCCAACGCAAGAGGACACTGACCCAGACCTAAGGTGGGCGGCCCAATGAATCGGACAGTGAGCCAGACCCGAGGCGTGCATCACAACACACTGGACACTGAGCCAGGCCCGAGGCGAGCGGCCCCACACACCAGACACTGGGCCAGACCCGAAGTGGGCGGCCCAACACACCGGACACTAGGCCAGACCCGAGGCGGGTGGCCCAAAATAAGTGACACTGGGCCAGACCCGAGGCGGGCGGCCCAACACACCGGATACTGGGCCAGATACGAGGCGGACGTTTTAACGCATCGGACACTGGGTCAGACCCGAGGCGGGCGGCCCAAAGCAACAGACACTGGGCCAGACCCGAGGCGGGCGTCCCAACACGCCAGACACTGGGCCAGACCCGGGGCAGGCGGCCCAACACACCGGACAGTGAGCCAGACCTGAGGCGGGCATCACAACATACTAGACACTGAGCCAGACCCGAGGCGAGCGGCCCCACACACGAGACACGGGGCCAGACCCGAGGTGGGCGGCCCAACACACCGAACACTAGGCCAGACCCGAGGCGGGTGGCCCAAAATACGTGACACTAGGCCAGACCCGAGGCGGGCAACCAAATGCACTGGACACTGGGCCAGACGCGAGGCGGGCGGCCCAACACACCGGACACTGGGCCAGACCCAAGGCGGGTGGCCCAAAGCAACGGACACTGGGCCAGACCCGAGCCGGGCGGTCAAACGCATCGGACACTGGGCCAGACACGAGGCGGGCGACCCAATGCACTGGACACTGGGCCAGACCCGAGGCGGGCGGCCCAAAGCAACGGACACTGGGTCAGACCCGATGCGGGAGGCCCAATGCACCGGACATTGGGCCAGACCCGAGGCGGGCAACCAAACGCACCGGACACTGGGCCAGACCCGAGGCAGGCGGTTCAATGCATCGGACACTGGGCCAGATGCGAGGCGGGCGGCCCAACGAACCGGACACTGGGCCAGACCCAAGGCGGGCGGCCCAAACCAACGGACACTGGGCCAGACCCGAGGTGGGAGGCCAAAAATACCAGGCACTGGGCCAGACACGAGGCGAGAGGCCCAAAATACCAGACACTGGGTCAGACCCGACGCGAGCAGCCCCACACACCAGACACTGGGCCAGACCCGAGGTGGGCGGCCCAACACACCGGACACTAGGCCAGACCCGAGGTGGGCGGCCCAAAATACGTGACACTGGGCCAGACCCGAGGTGGGCGGCCCAACGCACCGTACACTGGGCCAGACCTGAGGCGGGCGGCCCAACAAAGCAGACACTGGGACAGACCCGAGGCGGGCAGCCCAACACACCGGACACTGAGCCAAACCTGAAGCGGGTGGCCCAACACACTAGACACTAGGCCAGGCGCGAGGCGGGCGTCCCAACACACTAGATACTGGGCCAGACCTGAGGCGGGCGCCCAACGCACCGGACACTAGGCCAGACCCGAGGCGGGCAACCAAACACACTGGACACTGGGCCAGACCCGAGGCGGGAGGCCAAACCCGAGGCTGGCGGCCCAACACACTGAGCCAGATCTGAGTCGGGTGGTCCAACGCACCAGAAACTCGTTCAGAACAGAGGCGGGCGGCCCAACGCAAGAGGACACTGACCCAGACCTAAGGTGGGCGGCCCAATGAATCGGACAGTGAGCCAGACCCGAGGCGTGCATCACAACACACTGGACACTGAGCCAGGCCCGAGGCGAGCGGCCCCACACACCAGACACTGGGCCAGACCCGAAGTGGGCGGCCCAACACACCGGACACTAGGCCAGACCCGAGGCGGGTGGCCCAAAATACGTGACACTGGGCCAGACCCGAGGCGGGCGGCCCAACACACCGGATACTGGGCCAGATACGAGGCGGACGTTTTAACGCATCGGACACTGGGTCAGACCCGAGGCGGGCGGCCCAAAGCAACAGACACTGGGCCAGACCCGAGGCGGGCGTCCCAACACGCCAGACACTGGGCCAGACCCGGGGCAGGCGGCCCAACACACCGGACAGTGAGCCAGACCTGAGGCGGGCATCACAACATACTAGACACTGAGCCAGACCCGAGGCGAGCGGCCCCACACACGAGACACGGGGCCAGACCCGAGGTGGGCGGCCCAACACACCGAACACTAGGCCAGACCCGAGGCGGGTGGCCCAAAATACGTGACACTAGGCCAGACCCGAGGCGGGCAACCAAATGCACTGGACACTGGGCCAGACGCGAAGCGGGTGGCCCAACACACCGGACACTGGGCCAGACCCAAGGCGGGTGGCCCAAAGCAACGGACACTGGGCCAGACCCGAGCCGGGCGGTCAAACGCATCGGACACTGGGCCAGACACGAGGCGGGCGACCCAATGCACTGGACACTGGGCCAGACCCGAGGCGGGCGGCCCAAAGCAACGGACACTGGGTCAGACCCGATGCGGGAGGCCCAATGCACCGGACATTGGGCCAGACCCGAGGCGGGCAACCAAACGCACCGGACACTGGGCCAGACCCGAGGCAGGCGGTTCAATGCATCGGACACTGGGCCAGATGCGAGGCGGGCGGCCCAACGAACCGGACACTGGGCCAGACCCAAGGCGGGCGGCCCAAACCAACGGACACTGGGCCAGACCCGAGGTGGGAGGCCAAAAATACCAGGCACTGGGCCAGACACGAGGCGAGAGGCCCAAAATACCAGACACTGGGTCAGACCCGACGCGAGCAGCCCCACACACCAGACACTGGGCCAGACCCGAGGTGGGCGGCCCAACACACCGGACACTAGGCCAGACCCGAGGCGGGCGGCCCAAAATACGTGACACTGGGCCAGACCCGAGGTGGGCGGCCCAACGCACCGTACACTGGGCCAGACCTGAGGCGGGCGGCCCAACAAAGCAGACACTGGGACAGACCCGAGGCGGGCAGCCCAACACACCGGACACTGAGCCAAACCTGAAGCGGGTGGCCCAACACACTAGACACTAGGCCAGGCGCGAGGCGGGCGTCCCAACACACTAGATACTGGGCCAGACCTGAGGCGGGCGCCCAACGCACCGGACACTAGGCCAGACCCGAGGCGGGCAACCAAACACACTGGACACTGGGCCAGACCCGAGGCGGGCGGTTCAATGCATCGGACACTGGGCCAGACGCGAGGCGGGTGGCCCAACGAACCGGACACTGGGCCAGACCCGAGGCGGGCAGCCCAAGCCAACGGACACTGGGCCAGACCCGAGGCGGGAGGCCAAACCCGAGGCGGGCGGCCCAATACACCGGACACTGGTCAGACGCGCGGCGGGCGGCCAAAATTACCAGGCACTGGGCCAGACACGAGGCGAGCGGCCCAAAATACCAGACACTGGGCCAGACCCGATGCGAGCAGCCCCACACACCAGACACAGGGCCAGACCCGAGGTGGGCGGCCCACAGGGGTGGATTAAGAGTAGCCAGGGCCCTGGGCAGTTTGCAAGGCATGGGCCCCCCATCATGTCACATAATCTCCTTTGATAGCTCATGTGATGGGTCATGTGAGTAACACACAGGTGCTCTAGTTCACATCTGAAGATGGAAAACGACAATTTTTTTCCCTTATGTACAGCACTGTACATAGCGCTACATAAAATAGAACAGAGTGATCAACCTATGGGGGCTCTTATACATGTAAACCATAACAAAAAAACAACAACCTCTATTTAGTTTAAAAACCCCATACATAAATGCAAACACTTTGCACAGAAAAACAGTGATATAAAATAAGAGCAGAAATGAGGGGAGATAGGGATTCGTTTTGGCCTTCACAATTCCCTTCCTGACAGCAGAGGTTGCCACCCTAACTTAAAACAGTATGGCGCCCCCGCTCCTCGCCGACTGCCCCTATGTAGCCCTACCACTACTCTAACTGACCAGGCATCCTCAGTAGGTGATCAGATAATATGTAATGAACATATACAAATGTATACAGGATAGATACTAGTGGTCTGAGGGGTATGTATCAGAAATATTATTCAACTATCTGATCAGAAAAAAACCCTAACAAAGTCCAAGAAGAAGTGTATATGATGTCCTTGTCAAACAAAGAATAACCCTTCAGAACATAAATGGCCGGTCATGTGGCAGTGCATTTAAAACCCCAAAACATCCATATACCTCAGTCACGTTTCTATGGACATTGAATATCCTATATATGTATATAGCCTGAACACTTGTGTACTTAGCTTATTGGCATTTTCTTTCAACGCGTTTCCCCCCTCTTTTGGTCATTCAGGGATTCATCAGGTTATTCCTTCAATCAGGACAACAAAAGGAGACCATAAGCTGTACTGCAATGAGGACACAACCCCCTACATACAGTATGAGCCCGCACATACAGTACAGACCAAAAGTTTGGACACACCTTCTCATTTAAAGATTTTTCTGTATTTTCATAAATATGAAAATTGAACATTCACACTGAAGGCATCAAAACTATGAATTAACACATGTGGAATTATATACTTAACAAAAAAGTGTGAAACAACTGAAAATATGTCTTATTTTCCAGGTTCTTCAAAGTAGCCACCTTTTGCTTTGATGATTGCTTTTCACACTCTTGGCATTCTCTTGATGAGCTTCAAAAGGTAGTCACCGGAAATGGTCTTCCAACAATCTTGAAGGAGTTCCCAGAGATGCTTAGCACTTGTAGGCCCTTTTGCCTTCACTCTGCGGTCCAGCTCACCCCAAACCATCTCGATTGAGTTCAGGTCTGGTGACTGTGGAGGCCAGGTCATCTGGCGTAGCACCCCATCACTCTCCTTCTTGGTCAAATAGCCCTTACACAGCCTGGAGGTGTGTTTGGGTTCATTGTCCAGTTGAAAAATAAATGATGGTCCAACTAAACGCAAACCGGATGGAATAGCATTCCGCTGCAAGATGCTGTGGTAGCCATGCTGGTTCAGTATGCCTTCAATTTTGAATAAATCCCCAACAGTGTCACCAGCAAAGCACCCCCACACCATCACACCTCCTCCACGCTTCACGGTGGGAACCAGGCATGTAGAGTCGATCCATTCGCCTTTTCTGCATCGCACAAAGACACGGTGGTTGGAATCAAAGATCTCAAATTTGGACTCATCAGACCAAAGCACAGATTTCCACTGGCTTAATGTCCATTCCTTGTGTTCTTTAGCCCAAACAAGTCTCTTCTGCTTGTTGCCTGTTTTTAGCAGTGGTTTCCTAGCAGCTATTTTACCATGAAGGCCTGCTGCACAAAGTCTCCTCTTGACAGTTGTTGAAGAGATGTGTCTGCTGCTAGAACTCTGTGTGGCATTGACCTGGTCTCTAATCTGAGCTGCTGTTAACCTGCAATTTCTGAGGCTGGTGACTCGGATAATCTTATCCTCAGAAGCAGAGGTGACTCTTGGTCTTCCTTTCCTGGGGCGGTCCTCATGTGAGCCTGTTTCTTTGTAGCGCTTGATGGTTTTTGCAACTGCACTTGGGGACACTTTCAAAATTTTCCCAATTTTTCACACTGACTGACTTTCATTTCTTAAAGTAATGATGGCCACTCGTTTTTCTTTACTTAGCTGCTTTTTTCTTGCCAGAATACAAGTTCTAACAGTCTATTCAATAGGACTATCAGCTGTGTATCCACGAGACTTCTGCACAACACAACTGATGGTCCCAACCCCATTTATAAGGCAAGAAATCCCACTTATTAAACCTGACAGGGCACACCTGTGAAGTGAAAACCATTTCCGGTGACTACCTCTTGAAGCTCATCAAGAGAATGCCAAGAGTGTGCAAAGCAGTCATCAAAGCAAAAGGTGGCTACTTTGAAGAATCTAGAATATAAGACATACTTTCAGTTGTTTCACACTTTTTTGTTAAGTATATAATTCCACATGTGTTAATTCATAGTTTTGATGCCTTTCAGTCATGAAAATACAGAAAAAATCTTTAAGTGAGAATGTGTGTCCAAACGTTTGGTCTGTACTGTAGCTCCCTAGATACAGTATGAGCCCCACATGCAATATATATATATATATATATATATATATATATATATATAGTATGAGCCCCCACATAGCTACCTACAGTATGAGCACTTGCATAACTACCTATATACAGTATAAGCTCCACATAGCTCCATATATACAGTATGAGCTCCCATACAGCCTCCTATATACAGTCTGAGCTTGCACATAGCTACCTATATACAGAATAAGCCCGCACATGGCTCCCTACATACAGAGTGAGCCCCCATATAGTCTCCTTCATACAGTATGAGCCCACACATAGCTACCTATATGCAGAAAAAGCTCGCACATAGCTCCCTATATATAGAATGTGCCTGCACATAGCTTCTCATATACATAATGAGCCCCCACATAGCCTTCAATATAAAGTATGAGTCCGCACATAACCCCCAACAGTATAAACCCCCATATGCAGTATGAGCCCGCACAGAGCCTCCTATATATCACAAGTGAGAAAAAAATCATACCAATTTTATTCATTAGAATGGGACCGATTTTTTTTATATGCTTGTGTGACCCTAACTTTCCAGTCATAGGGGTGAGGCCGGCACGGCTTCAGTCACTGCTCTGTGCATAGTGAGCAGCGGCTGTAACTGCATCCCTGCACTGATTGAAAGCTGGATCTAAGGCCTCTTTCACACATCCGTGTTTCCAGTACATGTGGTGACAGTTTCCACACGTACTGGAGACACTGACACACGCAGACCCATTCAAAGGCATGGGTCTGTGCACATGTCAGTGTGTTTCCACAGACCGTGTGTCCATGTGCTCCACACGCTGACATGTCCGTTTTTTTTGTGGATGCATGGTCCGCAAAACATCCCACACGGATGATATCCGTGTGACACGTACCGGTGCCTGGGAACCAGCGCTACAGTTAGCACTGTTCCCAAGTGCTGATTGTCTCTGCGATCAGCACCAGCAGGGACAATGATGTGGGTAGTAGTGTCAGCTCTTGCTGTGTCCCTGTGTAAAAATAAGAATAAAATAATAAAATCCATATACTCACCTGTCTGGAGATGTCCCCCGCTGCAATCCTCTGACCGGTGATGCCGGGGAGAATGAGCCGCTCTGGAGCTGCGCTCAGTGAGTGACAGGACACTGCTCCTGAGCTCAGCATAGCTCCGGGGCCCACTCGCTGGAGCGGCTCATTGTGCCCGGCTCCTCGACATCAGCGGTCGGAGGATTACAGGGGGGGACATCTCGGACAGGTGAGTATAAGGATTTTATTATTTTATTCTAATTTTTACACAGGGACATTGCGAGAGCAGTGTTCAGCACCCGGTCCGTGTGATCCTGATGTGCAACACGGACACACGGATATTTCCGGTACCGTGTGAATCCTGCCTAATGCTGAGCGCTAGGATGTGGTTACAGCCAAAAAGCCATGCTGGACGCACATCTATAACGGAAAGCCTGAGGCTGCTGAGAGGAGTAAAGTATAATTACTGCTGGCAGAGGGACTCTCAGTGCACTGGTCACATCGCTTCAGAACGCTATTAACTGCATATCTGCATGTGAAATAGTGACAATGGTATAAATACACAGAAGCAGAATTTGCAGCAGTGCTCTGTATCTAAAGGCAATTGGCCATTATTGTTATGGATAAAATGTGGGTGATGGGAGTGTGATTGAACTACATGGGGCAAATGCCCCTGCACACTGTGCCCTCCACTTTGGCATTTTACTTGCATCATATATTTATAAACCACATAAACAGATCCCAGTTAATTAAATGTAATATTTTACTGGGCTGCCAGCAGAAATTTCTCTATTACTCATCTCAAATAAAAGGGGTGATCCAGGCTAAGAAGAGAAGCCTGAGGTCACACGGAGACTGAAAACATTACATCTATTTAACTGTGATCTCTTCATGTGCTTTATAAATACATGATACAAGCTAATTCCCAAAGTGGAGGGCACATTGTGAGGGGCATCTGCCCCATGTAGTTCAATCACACTCCCATCCCCCCACAAGTTTTAGTAATTATAATGGCCCCCAGCTCCCTGCCTTTACATACAGAGCACACTTCCAGTCTGCCACATAGATACTTTACACTCCGTGCGCACACAGGAAGCAGACGGTGATGTGCAGAGGACTGAGAGACGACGCAGGCAGGCACAGCTTCTCCAGTCTTCAGGAGCGATGCCATTAGATGCTCCTCTCCGGCAGAGAGATGGTAGGTGTGACTTAAACAGACGCGCCCGCGCTCTGTATGCTGGGTACGTCCTGCCAGACGTCATACGACAGGGTGGACCCAGCTTTATTTAAACAAGCTGCGGCTGCGGTGGACGCTGTGCGGATTATAATGGGGGCAATTACTCTTTGAACAATGGGCCCTCGTGAACGGCCGGGCCCCGGGCGGTAGCCCAGATTGCCCTCATTATAATGCGCCTATGGCGGCCCAACACGCCGGACACTAGGCCAGACCCGAGGCGGGCGGCCCAAAATACGTGACACTGGGCCAGACCCGAGGTGGGCGGTCCAATGCACCGGACACTGGGCCAGACGTTGAGGCGTGCGGCCCAACAAACTGGACACTGGGACAGACCCGAGGCGGGCAGCCCAACACACCGGACACTGAGCCAAACCCGAAGCGGGCGGCCCAACACACCGGACACTGAGCCAAACCCGAAGTGGGCGGCCCAATACACCGGACACTGGGCCAAACCCGAGGCTGGCAACCAAATGCACCAGACACTGGCCGCCCACCTCAGGTCTGGCCCAAACGCATAAGACACTGGGCCTGATGCGAGTCGGGCGGCCCAACACACCGGACACTTGGCCAGTCCCGAGACAGGCGGCCCAAAGCAACGGACACTGTGCCAGACCCGAGGTGGATGGCTCAACACACCAGACACTGGGCCAGATGCGCGGCGGGCGGCCCAACACACCGGACACTGGGCCAGACCTGAGGCGGGCAGCCAAACACACCAGACACTGGGCAAGACTTGAGGTGGGCAGCCGAACACACCAGACACTGGGCCAGACCCGAGGCGGGCACCCCAACACACCAGACACTGGGCTAGACCTTAGGCAGGCGGCCCAACACACCAGACACTGGGCCAGACCCGAGGCGGGCGGTTCAATACACCGGACACTGGACCAGACCCGAGGTGGGTGGCTCAACACACTGGACACTGGGCCAAACCCAAGGCGGGTGACCCAACACACCCGACACCGTGCCAGACCCTTGGTGGGCGGCCCAACTTGGCTTAAATTGCACCACCAAAAGAATTTATGAGTATACGAACTAGAATGTTATATGGCTATTGGTACAGGTGATATATGAGGTGGTGCCGGGCTTCTTCTCTTCGTGTGAATCTTAGTTGGATCTCGCCCTTTATTACATTCATATGTTTCAATACAGACAGGAATGGTCCAGTTGGGACTCTGTGAATCTCCATTGTTGGATATTCTTGCCATTGTTTACAAACCATTGCATTTTGCAACAAATCTATTTGCAAAATGCTAGTGTTCTCTGTTATCAGCAGTTTTTCTGCGGTCAGAAATTCCAGTATGGAGTCCTATTTGTTCCTTTAGTACATAGAGAAGTAGGTGATATGTACTAAAGGAAAAGTCTCTTATAGGGACTTCCAGACATTGGAAGACAGGTAATGATTACCTACTAGTCATCATATCCTTTACCACTCATCATTCTTAAAGAGGTTGGCCTGTCACAAAATATTGATGACCTTACGTTGTGTTTGGTCATCAAAGTCAGATTAGTGGGGGTCCAACATTCCCACAAATCTGCTGTTATTAGCGCCGATTGCGGTCGGAGGTAAACATTGAACAGAGCTGCACTGCACAGCTCCATTCACAGAATAGTGGCCGCTGCCGGGTACTGCAAATTTATCCCTATTCAAAAGAAGAGTTCATCATTATCAAGAGACTGAATAACTCCTTTAAAGTCCTCAGATACAATTCACTTCTTCTTTCGAGGCCATTAGCAGCCTCTATTATAGACTTCAATATATTTACCAAAAATAAAAATGATGCTGCATGCAATGCAACAGACAACTTGACATTACCCAACAGACCCCAATAAGAGTCAACGGCAACTTATATATGCCCGAAAAATGTTGAAATTCAACATGACGGATCCTTCTCTCAACTGACATCTGTCGGGAAAAAGTCGGGAGGCCCCTCCCATACCCACAATGTAGTCGGATGTTCCCTCCAAAATGTGTGTTCAGCCGACTTATCTGATATGTATAGGGGTCTTTAGCTTGCAGAATGTATATTGTATATTAGTCTGTACGCTTGTAAGAGCAGAGTATCCATTGTACTAGATTGTGAGCTCCTATGAGCAGGTTGCATGTCTTTCTTTCCAGGGTCAGCTCCTGAGCTCTCATGAGCTTATAATTATGTACAGCAGGGGCGGATATGCCATTGAAGCAAGGGACCCGAGATGTAAAGGGTCTATTACCACCTCCAAATCCGGTGAATTGTGCATTATGATGAGCTATTGGACTGCAAAAGGCCCATATACTGTTCTGGCACAGGGGCCTCTTCTGGCTGTGTCTGCCCCTACAGATATACAGCATTATGCAGCAGGACAGACGTCATCCAGAGAGATATCCGATCGCCAGAACTGGGGTCAGGAAGGAATCCCCCCCCCAGGGGGGTTTCATTGCCTTCCACTGGATATTTGCGTCTAGTGGCTCTCATCAGGTCAGCAATGTCCGCATCAAGTTCTGTGGTCTCCATTGGGCCTGACCTGAGAGTCATTGTGACCTTTAATTTATTGAAGGGCCAGTAATATTTTCATTACAATGTTGCTTATTGCTGTTTCAATAAAAAAAGTAAATTAATATATTGTGTTGTGTGTTTTATTTGTGTGCACTTCACTCTACACAGTGACAATGATGAGAGTGATCGCTGATGCTCAATTTTTCAGAACTAGAACCAGACTTGGCTGCTGATCCGGCAAATAATAAAGTGTCTCATCTCAATTGTGGGCCCTGTAGCCTCAGAAGGAAAGACTACGGCAGCCAGAAAGCACCCTTGCAGTCCATCAAAACAACCCAACCCCTGGAGATTGTCGCTCTGGATCACGTCAAACTGTCGCCCAGCAGATCAGGCTATTCCTATGCCCTGACCATGGTGGATCACTATTCCCGGTTCCTGGTGGTAGCCCCTGTCAAGGATCTGACAGCAGAAACTGCAGCAAGAATGTTCTAAGCCTACTTCTGCAGGCCCCATGGATATCCGGACAAGCTGCTAACAGATCAAGGCCCTGCTTTTGAAGCTGAGCTATTCAAGGAATTCTGTCACCTGTATGGATGCAAGAAGATCCGGACTACGCCATATCATCCGCAAACCAAAGGTATGTGCGAGAAAATGAATAACATCGTTATAGACCTGCTAAAAACCCTACCTTTGGAAGAGAGGAACCAGTGGCCACACAAACTACCTGACCTAGTAGACCTGTATAACCACATACCTGTGAGTTCTACTAATTGTACCCCAGCGTACCTCATGAGAGCAAGACCTGGAAAATTGCCCATGGACATGCAGCTCGGAGTGGTAGAACCTGCTGCAGATACGTCCACTGAAGATTGGGACACAAGTCGGCAAGAGCAGTACAGGAAAGACAAGAGAGTAGTATAACAAACATGCACCAGCAGAACCCTTGGCACCAGGAGAAATAGTGCTAAAGCGGAAAAGAAGAGGTCACAAGCTCGATGACCAGAGGGAAAGAGAGCCCTAAACAGTGTTGAATTCTAAATTTGACAACACCAAAACCTGCCTGATCGGCAAGGATGGAGGTAAAACAACCGCAACAGTCTCAAAAGACCACTTGAAATTGTGCCCAGGTCTACTGAAGACACCGGAGGAAGAAGCTCCTCTTGTAATACCGGAGAAACCCAAGGAAGATGTACTTCATACAGTTCTAGGAGACTTCCCTGCAGACTGGCCTCAATTTGATGGAGCAGTTATTATACCAGTTATAATACATTTAAGTCAAACAACAGAAGAGCCTCCACCACAAGAAGAACCTGCTCAGGAATAGGAAGAGTCCCCAGTAAGAGGAGGATCACCCGTTGAGGCAGAGCATGAAGGCCCAGTAATCAGTGCACTTACCAGTCCCATAGAGAGATTGAGGCAGTTTTATAATCTACCAGCACGTACACCTGATAGGTTAACAGAGAGTGCATGCACAGACACCAGTATCACCCCAGTGCTACGAAGGTCCACACGCAGCACACAAGGCCAAATCCCTGCCAGGTATAGGGAATAAGTACAAAGTGCCTACATTGTAAATAGTTACCCAGTTGGGTATTGCCTACTGTTATTTATTGTGTGAACTGAAAATAATGTGTTCATTTAGTTACCCGTAAGGGTATAAAGACTTGTAGGCTGAGGACTGAGCAGCCAAAAACTTTCCATTGTAAATAGTTGCACTTATCAAAGTGCCCCCTTATTTGTTTCATAAAAAGACCACAGAACAAAAACCCGTTTGGCGTGGCCGAAGACGTGGTCCAACACCTGGATCACTTATGTCCTGTAGCCACGCCCAGGGCCTACGTTGAGGGTTTTCAGGCGGGTCCCTCACGCTTCTCCTGTTACACCTTCATCAGTGAAATGGACACCTGGTGACGGGACTTACTGTAACATTGTTATTACTATTGTTACTTTTTGTTAGCAGTTTAAAATGCTTCAGTCCAGGAGTACTGAATTGTACTAGGGGGGAATGTGGCACCCTGCTACTACAGGTACCACAGGACCCAAAAGGGTGCATGGACGGACTTCTCCACAAGAGGCCCTCACTACAAACAGACACCTCCACCCTTCCACCTCAGACCACCAGAGGGAGCCCTGTTAGGGATATATATATGGAGGGTGGAGTCAGGCAGTGCAGTTTAGTCAGTAAGTGCAGTCAGAGAGCAGTGAAGATGCAGCACGTCTGCTGCTGTTCTGAGGGCCCCGAGTGTGGCCGAGGCGAGGAGAGGAGAAAGGAGTTAAGGGGGCAGAGGAGCATTACAGGCTCATCGCAAGACACAATCCGGACATCGGGTCCGCGCCTACAGAGTCCTCTATACCCAGTAGGGAATACCGGCATGCCAGGAGGCTTACAGACCCCTGGTCATCCTGAAGCTACCATCAAATACAGGACTAGGAACCACGAAGGCCCCGGCGTCCAGGGATAGTGGTTGCCAAGGAAAAGTCCTACTACCAAGCGGTCAAGTGAGAGAGCAACACAACACAGAAGCTAGGCTAAGTTCCAAGCTGGCCAGAAGCGTAGAGAGAGGAAGACACGGATCAGGAGGCCTTATACCTGCTCACTGGGGAGAAGTCCAGAAGTGCACCCTTCCTTGCAAGTACCCTGGACCATACCTGCCGTTACACCAGTAAAGGTACTGAAGCGATTCCCCTGTGTGCGTGTCCGTCATTCCCCCTGACCCAACCGGGCCATCTCTCACCTGCATCCCCTCTATCAACCCTGCCCCGGGGGGCCCGCTCTGCCTGTGGGGAGCTGAAACATTCCAGCTGCCATCCCATCACCCCTGGAGGTCTGCAGCAGCGATGGTACCTATTACCAGAAACCACAGGTGGCGTCACGAGACAAACGGTTAACAAAACCCCTTTTAAAGAGTGACCCCAGAGTACGGGCCCGGGAACCGACTGCCGTGACATCCCACAGAAGGTCAAGGCCCGGGTACCGAGTCTCCCCCATATATCCCCCTGGGCGAGTCACAAAGACTATAGGGGGTGCTGTATGCACAGAGCTGGTCACATATAACTCCAGCCCAAGTTACATCACTAGTATTATGGGGGTCGGTCTCTGTGATGGGGGCAATCATAATGTATTGGTCCTATATAACACACTATCTGAAAGACTGGATCATAGCGACGCAGAATACATGAGACACAGGAAAATAGAAAAATGGCTAAAGAGGTGTCACAGGGTGCAATAAGTAGTTTAGCAAGACTGGCTATGGGAAGTAAAGCAGATACTTGGAGGGATTTGTACCAAATTTTGCACCTATTTATTAGAATAGTATAGATACACGTTTCTTGCTAAAGGGAATATGTCAGCAGGTTTTTCTATGTAATCTGAGAGCAGCATGCTGTAGTGGCAGAGAGTCTGATTTCAGCGCTGTATCACTTACTGGACTGCATGGTGCAGTTTTGATAGAATCACTGCTTTCTCTGTTGTAAATGTAGCAGTGCTCAGAATGTTAAGCCCTGTGTAACCCCACTCAAACTCCTGACTGACAGCTTTCTGTGTACAAATCAATGGTGAAGGCGATGTTACACAGATTGTCCCGACTGGCCTGTAACTGAGACCTAGTCAGGCAGTGATAATCTCCTACTGATAAAACACTGATTGTATTGAAACTACAACACACAGCCTAATAAGTGACGCATCCCTGGAATCAGGATTTCTTGCTTTACATCATGCTGCTCTTAGATTAAATAGCAAAAACCTGCTGACAGATTCCCTTCAATCATGGACATATGGAAGGAACTCCGGTCCTGATAACCATGAAGAATTTGCAAAAGCACCAACAGACACTGGTCTAGTAGCAAGGTCAGCAGGGTTAAGATGGGATGCAACATACTGACATTGCTCAGGTTTAGAGGATTTCCTGATCCTTTCAATGCGGTTACTGACATAGACATAGAAGTGTTTTGTCTGGTTGTATATGTAGCCCAGAACAACCTTGCTGTCTGTGTAGAATCTTGTGTCATCCACGTGAATAGCTAGTTCACGTTGTAAGAAGTCTGCAATCTCAATGGCTAGTACAGCCTCACAGAGCTTAAGTCTGGGTATGGTATGCTCGGATTTAGGAGCCAATTTAGCCTTTCCAAATAGAAATCCAACATGGGCTTCATTGTTGGAGTCTATAACCTTCAAATAGGCAACAGCTGCAATAGCATCAGTAGAGGCATCAGAGAATATGTGGATCTCTTTCCTTTGACTCGTAGCAAGGGATGCTGCAGTGTAACAACGTGGTATGTGGATTTTATCCAAGTCGCAAACAGATTCCCTCCATGACTTACACTTTATTTGTTTGTAAGTGGGCAGTGGTACGTCCCACTCCTTAATAGACTCTGAGAGTTGCCTTAACAGACCCTTGCCTTGTAAAGTCAGGGATGCAACAAACCCGAGTGGATCGTATAGACTGCTCACACCTGACAGAACTCCACGCTTAGTAAATGCTTTTTCTGCACCACTAACCTGAAAGCTGAAGGAGTACTTTAACAAGTTCCATCTCAAGCCCTGACTTCTCTGTACTGGTGGATTGTTTGAGCCTAGATTCAAGTCTCTGCAGCATGATCATTAGGGTGAAAGGCCTTCATGACAACAGCACTATTGGAGGCAATTTTATGCAATCTTAAATGAGATTTAGCTTTAGTTTTAGCTTTGTGTCTGTTTGAGCAGATCTATGGCTTCTTCCGCTGTGGGCAGGGATTTGAGACCGTCGTCCATGTAGAAGTCCTTTTCAATGAACCGTTGGGCACCCTTCCTGAATAGAGTTGAGCCACCCCCATAGTGTTCGGGTTCGGTTCGGTTCGTCGAACACCGGTGTGTTCGCCGAACTGTTCGTCGAACTGTTCGTCGAACACCGTTAAAACCAATGGCAGGCAAACAAAAACACATAGAAACACATAGAAAACACCTTCAAAGGTGTCCAAAAGCTGACAAACTGCTCAGAAGACACAACTAACACATGGAAAAGTGACAAGTACATATAGTCATGCGAAAAAAAAAGAGGTGGAGGAGTAAAAGGAGGGGGAGACACAGATATAGGCATGTCATGCCCTTCTAAAATCAAGAAAGGCTGGAGTAAAAATCTAAAATCAGCCTACCAACACCCAGACGTCGTGACAAGAAAATTAAAAAAAGAAATATCTTTAGGTAGAATGGCGGTTCCATTCAGAACACTTTCCTTACAAGACGTAGTGGTATCCCCGTTGTGAGTTGTGCCAAAAATGGAACCCAATACATTCGGACTAATCCACCATTTGTGATATCCAAGGGGTAGGTCAATAAACGACAACATCGAAGCGGAACCAAGTACAGTAGTATATACTGTACATCCTTTGACAAGGCAATCAGGCGGATCAAGAAGTTGAGAAGGGTCACCCTAATGGCCAAAACAGACATTGATGCGGCGTTCCGGTTACTTACTACCTGTGCCTCCGAATAGTGTCCACCTATTGGGCTGCTTCTGGGAAGGAGCATACTATATAGATCGCTGTTTGCCCATGGGGTGGTCCAAATCCTGCTCACTATTTGAGGCGTTTAGTTGCTTCCTCGAACGGGTTGTAATGGACGTTTCTAAGGGGGCACATATTATCCATTAACTCGACAACTTCTTATGCTTGGGCCCAAAAGATTCGCCACAGTGTGAATACACGCGGTTGTCCACCTGTGAGAAGGAGAGAGCTGGAGGGAGAGCGGACACCACAGAGCTGAGGGGTTAGATGGAGAACGGAAGAAGGAAAGAGGGCGAGGGAGGTAAGGGAGTACAGTGGAAGGCCGACCTGAGCTCCCCCACGTTCCTGCTGGGCGGGGAACAGCCCGGGGAAGAAAAGCCGCTTGTGCATTCCTTTAAGGTTACGGGCGTGAGCGGGCAGAGGGACTACGCTGGAGTGCGAAGCCGACACGGCCAGTCCGTTCCTGCCCGTGCAACCTCCGTGTCGCCGGGTTTGTGCCAGAGCCGCGGTGGACCCTGACGGCCAGCCCCCCTCTCCCAATACTGGTGCCTGTCCGCTGGTGGGTCGAGCCCTCCCGTGGTGGGGGGGGGTAACATCTGCAGAAGAAAGACCATCTTCCAGCCAAACTAAGATGTCTACTTCTTTTCATGGACAATGTGATACGATCCCTTTCATACGGACACGCCCATTGCTACAAATTCCAGATGAGGCACAAAAACAGCAGGTGCTTCAACGGATATCAAGTGCTCCTTCAAGTGGGCTCTCCTCCACCTCAACTTCAACATCACAAATACTCCAGTCCTCAGAGGTGTCACCCCAATCACACTTGCTTCCTCACAGCTCCCAAGTCTCCAGCTGCCCGTCTGAGTATGGGGTAACACAGATGGTTGAGTCTGCACAGCTGTTTACTCATACTATAGCCTGGGAAACGGAGGTCTGCTCCAGAGCTTCTGTTAATCCAGACGAGAAAATGATCTGCACTGATCCCCAGAATCTTTATGAGTCGAATCCAGGACCAGATGAAGAAGGTTCTGAGCATAATGTAGACCCTCATTCCCAAACTGTAACTCCTGTTGGTGGAAACAATGATGAAGACGATGATGAGACTCAAATGCCTGATTGGAGCGACAACTTGACTTTTCGGTCAGGGCAGGAAGAGGTTGGCTCTGAGGACGACGGGTGTGAGAACACTCAGGGTGATGATGACTAGGTTGGAGATCCCACTTACTGTCAACCCACAGTCAGCCCGTCGATGAGGTCAGCAGAGGAGGTGGAGGAGGATGTGACTAGCCCAGGGGATGGGGATGACTCGGTACCCGGGCCTTTGCCTGGCCTTTGGGATGTCGCGGTGGTCGGCTCCCGGACCCGTACCCTGGGGTCACTTTTTAAAAGGGTGGATAATTGTTAATTTTATAAGAGTTCATGACGCCACCTGTGGTATCTGGTGAGAAGCACCAGCGCTGCAGCAGTCCACTGAGGCCGGTGATAAGGCAGCTCGATGGTATAGCTCCCCACAGGTGGAGCTAGGCCTCAGAAAAGCGTATGCAGGGGGAATGCAGGATAGGCGAGACCCAGCTGGGTCAGAGCAAGAACGGGAACGGACACGGTAGTCACTTCAGTACCTTTTACTGGTGGAAATTCAGGCACATCCCGGAGCACAGTAGGGTGAAGTGTGCATATCAGGATCCTCCCCAATGAGTGGGTGTAGGGCCTCCTGTTTCTTGCCTCTGCGTAGTAAGTTTCTGACCTGCCTGGAGCTAGGCCTAACTTTGTCTCTGTCCTGCGCTGGCTGACCTTGTGGTAGGGCCTTGTCTTTGAGTTCACGCTCCCAGTATGTGGGGCCTAAGCATCTCCTGGCTCTGTTACGTATCAGCACATTAGCGATCCTGGGACTTGTAGTTCTCCAGGGATTCCGGTTATGCCTTACTGGGTCATAGAGATCCCGGTAAGCTCGGATCCGGTGTCCGGTAAATGCTTCGGGGTGAGCTGGTTAAGCTCCTCTGCCCCCTATTTACTAACTCTCCACTCGCCTTCGGCCTACTCGGGCCCTCACTAGGCTATACACACTAACGGCAGCTTGCCGCGCTTCACCGATCTTATGGTGCCGGCACACCTTAAGCTCTAACTGGGCTCCCTGAATCTAGCTAGCAGGAGCCTCGCTCCACTGCTGAACTATTAACTGAGTTCTCTAGACTAGACTGAGTTCCACTGCAGACTGACCTCTCTTAGGCTTCTCTACTGCAGGAACTCTTCAGAGGAACTGAACTGCCTAGCTCCACCTTCCCTATTTATACCCCTAACGGGCTCCCTCTGCTGGTCTGAGGTGGAAGGTGGAGATGTGTGAATGTTTATGGGGGCCTCTTGTGGAGGATTCCATCAATGCACTCTTCTAGGATCTGTGATACCATAGTGCAGCTGGGCGTCACAGATGCTATTGATGACAAGGTTAGGTTGTGCCTTCCTGGACAGAGACGGAGTACTGGAAGCACGTCAACAACTGCATCCTCAACCACAACTCTGCCTCTGACCACAAGTCGTGGTGGCTCTTCAGGTCGCATGGGCTCTAAGCCTTGCATAGCCTGGGCATTTTTTTAGATCGATAAGGATGACCAAACTCGTGTTATCTGTAATATTTGTCACCAAAAGCCAAATAGAGGCCAAAAAATCCATAGTTTAAGTACTTCATGCATGAACCGTCACATGGATATGAAGCATAAGTTGCAGTGGGAAGCTCACTGTGCTACAATGCGGCCTAGCGGGCCGGGCCAACCACCGTCTGCCCCATCTTGTGCATCCGCGGCCTCTTCATCCTCTGTGACTGGGGGGACAGCAGTCACACATGTTTTTGGACACAGACCTGCCACCTCTTTATCAGCAACTGCCAGTTTGATTGGCAGGTCCTCAGTTCATTTGGAAGTGGAAACACCTGCTGGTGTTGAGCGCTCTCTGACATCGAGAGCACCACCATTGGATCAAGGCAACCTAACTTTTCCGCCTGCATCTTCCTCACAGACAGGCAGTTTGCCGGGGACACCCTACTCAACCCCGTCTAAGCACAACAGCCAGCCCTCAGTCCCTCAGATGTGGACAAGTAAAAGACCATTTCCTCCTAGCCATGACAAAGCTAAGAGGTTGAATTTCACCATCTGCAAGCTGTTGGCTACAGAAATGCTGCCTTTCCGCCTGGTGGACACAGAGGATTTTCGAGACCTTATGTCCGTCGCAGTGCCCCAGTACCAGATGCCCAGTCGGCACTACTTCTCAAAGAAAGGTGTGCCTGCGCTCCACCAGCATGTCGCACACAACATCACCGCTTCTTTGAGAAACTCTGTGTGTGACAGGGTGCATTTCACCACAGACACTTGGACGAGTAGGCATGGACAGGGGCGTTACATGTCGCTGTCTGGGCACTGGGTAACTATGGTGACAGCAGGACAAGGGGCTGCTGTCCAAGTCTTGCCGTCCCCACGAGTTGTGCGTCAATCCTCTTTATCTAGAAGTTCCTCCACTGCTTCTGCCTCCTCAACCTCCTCTCGGTCCTCCACCTGCACCCAAAGCCTGTCTAGTAATGCCACCCGCTTTCTAACTGCGCAGAAGGAATCCTGCACACCTCCTTACTATACTGGCAGCAGGGCTCAACGGCATCAGGCGGTGTTTACTTTGAAATGTCTGGGAAATGTGAGTTGTGGTCAGCTCTGGAGACCCAGTTTCATGAATGGTTGTCTCCACTGGACCTGCAACCAGGGAAGGCCGTGTGCGACAATGCTGCAAACCTGGGTGCGCCGGGGCAATGTCACACACGTGCCTTGTATGGCTCACGTGTTGAACCTGGTTGTCCAGCAATTTTTAGCCCACTATCCCGGACTAGATGGCCTTCAGCAGAGGGCATGGTCGCTGTGTGCTCACTTCCGCCGTTCGCATCCTGCAGCTCAGCGACTTACATCTCTACAGAAGTCGTTGGGCCTGCCAGTTCACCAGCTGAAATGCGATGTGCCGACACGGTGGAATTCAACTCTGCATATGTTGCAGTGACTGTGGCAGCACCGACAAGCCCTGGTGCAATACGTTCTGACGTATAGCCTGGGCCAACAAGATCCAGAGGTGGGGCAAATCACGCTGCAGGAGTGGTCTCAGATCAGGGACCTATGCACCCTTCTGCACAAGGCGACGAAGATGTTTACTGCTGACGATGCCATTATCAGCATGACTATTCCGGAGACTTACATGCTGGAGCACACGTTAAACAGAATTCGGAGTCAGGTGGTGGGACAAGAGGAGGTGGAGGAAGTAGAGGAGGAGTAGTATGCGGAAGGGATAACATCTCCAAGGTCCAGACGGTCGGCAGCACGAAGGCGGCAGGCATGGGAGGGTGGGGGAGAGGGATTAACCAGGGTGCATGGTAGCAGCCAAACTGTTGAGGAAGGTGCAGGAGTCGAGGAAGAAGTGGAGGATGAACTGGCGATGGGCATGGAAGACTCATCAGATGAGGGAGACCTTGATCACATTTCTGTTGTGCGAGGTTGGGGGGAGAGGGCAGAGGAAGGAAGCATGATTCTTACCTCGCTACCAACACAACAAGGACTTGGTCCTCCTGGATGCGCAAGACACATGAGTGTCTTCTTGCTGCACTACCTGCAACATGACCCTCGGATTGTCAGAATTCGAAGTAATCCCGACTACTGGGTTGCCACACTCTTAGATCCCCGGTACAAAAGTAAATTTGCTGAAATAATTCCTGCCATAGAAAGGGATTCACGCATGCAGGAGTATCAGCAGAGGCTGTTGCAGAATCTTACATGTGCTTTTCCACAAAACACCAGTGGTGCACGTAGTGAATCTCACAGTTCTAACTTGCCAACCGTGGGACTGTCGAGTCTTCATCACTCAAACCGTAACAGTAACACAGTATCTGCTGGTAACAGCAATTTTGTGGAATCATTTCACCACTTTTTAAGACCATCCTTTGCAAGGCCACAGGAGACAAGGAGTCTGACACATAGTCAACGCCTAGAGAGGATGGTACAGGAGTATCTCCAAGTGAACATCGAAGCCATGACTGTGTCACTGGACCCTTGCTCATTTTGGGCTTCCAATCTGGAAAAATGGCCGGAGCTCGCCACTCATGCCTTGGAGATCTTGTCATGCCCTGCAGCCAGCGTTCTGTCTGAACGTGTGTTCAGCGCTGCTGGTGGTGTGCTGACAGATAAGCGCACGCGGCTGTCCACTGAGAATGTAGACAGACTCACGTTCATAAAGATGAACAAATCATGGATCCGCAAGGACTTTTCTACCCCTGTGTCATCCTGGGGAGACTAAAAGCTTGAAGATTTGGTAAAATCACCTCACCAACCGTTTTAAGCAACTCTGGGGCAATTGATGCCATTTAAGTGGTGTCTGTGCCACAATTTTTGGAAAAAATGGAGACTCTTTTTGGAGTCCCCTTGCTGTGTTTTACGTGACGTTGGCATCGTCAATTCCAGGTGGGTTGGGTCGCTCCCCCCCCTTTTAACCGTAAGAAACTACATACACTATGGCTTGGGGTAACACAGATGGTTGAGTCTGAAGAGCTGTTTACTCAGAGGTCAGCTCCAAAGCTTCAGTGTCTGCTAGTCAGCGTAGTAGCCCAGCTCTGAAGCAAGCTACACCGCCTGTGTATCTAATAAGAATTTTTAACTGCATCTAGCCTAGGCAATACTTTGGGCATAGTAGCCCAGCTGTGAAGCAAGCTGCACCGCCTGTGTATCTAATAAGAATTTTTAACTGCATTTAGCCCAGGCAACACTTTGGGCGTAGTAGCCCAGCTGCGAAGCAAGCTGCACCGCCTGTGTATCTAATAAGAATTTTTAACTGCATCTAGCCTAGGCAGACTGTGGGGACCCCCAACCAAACCCAGACGCTCAGCCCCCCTACCACCCCCCTTTCCTTGACAATACAATAATGTAACGCTTACAACTGGATGGGTGAGGATCGGTCACAGCTTTATTAACTCTTCATACTCATTCCATTAGAAAGGCATTTTATTTCTAAAATAATTCAGCTTGTTGCAGCATGCCCTGGGTCTCCACACTGGCAAGTTGGCCAACAAGTGTAACTCTCCAACATGTCCTTTCTATTTCCAGGCCACGGAGGATCCTGTGTACTCGTATGCAGGACTCTGACCCCCATCCATCACTCTTAACGCTTGTTCCACTCCGTCCTGGAGTCCTGACAGGAATATGTCCAGTCCAATATCCATTAAGTGAACACCGTCGGGCCGTATGAGGCCTGCTTTATCTCCTTCCAGTTGTTGGCGTCGTATCACTACACCGCCTCTGTCTCTTTTAAATTTTGCCATCCGAATATTTATTACCCGCCTTGTTCGTTCGATGGCCGTGATGTCTCGCGCACCTTGCCATACCACTATCGGCACAATCTCTGACCATACTATAGTTAGTTTTGTGAAAAATTCTCTGAAGCGCTCAGTGTCTAGTTTCATTATTGCCATTAGTTATGCGCTCTTGTGATGACCTAGGTCGTTTCCCCCGGCCTGTATAACTAAGATCAAGTAACAAAGAAAATGACGGCACTTCCACTACAAAAACTAGGTGTGAACAGGTGCTTACTAAGAGCAGCTACCTCCATATATAATGAACAAATAAAGTAGCACACTGTAACACTGAGTATATAGATGTGAAATATGAAATATGAATAGCATAACTGCTGTAAAAAATAGAAATAAATGAAAAATTTTTTGAAAATTTTTTTTAGCGCATGAAATATGAAGTATGGAAAATGAATAGCATTACTGCTGTAAATAAATGAGAAATCTTAGCGCATAAATTGGCCAATTCATGTGTACCTGACAGCCGCGGTAAGGCGTTTCTCGATGTCAGGACCTACCAATGTGAATACCTCTCTAAGAGACCTCCGTCTGCTTATGTGTGGGAAAGACAGATCCTGATGCATTTAAAACCACCTGCGGCATGGGGGTGGGGGTGGAGTGCTCAGTCAACGCTAAATCTAGTAACAAAGAAAATGACGGCACTTCCACTACAAAAACTAGGTGTGAACAGGTGCTTACTAAGAGCAGCTACCTCCATATATAATGAACAAATAAAGTAGCACACTGTAACACTGAGTATATAGATGTGAAATATGAAATATGAATAGCATAACTGCTGTAAAAAATAGAAATAAATGAAAAATTTTTTGAAAAATTTTTTTAGCGCATGAAATATGAAGTATGGAAAATGAATAGCATTACTGCTGTAAATAAATGAGAAATCTTAGCGCATAAATTGGCCAATTCATGTGTACCTGACAGCCGCGGTAAGGCGTTTCTCGATGTCAGGACCTACCAATGTGAATACCTCTCTAAGAGACCTCCGTCTGCTTATGTGTGGGAAAGACAGATCCTGATGCATTTAAAACCACCTGCGGCATGGGGGTGGGGGTGGAGTGCTCAGTCAACGCTAAATCTAGTAACAAAGAAAATGACGGCACTTCCACTACAAAAACTAGGTGTGAACAGGTGCTTACTAAGAGGAGCTACCTCCATATATAATGAACAAATAAAGTAGCACACTGTAACACTGAGTATATAGATGTGAAATATGAAATATGAATAGCATAACTGCTGTAAAAAATAGAAATAAATGAAAAATTTTTTGAAAATTTTTTTTAGCGCATGAAATATGAAGTATGGAAAATGAATAGCATTACTGCTGTAAATAAATGAGAAATCTTAGCGCATAAATTGGCCAATTCATGTGTACCTGACAGCCGCGGTAAGGCGTTTCTCGATGTCAGGACCTACCAATGTGAATACCTCTCTAAGAGACCTCCGTCTGCTTATGTGTGGGAAAGACAGATCCTGATGCATTTAAAACCACCTGCGGCATGGGGGTGGGGGTGGAGTGCTCAGTCAACGCTAAATCTAGTAACAAAGAAAATGACGGCACTTCCACTACAAAAACTAGGTGTGAACAGGTTAAGAGCAGCTACCTCCATATATAATGAACAAATAAAGTAGCACACTGTAACACTGAGTATATAGATGTGAAATATGAAATATGAATAGCATAACTGCTGTAAAAAATAGAAATAAATGAAAAATTTTTTGAAAATTTTTTTTAGCGCATGAAATATGAAGTATGGAAAATGAATAGCATTACTGCTGTAAATAAATGAGAAATCTTAGCGCATAAATTGGCCAATTCATGTGTACCTGACAGCCGCGGTAAGGCGTTTCTCGATGTCAGGACCTACCAATGTGAATACCTCTCTAAGAGACCTCCATCTGCTTATGTGTGGGAAAGACAGATCCTGATGCATTTAAAACCACCTGCGGCATGGGGGTGGGGGTGGAGTGCTCAGTCAACGCTAAATCTAGTAACAAAGAAAATGACGGCACTTCCACTACAAAAACTAGGTGTGAACAGGTGCTTACTAAGAGCAGCTACCTCCATATATAATGAACAAATAAAGTAGCACACTGTAACACTGAGTATATAGATGTGAAATATGAAATATGAATAGCATAACTGCTGTAAAAAATAGAAATAAATGAAAAATGTTTTGAAAAATTTTTTTAGCGCATGATATATGAAGTATGGAAAATGAATAGCATTACTGCTGTAAATAAATGAGAAATCTTAGCGCATAAATTGGCCAATTCATGTGTACCTGACAGCCGCGGTAAGGCGTTTCTCGATGTCAGGACCTACCAATGTGAATACCTCTCTAAGAGACCACCGTCTGCTTATGTGTGGGAAAGACAGATCCTGATGCATTTAAAACCACCTGCGGCATGGGGGTGGGGGTGGGGGTGCATCAGGATCTGTCTTTCCCACACATAAGCAGACGGAGGTCTCTTAGAGAGGTATTCACATTGGTAGGTCCTGACATCGAGAAACGCCTTACCGCGGCTGTCAGGTACACATGAATTGGCCAATTTATGCGCTAAGATTTCTCATTTATTTACAGCAGTAATGCTATTCATTTTCCATACTTCATATTTCATGCGCTAAAAAAATTTTTCAAAAAATTTTTCATTTATTTCTATTTTTTACAGCAGTTATGCTATTCATATTTCATATTTCACATCTATATACTCAGTGTTACAGTGTGCTACTTTATTTGTTCATTATATATGGAGGTAACTGCTCTTAGTAAGCACCTGTTCACACCTAGTTTTTGTAGTGGAAGTGCCGTCATTTTCTTTGTTACTAGATTTAGCGTTGACTGAGCACTCCACCCCCACCCCCATGCCGCAGGTGGTTTTAAATGCATCAGGATCTGTCTTTCCCACACATAAGCAGACGGAGGTCTCTTAGAGAGGTATTCACATTGGTAGGGCCTGACATCGAGAAACGCCTTACCGCGGCTGTCAGGTACACATGAATTGGCCAATTTATGCGCTAAGATTTCTCATTTATTTACAGCAGTAATGCTATTCATTTTCCATACTTCATATTTCATGCGCTAAAAAAATTTTTCAAAAAATGTTTCATTTATTTCTATTTTTACAGCAGTTATGCTATTCATATTTCATATTTCACATCTATATACTCAGTGTTACAGTGTGCTACTTTATTTGTCCATTATATATGGAGGTAGCTGCTCTTAGTAAGCACCTGTTCACACCTAGTTTTTGTAGTGGAAGTGCCGTCATTTTCTTTGTTACTAGATTTAGCGTTGACTGAGCACTCCACCCCCACCCCCATGCCGCAGGTGGTTTTAAATGCATCAGGATCTGTCTTTCCCACACATAAGCAGACGGAGGTCTCTTAGAGAGGTATTCACATTGGTAGGTCCTGACATCGAGAAACGCCTTACCGCGGCTGTCAGGTACACATGAATTGGCCAATTTATGCGCTAAGATTTCTCATTTATTTACAGCAGTAATGCTATTCATTTTCCATACTTCATATTTCATGCGCTAAAAAAATTTTTCAAAAAGTTTTCATTTATTTCTATTTTTTACAGCAGTTATGCTATTCATATTTCATATTTCACATCTATATACTCAGTGTTACAGTGTGCTACTTTATTTGTTCATTATATATGGAGGTAGCTGCTCTTAGTAAGCACCTGTTCACACCTAGTTTTTGTAGTGGAAGTGCCGTCATTTTCTTTGTTGCTAGATTTAGCGTTGACTGAGCACTCCACCCCCACCCCCATGCCGCAGGTGGTTTTAAATGCATCAGGATCTGTCTTTCCCACACATAAGCAGACGGAGGTCTCTTAGAGAGGTATTCACATTGGTAGGTCCTGACATCGAGAAACGCCTTACCGCGGCTGTCAGGTACACATGAATTGGCCAATTTATGCGCTAAGATTTCTCATTTATTTACAGCAGTAATGCTATTCATTTTCCATACTTCATATTTCATGCGCTAAAAAAAATTTTCAAAAAATTTTTCATTTATTTCTATTTTTTACAGCAGTTATGCTATTCATATTTCATATTTCACATCTATATACTCAGTGTTACAGTGTGCTACTTTATTTGTTCTTTATAACTAAGATGACCGGACCTCTTGCCTCTCTCCCTACCTTGATTACCTCCATTAGTACCTGTGGCCATTGCAGGCCTCTAATACCTCTCCAGTTGAAATATGTGTTATGAAACTCTAATTTCCTCCCGCCTGGGCGGACTTTCGCCCTTTTTTCTGCTCAATATATATACAAGTGGCCTATCACCCACACTGTTGGCTTAGCGTCACCTGTAAAAGAAACAAACCACGTTAGGATAACAAGTCCGGTCTTATGTATCTCGCCAAACACGTGGATCGCCATCTCCCTATCCTCTGAACTTCCGTTTCTGACAGTCCTGCTCTTGCTGCTTCCGTTGCTGCGCCTATGCGGAATGAGTGTGTCCCGTAATCTTTGGGGTGGTTCCCTGCCAATGTTAGGCATTTATTAAATATAGCTTGGAACTGGTATCTTGATAATGGCGTTCCATCAATGTGTGATAGGAAGAAATTACTTTGTGATCTGAAGGTTATATGTGTTTTTACTATTGTTACCCGACTCAGTGTACCGTTTGTGGGCTGTAGAAGAACCCAAGTGCCCCTGCCCGCTGGAACCGTTTTCAATTTGCATATGCATAGACGTATTGCATTATTGGCTGTGACTACATCATGGTGTAATAAGCCTCCACTGGTGGTAATTTTGGATTGAGGGACTAATTCGCTTATGCATAGCGCCCCGAAGAAGGCGATTGCAAATGCAGTAGACAGTAGTGTTGCTTCAAATTGTGAGTGTCATGTTAATGGTGTTAGGGATATGATGTGAGAAATCAGTTTTAGTGACACGGGACGGGACGTCTACACTCCTGACTTGGCTGACCCCTTTTCCACCCTTTTATGGATTGTCTGATGATGAATCTCTTTGTCACATCTCCCCAATTCAGTAGTTGGAAGTGAAATGCTACTCCGGTCAGGCACCGCTGCGCTGACGCCCCTGATATGCCCCTCATCATTAGCTGGTGGAGAAATTCTATGGTGACTTGTAATCTGGCTTGTTCACATTGGTCAACCCGTCTGCCTGCTACTAGTCATGTCCACTCTTCCCATGCCTTACCGTATGCTTGCCACGTCGACGGGGCAACTGACGCTCTGATTAATGGCATCAACTATTCGCCACTAGATCCCATAGGGAGGGTGGGCACCTGTTGCCCGATGGGTGGGCGTTGGGGAGGAGCTCTGTGAAAATCTGCCAATTGAATTGTGACAAAGCGTTAGCAGCAGCGTTAGACCCCTCAGCATCGTGGCTAGCGCGGACCCATACATTGTGTTTTAGGCACAGGAATGCTAGACGGCGTAGTAGGCCTAGCACTGGGAGAGACGATGATGCCATCTTATTAATGCAGTGCGCTAGGCTGGTGTTTTCCAGGCCACGCCAGGTGTGCGCCCCATATTTCTATTGCTACCACTATTGGGAAGAGTTCCAGGAGTGCCTGTTTTTTTGTTAGCACTTGTTCTGCCCAATATGGAGGCCATAAGCTTGTGCACCATTGGTTATTTAGTATCGCTGCATATCCGTACACATGGGCTACTCCAATGAGTAACAGACACTGCTACAAGCCCAAAAGGTTTTACTTGGCTAGATGCCGTAAAAAATTGTTATTAAATTCAAAGGTGGTGTAGCTTTGTACAGATGGGCTACTCCAATGAGTAACAGATACTGCTACAGACCCAAAAGGTTTTACTTGGCTAGATGCAGTAAAAAATTGTTATTAAATACAAAGGTGGTATAGCATGGTACAGATGGGCTACTACAATGAGCAACAGACAATGCTACAGGCCCAAAAGTATTTACTGGGCTAGATGCAGTAAAAAATTGTTATTAAATACAAAGGTGGTGTAGCTTGGTACAGATGGGCTACTACAATCAGTAACAGACACTGCTACTATGCCCAAACGGTTTTACTTGGCTAGATGTAGTAAAAAATTGTTATTAAATACAAAGGTGGTGATGCTTGGTACAGATGGGCTACTCCAATGAGTCACAGACACTGCTACAGGCCCAAAAGGTTTTACTTGGCTAAATGCAGTAAAAAATTGTTATTAAATACAAAGGTGGTGTAGCTTGGTACAGATGGGCTGCTACAATGAGTAACAGACACTGCTACAGGCCCAAAAGTATTTACTGGGCTAGATGCAGTAAAAAATTGTTATTAAATACAAATGAGGTGTAGCTTGGTACAGATGGGCTACTCCAATGAGTAACAGACACTAGTACAGGCCCAAAAGGTTTTACTTGGCTAGATGCAGTAAAAAATTGTTATTAAATACAAAGGTGGTGTAGCTTAGTACAGATGGGCTACTACAATGAGTAACAGACACTGCTACAGGTCCAAAAGTATTTACTGGGCTAGATGCAGTAAAAAATTGTTATTAAATACAAAAGTGGTGTAGCTTGGTACAGATGGGCTACTCCAATGAGTAACAGACACTGCTACTATGCCCAAAAGGTTTTACTTGGCTAGGTGCAGTAAAAAATTGGTATTAGATACACAGGTGGTGTAGCTTGCAACACAGATAGGCCGTCTAACACTCAGCTGCAGCAGTGAGAAAATGGTGGCGACAGGGAAAATGGCTGGGTCTTATAGGGCAAGGACATGTGACATACACAGCCAATGACACATGCCCTTGCTTGTGTGAAAAAAAAGCACTTCGCTGCGTGTGTGCGCTGCTAATAGGCTGACAGACTGGACCTCCCCACTGTAAATGCGGAAAGAAAAAAAAAATGGAGATCGGCATTATTTCTGCAGAGATCCATCCCCTGCCCCTCCCCCCGCCCACTCTACACTGAAATTGTCTATTAACATTGATTAATAGTATTACTGTGAAAAAATCCAGTTACAATTTTAGAGCATGAACAGTTATCGAACATAACCTCGAACAGCCGGATTTTTTGCAAATCGTTCGGGTTCGTCGAACGGCTCAAACACCGCCCAAAACAGCTCGAATTTGAGATTGGCGAACAGTTCGAGTCGAACACCGCTCGTCTCTAGTCCTGAACTCTGATTCGCCATCAGAAGCAGTCCTACGTAGGCTGTATGTAGCAACTGCAGGAGAAGGACTGTTTCCAAACACATGCACCTTCATGCGATATTTAACGATTTCCTTGTTGGTGTCGTTGTCTCGGTGCCATAGCAAACGGAGATAATTTCTGTGATCTTATCGCACAATGAAACAATGGAACATTTGTTCGATGTCAGCAGTAATGGCGACTGGTTCTTTTCTGAATCTCATAAGTACCCCCACCAGGTTATTAGTCAGGTTGGGACCAGTGAGCAGAACATCCTTTAGAGATAAACCATCATGTTTGGTGCTTGAATCGAACACCACTCTGATTTGTTTAGGCTTTTTTGGATGATGTACTCCAAAGGAAGGTAGATACCAGCATTCTTCATTGGCTTGCAAGGGTGGAGCTGGCTCAGCGTGGTCATTGCGAAATATCTTGTCCATAAAGGCTACAAAATGGTCTTTCATTTCAGGCTTGTTTCTTAATGTTCTCTGCAGTGATATGAACCTATATAAGGCCTGTTCTCAGTTGTTAGGAAGCTTGGCACTTGTAGCTTTGAAGGGTAAGGGAGCAACCCAACGGTCAGATTCATTCTTGAAGAATCCACTGTCCATTATTTTAATAAACTCCTTGTCTTCTATGCATAAGGCGACCTTGTTGTCATCTTGTGTGTTGTGCGAAACACTGTTCTCCCTAAGTCATCACCATAGGGTGTGGGAATGAGGTCAGGCTGTTGGATGAAGTCAGAGAACCTTTCACTTCGTAGTGATGAGAGCATGGCTTGAAGTGAGTTGTGCGACCATTTTGAAAGTACATACGTTTTAGAGGAGTTGACTTCGGATGCCTTGTGACTCTTATCCAGACATACATTGCCCACGATTACCCAGCCTAGATCGAGTCTTTGGGTGTATGGAGCATCATCTGGGCCGTTGCATTGTTGGCTCACCTTGTAGACCTTCAGAATGTCCCTCCCTAGTAGAATTAGAATATCAGCATTCGTGTCCAGAAGAGGAATTTCGTTAGTTAGGTGCCTCAAGTGGGGATGATGAAACGCAGCTTCCGGAGTGGGAATTTCTTCCCTGTTATCAGGTATCTGGTCACATTCAATTAAAGTTGGCAAGGGTATGTGCACGTTCCCCTTGATTGAAGAGATAATGTACCCAGGGGCTCTCCTACCAGAAGTCTCAATACCACCAGAGCAGGTGTTGAGGGTGTATGGAGCTGTTTGTCCCTTTATATTGAAGATCTCAAAGAGTTTGGGCTTTGCTAAAGACCTGTTACTTTGCTCATCTATTATGGCATCCATTTTGGAGGCCTTGTCGGGTTATCCTTCTGGATAGACCTTGACCAGACATACCTTGACACAGCATTTAGGACCAGTCCCTTCTCCACATACTTTAATACATAAGGAGGAAACCGCAGTTGCAGTTGGATCAGGAACTTGTGGCTCCCCGCCATGCTTTTGAGCAGGATTGGATGCTGCAGAAGGTTGCGAATTGTGTGGATCTGGTGTGGGATGCTGTCACGCGCTGTCTAGCGCTGAGTATCTGCGGTGTATTCTAGATGCAGCTGTAACTTTAACTGTGTTATTTCCCCTTGTACTGCATGAGATAATGCCAGTTCTATTGCCGTGTCATGGTGGATGGGAGTTAATGTGTGAGTCTCCTCCCCCTAGCCTTTAAGTAGCCTCTCCTTCCACCAGGTGGTGCTGCTGATAGAGTTTCACTGTATACCTGGAAGCCGTGATGTGCTGACCTGTTCGTTTGTGCCACTGAAGTCCTTTCCTTTGAAGTTGGCTCATGCTCAGGCCGTGCCAGAACCCAAGGTCTCTCTTCCAGATAAATTTTCTGGGGGGGCGAGACAAATTTTTTGTTTTCCGTGAAGCCTATAAGCTTTATTTCAGGCTCCGGCCCCATTCATCTGGAAGGAAGTAACAGCGGGTGGGGATTATAGTGTCACGCCAGGTGTGAGTGCAAAACAGAGAGTCACGCCAGGTGTGAGTGCAACACAGAGAGGATAGGGAAAGGGAATTCAGACACTAGGTAAAGGGGAAGAGGTGACCTCTTAATCTGGACTAGCGTCACCTTGTCTCCCCCTAACGCCCCCCCCTATACAGCCTCCGCAGCTGTCGCAGATCACGATGTGCCTCGCTCTACTATCCCTGGCGTAAAGCTATAGCTGGGGGTGGAAGGAGATGAGCACGAGTCAACCTCCACTAACACTCTAAAGACAAAAGGGGAAGACAACACAGGGGAATTACAACTCAGCTTTAGAAGAACTCCAACAGTCCACACGGCCTCAAGACTCCAGAGAGGACGTGATGCTGCTTCAGCCAAGTTCCAAATAGAAATGAGTATAACCGGCGACGCCCACCTAGACACACCAGGTATATATACACCCAGACTAAAGGGAGGTAGTCGTTGGGTCCTAAACACAGCCTCCTATCTAGGTAGCTGTCTCAATTGCCAAACGTGGAGATCTCCTGCAGACCACTGCAGGGCAACTGTCTGTCGCCTCTGACACACCTGTGACATATAGTCTCTCTTCTTAAGGGGGATCCTCAGACCTGGACTTTCTCCCTTCCTGCCGACTCACCATTGCTGCAGTCGGTGGATGGGTTTTTTGCTGCCCTGGCTCAGGTGTATGGTGAACCTGATAGGGTGACCTTTGCCAAGTCTAATGTCCGTAAACTCAAGCAGGGAACACGGGCAGTGGAGGAGTACTGCTCGGAGTTTCGGAGATGGGCGACTGACACCCAGTGGAATGACCCAGCCCTAAGGAGTCAGTTCAGCTTGGGTTTGTCAGCTAGACTGCAAGACACTCTGGTTCAGTACACTGCACCTGAGTCATTGGAGGCTGCAATGTCCCTAACCATACGGGTTGACAGATGCCTGAGGGAGAGACCGAGACCTACTTTGTCTCCTGTTCCTATCACTGCTGAGGAGACTATACCCGATGAACCCATGTAGTTGGGGGTAGTAGGTTCTCGTGTTAAACCTCCTGTGGCTACTGTTCCTCAAGTGGGTGGAGCTTGTTTTTTCTGTGGAAAATTTGACCATTTTATTAAGGTTTGTCCACTTCGCTCCAAGACAACCACGCAGCCTCAGAAGCAGCCTACCTTGGGTCGTTCGCGAGGAGACGACCCGAAGGTTTATATTTCCTTCCTCGCTATGCCTCCGTTCACACTATCTGCCGAGGTTGTGGTGAGTGGTAAAACCGAGACTGTATCAGTACTGGTCGATAGCGGAGCGGGTGTCAATTTCATGGATTCTCGTTTTGCTCGGGTTCATGGTCTCGCCAGCAATGCTTTAGTGAGACCCATTCCCATCGCTTCGATCGACTCAGTCCCTCTCAGCCAGAAGGTCCTCTCCCAAGTGGTGCGTAATGTGAACCTGAACATAGGAACTCTCCACCAGGAGGTCCAGTCCTGTCACCGCTTGGAGAACCTGCCCACTCCCATTGTATTGGGCCTTCCCTGGCTGGAGAAACACAATCCGGTGGTTGACTGGAGGGCCAGAAAAGTTGTAAGTTGAGGGGCATTCTGTGTGAGTAATTGCCTAGTTACAGCTATTTCTACCGTACTGGTTGCATCAACTCCTACCCCACTACCCCACTACCAGAAGTGATTGGGAGTGAGCCTGGAAAAGGGGGTGGAGTCCGGACTGCGCCTCAGATTAATGGTAGGTCTAGGCGTCGTTCCAGGAGGAGGGGCCGGGGAGGGACGGAGCTTCCTACTATGCTCTCCAGGGGAGGGAGCACTGCTGCTGTTTGCCGTTTTGAGTGTGTGCCCTCTGACTGTAACCGCAGATGTGAAAATAAATGAGTATGTGTGGGTGTTGTCCAAGCATGTCAGGTGGAGGCGTGCTGCTGGGGGTCCTAGCTCCGGGGTTATTGATCCATTTAGCATATCAGCCATTTATAACCCTGTGTTATACCAACTTGAACTACCCCTAGTGTTGGAAACCCGTAACGTTTTTCATATCTCGTCACTCAGGAAATGCGGACCTTTTCCGGACTTGTCTGATTTTGAGTCCGTAGGCCTCTCTTAAAAGAGGGGGTACTGTCACGCGCTGTCTAGTGCTGAGTATCTGCGGTGTATTCTAGATGCCGCTGTAACTTTAACTGTGTTATTTCCCCTAGTACTGCATGAGTTAATGCCAGTTCTATTGCTGTGTCCTGGTGGATGTGAGTTAGTGTGTGAGTTTCCTCCCCCTAGCCTTTAAGTAGCCTCTCCTTCCACCAGGCGGTGCTGCTGATAGAGTTTCACTCTATACCTGGAAGCCGTGCTGTGCTGACCTGTTCGTTTGTGCCGCTGAAGTCCTTTCCTTTGAAGCTGCTGTACCTTTTTCAGTGGAGGGAGGTGAGGGAGATTACCTCAGGGCTTGTGGAGGAGTTGGGGCTTAGGGTGGAGACCCGAACCTTCTCACCATCAGAGATACCTTCGGGGTCAGGGCTATTCAGGGTTCCCAGTCTAGAGACAGACTAGTTTTCCCTGCTCACCCTGCCCGTATCTGCCATTTCCTCACCAGCATTCCCCCTACACCGTGACAGATGCATGGATGTAACGTATTTGTCACTACTGCATTTAGTGCACTTAACGACGGCCTTACTGTCCTTAGCAAGGTGGTCTAAGGAGGCACAACACTTATAACATATCCCAAGCTCCTTGAGAGTATCTCTATGCTCCTGCAAAGTCTTTGCCTTGAGTCCACGGCATTCTTTAAGCAGGTGAGGTCTTTTGTGGATAGGGCACATACGGTTACTGTCCATAACTTTAGGAGCAACAGCATTTGTTTTGGTGAAGGAGGGTGCAGTAAGTGGAACATCAGTCTTTCTCACGGATACTGTGTCCTTTAAGGCTGTGTGCCCACGTAGCGTTTTTCAAGCGTATATGCTGCGGAATTTCCGCAGCGTAAACGCTTGAAAAACGCATGTATATCCGCACCCCATGGTCCCCAATGGCATTCCGCAATGTCAATGCCCATGCTGCGGATTTTTCCGCAGCGTATATGCTGCGGTCAAAAATCCGCAGCATGTTCATTAATTTTGCGGAAGCGCAGCGGAATCAATGTGCGGATGGTACCCAAGTCTGGATGAGAGGAGACTCTCATCCAGACCTGGGTACCAAAGAACCTGTAAAAAAAAGAAGAAATAAAGTTTATACTTATCTTCTTACGTTTTCCCTCCGTCGCGCTGTTGTCTGAAGGACCTGCCACGTCATTGAGTCATGTGACCCACCACATGACTCAATGACGTCACCGCAGGTCCTGCACACAACAGCGTGAGCCGCTCAAGACTCCGGACGGGGCAGAGAATGCATCAGAAAGTGAGTATAAAAGTTTATTTTTTTATTTTTTACCATTCTGAACAAGTTGTCAAGCACTTTTCCAAGTGATGCTTGGAGAAGTGCTTGATAACCCGCATGCGGAAATGCATGCAAAGACGCCTCACAAACGCTTCTACCTGGCGGGAAAACCGCATGTAATATCCGCATGCGATTTTCCCGCCAGGGAGAAGCGTAAAAAATATGCTTCAGGTCCGCAACGTGGGCACATAGCCTAACTCTCTACATTTAGTGGTAATGTTATCTTGTAGATCAGGGTTCCCCAACTCCAGTCCTCAAGGCCCACCAACAGGTCATGTTTTCAGGATTTCCTTAGTATTGCACAGGTGATAATTCCATCATCAGCACAGGCAATAGTTACATCACCTGTGCAATACTAAGGAAATCCTGAAAACATGACCTGTTGGTGGGCCTTGAGGACTGGAGTTGGGGAACCCTGTTGTAGATGATGACGACGAAACTGGTGGAGTAGGTTCAGTGAAGTCGAAGCTGGGATCATTCTTCTTCCGAGCTTGATCACTGATGAACCAGGAAAAATATGAAAAGGGAGGAAAAGACACATTATGCTGTCTTTTATACCGTGAGCAGTGGTCTGCCCATTTATCCTGCATGCCATGTTGCAACTTGGTCACTACTAGATTCACACCATTAGCAGTATCAAGGTAGCTCAGACCTGAAAGATGTGGGTCTAATTTTGCCAATTCTATTTCCTTTAGAAGGTCGCTCAGGTCTTGAAGTTTTCGGTTGTCTTTGTTATTTTTGGGAAAGTTTGCAGTCTCTTAAATAAGGCAGACTCTATGGCTTCTGAGCTGCCGTAGGTTTGCTCTAGTCTCTCCCATGCTGCAATAAGACCTGCATCTGAATAGTCCACATATACTGCCCTTATTGTCTTGATGCGCTTTGCTGATTCAGGCCTAACCAGTTAACAAGCAAATCCAATTGTTCCTTGCCGGTGAGGTTGAGGTCTTGGGTTACTGCGTGAAAGGTTGACTTCCGGGCTCTATAATTTTCACCACTATCATCAAACTTTGAGAGATTGATGTTTATTAACTCCCTGTCAATCATGTATCTGGCGAATTCAGACATATCCGATCTCCTGGTCATAGTTGCAGGCTTAACTTGCGGTATTATTACTTGCGGTATGCCTGGGGAATGTAAGTTCTCTGGCTTGTATGACTGCGACGAATCAGGATGAAATGATGAGGGTTAAGCTGCAGTTTAGCCTCTATAGGGTCTGCTGGCTGTGGCCTAAATTGTGGGTTAGTGCTGGAAGTTACCTTGACGGCAGTAGGTAGCGACATCTCTTGGCTTGTGGGTGCAACTGTGTAGTAGATTGATGGTGGCGCTGGTACATATGGTAAATGTTTTAGCACATAGTCTGTAGTGCGATCAGCTGGATCCTCCAATAAGGCAATCCATATCAGCATCTTGATCCAGTGCTTGTTCAAAGACCTTCAGTTTAGCCAGTGCTGTTGCCTCTTCCCTTTCTGCTTGGAGTATTTTTATTGGACTTACATTTTGTTTCTTTGAGCTTCCATTTCTGCATCCTGCCTTTTTAATTGGGCTTCCATCTCCAACTGCCGTTGAAGTGACCAGTACATTGTAGCGACCAGTACATTATGTCCAGCTCGTGCTGGGCACCCATAAATTAGGTGGACTCTCATCGCTACAGAAATGTAAATGTGGTTTAGGCACACTGAGGAGCTCAGAAGGGAGGGGAGCATTTGGATTTTGGAGCACAGAATTCGTTGTTTTGGAGGGCGAGGTGCCATTTTGCTTTTCCAGAGCCTTTGTGCTACCATTAACATTGAAGCACCTATATTTCCATTAACAGATGATGGACTTGAATGGGGGCTTTTTTTGTGAATGGAGTGGAAGCTTTCATTGGGAAGATTTTACATAATGTTTGGGATCAGCGTAAAACGCAGGATAAATGTGTGCCCAGCCTTAATGCGATTGTTGGGAGGCAGAATGAACAAATCAACAGCAGATGAAGAATTGGTTTTATTTATTTTTTACACCGTTTATCTTGCGGTATAAGTGATTAGGCAACTTTATTCTTCGGGTTGGTGTGATTACAGCGATGCCAGATTTATATCGGGTTTTTATGTTTGGCAGCTGTCACACACTAAAAGACGCTTTTTATTGTAAAAACAAGTTTTTGCATCGCCATATTTTGATAGCTATGTCATGTGAGGGCTTGCTTTTTGTAGGATGAGTTGATGTTTTTATTGGTACCATTTTTGGGCAAATTACATCTTTTGATCGCTTTTTATTCTAATTTTTGGGAGGCAGAATGAACAAAAACCAGCAATTCAGGAATTGTTTTTTGGGGATCTTTTTTATACCGTTATGCGTGTGGTGAAATTGATAAGGCAGCTTTATTGTTCTGGTCAGTACAATTAAAGCGATACCACATTTATATAGTTTTTTTATGTTTTGGAGCTTTTACATAATAAAAGCTATTTTATAGAAAAAATAATTATTGTTGCATTGCATTATTCTGAGAGCTGTAACTTTTTTATTTTTCTGTTGAAAAGCTGTATGGCAGCTTGTTTTTTGCGGGACAAGATTAAGTTTTCAGCTGTACCATTTTTATTTATATTTTTCTTTTTGATCACATTTTATTCCACTTTTTGTTCGGCGGTATGATGATAAAGCATAGTTTTTTGCCTCGTTTTCTTTTCTTTCTTTTTTTACGGTGTTCACTGAAGGGGTTAACTAGAGGGACATTTTTATAGGTTGGGTCGTTCCAGAAGCAGCAATACCAAATATGTGTACTTTTTTTTTTAGAAGCCCAAGAGACTTCAGCCGACGGTCAAGCTGAGAAAATCCACAAAGAGACTGCGACAGGAGAGGCACGCTGTCACGGGTGTGTCAGAGGCGACAGACAGTCGCCCTGCAGTGGTTTACAGGAGATCTCCACGTTTAGCAATGCAGACAGCTGCCTAGATACGAGGCTGTGTTTAGGACCCAGCGACAACCTCCCTTTAGTCTTGGTGTATATATACCTGGTGTGTTTAGGTGGGCATCGTCGGTTATACTCATTTCTACTTGGAACTTGACTGAAGCAGCATCACGTCTTCTCTGGAGTCTTGAGGCCGTGTGCCCTGTTGGAGTTCTTCTAAAGCTGAGTTGTTGTTCCCCTGTGTTGCCTTCCCCTTTTGTCTTTAGAGTGCTAGCAGAGGTTGACTAGTGCTCATCTCCTTCCACCCCCAGCTATAGCCTGACACCAGGGATAGTAGGGCGAGGCACATGATCGGTGACAGCTGCTGAGGCTGTATAGGGACATTAGGGGGAGACAGGGTGACGCTAGTCCTGATTAGGAGGTCACCTCTTCCCCTTTTCCCTAGTGTCTGGGCTCCCTTTCCCCTCTGTGTTGCACTCATGTAGCACCCCGAGGACTCGGCTGCTACAGGGGTATTGCACCTCAGACCAGAGGTGTGGTATTCCACTCCCGGGTAAGGATGGAGTGTGGAACTAGGCTCAGTTAGCTGCATGCACTACACTCACCCCATTTCCGGGGGACAGATCAACGGTACTCCCACCAGATAGATGTGCAGGTACGACAGCTTCTGTCCCTGGCTGGAGTGGGGAGGGGGGAGGAACATCCCAGTGGTGTAGGAGCAGACAGGGGAGGGACTCTGGGCATAGGTAGGAGCCCATTGGGTGCTGGTCACCTGGGCTCGGGTGTCAGAGGGAGTATATAAGGTGGGCACCATCTTAGGACAGGGTCTTTTTGGTCTGCTCTGTGCAGAGAGGAGCTCAGCCAGAGAGGGCTGACAGGGAGCTGTGGCTCAGTCTAGGCCCAGCTCCAGAGCCAGGCCTGGAGAGGAGGCCTGAAGCAGAGAGAGAGAGAAAGGAGAAGAAGGAGGAACAGAAACACCAGGAGGGGCCCAGAGACGCAAGAGAAGAGGGAACCCTGAGATCCCACGAGTTAACGGGTGAAGGGTTGGCAGAACAGGGTACCGGATCCCAAACTGGTGGAGGCCAATTATCCTCAGACAGGAACCGGAGGTCGTGGACAAGTTTTGGCGCGACCCCTCGCCATATCCACCAGGAAGGCATACCACGTATAGGGTCAGGGAAGCCGGGAGAGGTTTCACCACCAGAAGGCCCGAGGGAGCTGGACAAAGGTGGATCCCTGGTGGGGACGGCCAGTAGGAAGGAAGAGAGGGGAGCTCAGGACCACGCTCTGGAACTGCCTGGGAGTTGGCCGAGTCCCGCACCTGGTGGACGCAGCACGGCTCGGGTGGTCACTCTTGGCCGAAGTGATCTGAACACCAACTGTGAAAAAAAAGCTGTGAAAACTGCAATGCACGTCTCTGAGCTTCCTTGTCACACCACTACCACTATCATCTTTTCCTGCTTTATCAGCTGCCCTGAGGCTATACCCCTCCCGTTGGGGGTTATACCATCCACGCTGCACATCCGTACCACCGGCCTCAGCGGACTGCCCTGCAGCGGCGGCTTCATAGCCGCATTCAACGGGTGGCGTAGTCGGACACTAATACCATCATATCAATAACGCCACTTAGTTTGACACCCTGGGCACGGACCGGGTCACCGCCACAAGGACTACTACCCCTATCGGATCCGGCTCCGGGTATTCCCCGCGTGCGCAACGCTGCACAACATGGCCCAGGGGGCGCGTTACTCACACCTGGCGTGATTCTCTGTGTTGCACTCACACCTGGCGTGACACACGCCTGCGATTGCAGAGGGACAGCGTGAGTGAGCAGGGCCGTCACTTCCAGCTATAACCTACGGTACCGGGGTCGGCTGTGACTAGGGCAACAGGTTGGCAGAGGGCCGGTTGGTGGGTGGGAGGCTTAACATGCTTTAATAGACTACATCAGAGAGAGACTTGTGGATTAGCGGGAAAACCCGGTGACCCTCGCTAAGGCCAGAGCTGTAGAAAGAACTTAAGTGGTGACTCCCACGAATGGGCGCACCATCTTTGTAAAGAGAACATTAACGTTATTTAGTGAAAGACTTTCTTTGCAATTCCAAGCTTATTGTTAGTTTCATTGTTGATTTGCCTTGTTATTATCAATAATTGTTCAGAGTTACTTTAAATTACTGTAAAATTACTACATTTAAATAGAATTATATCGATCACTGACTGTCATTGCCTAGTGATGCGTTGTATCCAGACACCTGTATTACAAAACAACTAATGAAAATGGCATGTACAAAAATGATGGTACCTCTAGAACAGATTAAAAACAATTTGACCATAGGGACACGTGGAACTAAGGAGTATCTTGTAATTGGCATCACAGGTGTCTACAAACTTGTAAATAGCTCAGCCTGCCTATTTACAGAGTGAAAAGTAGTAATTTTACTGTTTGGCATCATGATGTGTACCACATTGAAAATAGACCAAAGAAAGTTAAGGAGAGAGTTGTCTCAGAAGATTAGAAAGAAAATAAATAAACATGTTAAGATGCAGGCTATGAGACCATCTTCAAATTGCTTTAAGTTCCTGTTACTACAGTTGCACATATTATTCAGAAGGTTAAGGTGTATGGAACGGTAGTCAACCTCCCTGGACTTGACCACAAGAGGAAAATTGATGACAACTTGAAGAGATGGATAATATGAATGTTAATAAAGAGCCCAGAACAACTTACAAAGAGATTAGAGGACAACTCCAAGGTCAAGAACTAAGATACATCGGAGTCAGATCACACCATCCATCAGTGTCTTGGCTCAAGTTGACTTCATGGAAGACGACTGGGGAAGAAAGTACCGTTGAAAGAAAATCATAAAAATGCGAGACTGGAATTTGGAAAAATGCCTATTGACAAGCCACAAAGCTTATGGGAGAATATGCTTTGGACAGACGAGACAAAACTGAAGCTTTTTGGTAAGTCACATCACCTCTATGCTCACAAACGTAAAAATGATTTATAAAGAGAAAAAAATATTGTACCTAATGTGAAGCATAGAGAAGGCTCAGTTATGCTTTGGGGCTGCTTTGCTGCATGGGACATGGTGTCTTGAATCTGCGTAATGAAATGTCAAGACTAACAAGGCATTCTGGAGCAAAATGTGCTGCCCAGTGTCAGAAAGCTATGTCTGAATCACAGGTCAGGGGTCCTCTAACATAATAATAACAACCCAAATCACAAGTGAAAATATTGAAGAATGGTTAAGAGCAAAGCATTTGACTATTTTGAAGTGGCCTTCTATGAACCAAGATCTAAATCCTATTTAACATCTGTGGAAGGAGCTGAAACATGCTGTCTGGAGAAGGCACCCTTCATACCTGAGACAGATGGAGCAGTTCGCTCACGAGGATTTGGCCAAAATACCTGTGGACAGATGCTCTTTGAGAGTTACAGAAATCATTTGTTTGCAGCCTTGAAATGTTGTGTAACAAAATATTAACTTAAGGTGTGCCATCATTTTTGTCAAGGCTATTTTCATTATTTAATTTTTTTTTTATTTTCTGTTGAATCACGATTCAAAAGCAATGTCTTATATCCATTAGTTATATTCACTAAAGTTAAATTGAAAATTAGTATCAAGCTGACCAATGTGGGGTCTTATTACTTTAACAGAAGGGTACCAACAATTTTGTCCACGTGTGTATTTATATACCGTGAGCTTTGCAGCCAATCAGCGACCACTGACTGGTTGAAGCGTTTATTATTTTGTCATTGTAGACATCTGCTTTGATGGAATATCGAGTAACAGTAGGCGATCAGCGTCCACTGATTGGCTGCAGTGCTCAGGTAACAGAACAGTAACATGTAAGCCCAGGAAGTCCCAGCACCAATATCACAGTGAGTTTAAGCTTTTCTTATTTTGCTTGGGGAACTCGAGCATTTAAGAAGTTTTTGTCCAAGAGCTAAATCAGGATTTTGTTCCATACACACAGCATACATAAAAGATGGAGTCATCTTCACCTGGTTTCCAAAGGTGACAATTGACTAGTTACAGGTAGTGGACATAGGCAGATGGTAGTATAGTACATGTAGTAGAGGTAGAAAGCAGCACAGTACAGGTAGTATAGTAGGGAATCAATAGAGGGTATACAAACAAGTTCAGGCAGAATAGGTGGAGGACTGTAGAGTAAGTGTAGTACAGTTAGAGAGTAGTACAGTACATGTAGTAAAGGTAGAGAAAATTACAGGACATGTACCGTAGTACCGGTAGAGATCAGCACAATATATGTAGTACATGTAGAGAGCAATACAGTACTTGCTTTAAAGGTAGAAAGCAGTATATGTAGAATAAATAGAGAGCAGTACAGAACATATAGTAAAGGTAGAGAGCATTACAGGACATGTAGTACAGGTAGAGAGCAGCACAATATATGTAGTACATACAGAGAACAATACAGTACATGCACTATAGGTAGAAAGCAGGATAGTATAGGTAGAACAAATAGAGAGAAGTGTAGTTCATATACCACTTTATTATAAAGCCATAGTTTGAAGCTATGATAGTTCAGGAAAAGCCACGTCAAATATTACCTGATACCTTAAGAACTTGAGGATTCACTGTATTTGGTTGATGAATTTCAAGACTTCACCTTTGCAACACCTCTTTTAGGTAGCAGAAAAAAAAAAACGCTGCAAAAACACTATGTGTGAACATAGCCTAAATCTGCATGCAAAAGCAGCCATCTTTCCTCACAAATGTATGAAGAATGCGTGACCAGGAATTTACAAAGAAGAGTCAAGTATTATTTGCAGGATTATTATTTTTATTATGTAGCTGTAGAGAAAGCCCCAAAAATAAATGTTACTGTGGGTCTCTTTGCACCCCAGTGTGACATTCACTGCGGCCGTTAATCAAGAGCAGAAAAGTTTGTACAGTGCATTATGCAAAGAACAGAGAGCACTTCAGAGTTAGGGACAAGTTCAGAAATTATAGCAGGACTAAGGAATATTCATGAAGGATTCTGAAATGCAGCGCTGGCTTCCCTAATGCCACCTATTTCTGGTGTTTCTCCTTACTTTATATAGATTTATATATATTAATAATAATATGTGCATACAACATTTCCATCATTTTCCCTGCAGATTCGTACTTTAGTAATATATGTTATCTTTTTACCCAAGGGATCAGTACATGACCCCATAAATAATTTATATAAACTTTCATTCAGCAGCATGTCTCCTTACATCTGCATCTGTTGTCATGACAACACAGGCAGTATCCTGCTTTAAACCAATGGATTTCCCTTTCCACATTCATATCCAATCCGGCTCACTACGAGGAGGGATTATGGGCAAGCTCAACGTCCCTTTCTGTATTTTTATACATTGGATTATCTGTTCTCCACATGAGAAAAAGATATATTCATTTTGGTTGCTCCGGAATTCACGTGAATCGCGTATTTTTTTCCTACTTTCCTACATTAAAGTCTGTTTCACATCAATAGCTTCACAAGAAAATGAACTATGAAAATAATGTAACTGATGTGACAAAAATACGATAAGCGCAAATCAATGAAGAAGATATGAACATAAAGTGTATTTCAGTTTCTTAAATATATAACCTAGGATGAAAACAAAATGTGCAAATACCCTGCAGTAAGTAAATAGAAAGCAATAGTACATGTAATAACATACGGTACTTAGAGGACACTATATTGTCCAAAAGAGCGTAAAAGCCATCCCACCGCGACAAGGTGGACCCAATCAGGATGGACCCTAACTCTTGTAGTTCACCTCGCTATGTCAGCAGAGCTCAAAATAGTTGGTGGCGGAGCACGACCCAGACCTGGCTGTTTTGCACCTGCCCATGGAAAGCTATATAGACAAAATGCCTAACCCAAAAAGGGTGGGGGGCACACCCCTGTATGCACAAAGTACTAAAAACTAAAGTTTTTGTCTGTTAAATGGCCACAGTGTGAATGTGCACCAACATGCTGCACTTATACCAATATTAGTTCCGGCTCATTTCTTTGGTTTTGCTCCAGTTTCTTCCATACACTGATATAAGGTAACAATACTTTGAGTTAATTCTTATAGAATTCCTAATAACAATTTGACATTGCAATGTTTTATAATAAGGAAAGAAAGAACATGAGAGAAGCTAAAGAAATATTGGATTTAACATTTAATTAAAAATCAGTGTCTGGCCAAAATGAGTTTCAGTAAAAGATGTTTCATAGCATTTCTTGTCTGTTACAACTATAATAACTAGTGAGTGGCAGCATCTGTCGTCTGCCTCTCAAAAAAAGTCTATAATGCAAGTTGTACTATATGATCTTGGACGCAAGTGAAACAACTTGAGTTCAGGATTGTTGTTTCATTTACCACTATCTATTTCTGTTTATTTCTGCGATACAAATGTCTGATACCTGCTGCGGTATTATGATGCACTAGTGTTGCTTGATACTGACAGTGTATGAAAGTATAACCTTGATATAATTTGGTGCACTGGGTTTCACTCATTCTGCATCTCAGGACAGTGCATTCCTGTAGGCCAGGGGTGGATTAAGAGTAGCAAGGGCCCCGGGCAGTTTAGAAGGCGCCACCCCCCCCAAAACACCCCCCCACACACACACTATGTGTTTTTTAAGTGTTTCCGCAGCGGCAATTCCGCTGCAGAAACGCTTAAAAAACGCTTGGTAGAAGGCCTGCCATGTTTCCCAATGATAATCCGCATGTGCTGTGCACATGCTGCAGAAATTTCCGCTGCGGATTATCATTGTGGAAAAATCCGCAGCACTACCAATTATTTTGCGGAAGCGCAGTGTTTTCGCCGCCATTGACTTGCATTGGACCGTATGGATTCCGCATCACTGCACTGCATTGTACATGCGGAATCCATGCGTTTCAATGTGTGGATGGTACACGGGTGTGGTGAAGAGGAGACTCTCCTCCGGACCTGGGTACCATAGTATCTGTAAAAAATAGAATAAAATAAAAAATATACATTATACTTACCTTCTGATGGCCCCTGATGTCCTTATCTGATACGTCCTGGCTCGTCGGCAGCTCGCGGTGGACTCAAGGACCTGCGGTGACATCATTTAGGCATGTGACGGGTCACGCGACCGCTGACATCATTAGGTCCTTTAAGCTACCGCGAACTGCCGGCAAGCCAGGACGCATCGGATAAAGACACCAGGGGCCATCAGAAGCTAAGTATAATATTTATTTTTTTACCATTCTTTCGGTCACCCTATATAAATCCATGCCGGTTGCATGGATTTATATAGTGTGACCAAGTTGTTAAGCACTTTCCAAGTGATGCTAAAGTCTCTTGGAAAGCGCTTGACAACCCGCATGCGGAAATGCATGTGAAGAACGCTTCACTTCCGCTTGTCCCTGGCAGGAAAAACGCATGTAAAATCCACATGCGTTTTTTTCTGCCAGGGAGATGCAGAAATGCTCAAAAAAAATCCGGAGCATTTCTGCATCGTGGGCACATAGCCTTACATTAATTGTATGACTTAATATTGAGCACACGTAGCCATCTATACACAGTGGGAGGCCTCACGTAGCCATCTATACACAGCGGGAGGCCACACGTAGCCATCTATACACAGCAGGAGGCCGCACGTAGCCATCTATACACAGCGAGAGGCTGCACGTAGCCATCTCTACACAGCGGGAGGCCGCACGTAGCCATCTATACACAGCGGAAGGCCGCACGGTGCCATCTATACACAGCGGAAGGCCGCACGGTGCCATCTATACACAGCGGGAGGCCGCACGTAGCCATCTATACACAGCGGGAGGCCGCACATAGCCATCTATACACAGCGGGAGGCCGCACGTAGCCATCTATACACAGCGGGAGGCCGAACGGTTCCATCTATACACAGCGGGAGGCCGCACGTAGCCATCTTTACACAGCGGGAGGCCGCACGTAGCCATCTTTACACAGCGGGAGGCTGCACGTAGCCATCTATACACAGCGGGAGGCCGCACGGTGCCATGTATACACAGCGGAAGGCTGCACTGCGCCATTTATACACAGCGGGAGGCCGCACACAGTCATGCAGACAGACAAACATATACAGACATATACATACATGCATAAACACATTTGAAACACAAAAATACATATAAACAGACATCACACAATGATACCTGCGCGCACACAATCACTCACTCACACACACACACACACACAAACTCACACACACTCACACACATACACACACACTCACCATCCCCCGGCTCGGCTCCAGTCCTCCAGCTCCTCTCCGGTGCAGCTGTGGCACCCTGCTACCTACAGGTACCACAGGACCCAAAAGGGTGCATGGACGGACTTCTCCACAAGAGGCCCTCATTACATAAGAGACACCTCCACCATTCCACCTCCTACCACCAGAGGGAGCCCTGTTAGGGATATATATACAGGAGGGTGGAGTTAGGTAGTCAGAGTATGCTGACACTTTAGATCAGTGAAGGAGCAGCACGTCTGCTGCTGAGCTGAGGGCCCCGAGTGTGGCCGAGGCAAGTAGAGAGGAGAGAGGAGTTAAGGGGGCAGAGGAGCATCTGAAGCTCACCCCAGGACACAAGCCGGACACCGGGTCCGCGCCTATAGGGTCCTCTACACCCAGTAGGGACAAACCGGCATACCAGGAGGATTCCAGATCCCTGGTCAACCTGAAGCTACCATCATTTTACAGAACCAGGAACCACGAAGGCCCCAGCATCCAGGGATAGTGGTAGCCGGAGAAAAGTTCTATTACCAAGCAGACAGGTGAAAGAGTGAAACAGCATAGAAGCTAGGCCTAGTTTCAGGCTGGCCAGAAGTTTTAGAGAAAGGAAGAAACGGTCCAGAAGTGCACCCTCCTAATAGGTACCCTGGACCATACCTGCCGGTACACCAGTAAAGGTACTGAAGCGAATCCCCTGTGTGCGTGTCCGTCATCCCCCCTGACCTGACCGGGCCACCTCTCACCTGCATCCCTTCCATCAACCCTGCCCCGGGGACCCGCTCCGCCTGTGGGGAACAGAAACATCCCAGCTGCCATCCCATCACCCCCGGAGGTCTGCAGCAGCGCTGGTACTCATTATCGGGAACCACAGGTGGCGTCACGAGACAAAACTGTTAACAAACCCCCTTTTAAAGAGTGACCCCAGGGTACAGGCCCAGGAGACGACTGCCGTGACATCCCAAGGAGGTAAAGGCCCGGGTACCGAGTCCCCTATATTCCCCCTGGGCAAGTCACAGCAGTGCAGCGCACACTGCGTGACATCACACTAGCAGACACGGCTGCGCACAGGGCCGTGTCTCCTAGCTGTGACGCGGCCGGGTCAGCACACAGGGAAGTTAACAGGTGCAGTGCTGGCCCGGCCGAAGAAGAATCAGCGGATGTGCGCAGCTGCTGGGGGAGCGGTCCAGGAGGCCCCCCGCCTCTGACTGCCGGTATGTGCCACGGCGCCGCACATATTATAATGAGGGCAATCTGGCCATGCTCCCCCCGGAGCCCCGGGCCCCCCAGAGCCCCGGGCGGTAGCCCAGATTGCCCTCATTATAATCCGCCTATGCTGTAGGCACAAAAGCATGTGGCACCAAAATGCAGATCATCTTTATTTTTGTTACAGTGCTGATAGCATGAACTATTGCTCAGCACTCCCCACTATTGTTAATGGGAGAGAAGTGCTGTAACCCACAAAGAAAAAAACAAGAGATTGATAGTAATCCAACCTTCGGCGAAGACTGTTGCCGAAACGAGCATTGGGGCTGGCGTCATTCTAGCAGGAGATGACATACATGGGTATGTTTTTTTTCCTTTGACTATGTAACATACCTGGCGGCGTCCTTGCATAGTGGTCCATCTCCCACTGTGCAAGAGCGCGCACTTGATCTCCTGTCCAGAATGTCTCTCTGGCTTCCCTCCTTGCTGTCTGTTTGTCTGTTTTGGCTGCATAGGGCGACGTCCGCTGAACTTCCTGTTTCTTGTACCTGCTGCGGACACGCCCCTGTTGCACCTTCAGCCTATTGCTGTCCATCTTTGGGTATTTATACCACCTTCTTCCTCAAGATGGCGCCTGAGCATTGTTTCTTGTCAGTTGGCTTTTTGTCTCTGACATGCCAGGTCCTATCCTGTTTTCCTGCCTGTTTTCCAGTTCTGTGTCTGAACTGTGGTCTGTTCTTGTGAACACGCTTCTTGCCTGTTCTTTCGCCTTCTAGGGGCCGTATTCCTAGATCTGCCTGTCTGTGCCTTGCGGTATCTGTTCCCGTCTGAACAGAGTCCTGTTTGTGTCTCTGCCTTGCGGTATCTGTTCCCGTCTGAACAGAGTCCTGTTTGTGTCTCTGCCTTGCGGTATCTGTTCCCGTCTGAACAGAGTCCTGTTTGTGTCCCTGCCTTGCGGTATCTGTTCCCGTCTGAACAGAGTCCTGTTTGTGTCTCTGCCTTGCGGTATCTGTTCCCGTCTGAACAGAGTCCTGTTTGTGTTCCTGCCTTGCTGTCTCTGTTCCCGTTCCTCTGTTCCCTGTTGTCTGTGCCTCGTTTCTACTTTAACCTTGTTTCCCTTTTCCCTCTATGTCTGTTTTCTGCGTCTTTCTGCAGAGTCTGAACCCGCTCCTAAATTCCTTCTCGTCGTCTCTGTACCTCTGTTGTGAATTTAGTGTACGCTCGCTACTTCTATGTAAGTACTGTGCGTGCTTCTGGTTCTGCCTTTCCTTCTCCGTCTGTTCTTTGTGAACAGAGTCCTATCCCCTTGCCTTGTTTACCGCTCTGCGGTGTCCGCTCTGCTCCTGCTTAGCTTGCCGCTCTTGCGGTTTCTGCTCTGCTCCTGCCTTGTTTACCGCTCTGCGGTGTCCGCTCTGCTCCTGCTTAGCTTGCCGCTCTTGCGGTTTCTGCTCTGCTCCTGCCTTGTTTACCGCTCTGCGGTGTCCGCTCTGCTCCTGCTTAGCTTGCCGCTCTTGCGGTTTCTGCTTTGCTCCTGCCTTGTTTACCGCTCTGCGGTGTCCGCTCTGCTCCTGCTTAGCTTGCCGCTCTTGCGGTTTCTGCTCTGCTCCTGCCTTGTTTACCGCTCTGCGGTGTCCGCTCTGCTCCTGCTTAGCTTGCCGCTCTTGCGCTTTCTGCTCTGCTCCTGCCTTGTTTACCGCTCTGCGGTGTCCGCTCTGCTCCTGCTTAGCTTGCCGCTCTTGCGGTTTCTGCTCTGCTCCTGCCTTGTTTACCGCTCTGCGGTGTCCGCTCTGCTCCTGCTTAGCTTGCCGCTCTTGCGGTTTTCACTCTGCTCTTGCCTTGCTTGCCGCTCCTGCGGTTTCTGCTCTGCTCTTATCTTGCTTACTGCTTCTGCGGTTTCCGCCCTGCCCTGCTTCTGCCCGCTGCTCCGGCAGTCCTGTCCTGCCCTGCTTGTGCTCGCTGCTCCTGCAGCCCCGTCCTGCTCTGTTCTTGCCCACCGCTTCGGGCGTTCCCTCTCTGCTGTGGCTGTCTACCGCATCTGCGGTTCTGTGACCCAGTCTGTACTGGGTCTTAACCTCTCTGTGCTCCAGCCCGTCCTTTCGGCCAGTACCTCCCTGCCTGCATACTCACCTGTATCCACCCATCTGCATACCTGCCGTGTTTGCTTACATCCACCAGTCTGTGCCAGCCTAACCTGCCGGTTCCAGTAATCCCAGTGTGGGTCAACCCCCGTGTCTGGAGTTTGACCTGGAGTAGCACCTGGTCCCTCTGCCCGGTTTCTCCCTGGTGCACTGGCGTCGTATGCCGTCGTGCCACCTTGGTCGGATCGGTCAGATACTTAGTCACGCCCCTCCAGGCACTCTCCGGTCCATGGTCCAGTGGAACCACAACACCCGCACACGCCAGTCAGTCCGGGCGTGTGCATAACAGACTACTTTCATACACATTGTTGGTTTTTGTGTATTTTACCACGTCATTTTTCCTTGGTCATACACTTGATACCATTGCATTTTAGGTCACAGCATGTACATCTTTTGGACCATTTGTATATGCATTATTTTTTCGATGATTTTTTACTAGGTCCTTCAGAAGGCTTCATATTTGTGCTATTATACATATGCTGACAGTAGGGGGCCAATTCCTAAAAGAAGTGACATAAAAGCTTTGAAACGTTGCAAACTGCGACTTTTGGCGTTTTCAAGTCACTTTGGATCAGCTCCGCCAAAATGGGTGAAACTGAGGAGTAGCCTGGGGGGACAAGGTCACACCACTTTGTAAGATTCATGAAAAGTGTCAGGCTACGTTCCCACATTAAGGATTTGCTGCAGTTTTGATGCTGTGTGTTTATGCTGCATCAGAAACGCAGTGGCCAGTGGTTACAGTATAGTGGATGGATTTTCTAGAAATGCCACGTCTACTGTGCGTCTCTGGGCACCTGCTGATCACCCGCGGAAATTGACATGATACGCGTCTTTCAGATCTTCAGCATGTCAATTTCTCTTGCAGGTATGCAAAAGATGTATAGACTTAAATCAATGAGGAAAATCCACATGTGTAAAAAACGTAAATGCGTATTCACTAATTTGCATAAAAGGTGCGGAAATTGTGGGGATATACTGCAGTGGCAAATCCTGAATGTGGGAATGTACCCTCAGTGTTTTTTACACCAGAAATGCTACTCCAGTCCCTGACAAGAGTATAATTTCTGCCGATTCGCCTTCTCTGCTCATTCAAGACTGGTTTAGTGTCAGCGTACACTACGCCAGTCTTGATGAATCAGCCCCTAGGTATTCAACATTAACCACATCCATTTTTGGTGTCCTCTCTAGTGATGAGCAAACCCGTGGATGTTCGGGTTCGTCGGGTTTGGCCGGACTTTTTTAAAAAGTCCAGTTCGGGACCCGAACCTGAGCACGGACACCGAAACCTATATAAGTCAATGGGGACCCGAACTTCAGTGCTGTAAAATGGCTGTAAGATGGTCAGAGTACAGACTAGGGGGCTGCAAAAGGAAGAATAATGGGGATAAGAGCAGGACAATTGCCTTGCAAACAAATGTGGATAGGGAAATAACTTAAAGGGGTTCTGTCACCATAGCAATCATGGTAAAATAGGAAGTAAATGAATAACATTAAAATTTTAACAGTGTCTTCACAGAGACTGAGGCTTGCTACTGCCAGTCCAGTTAAAAATTTCACCCACAGAGCATGTTTCCACATTTTCAGTGCCTCAATGGGAAAACGCATTGAGGCACTGAGGCACTGACCAGAGGCTGGAGACCTCTGTAACTAATCTGGGACCATCCTTCTGCGGTCAAGATAAGTCTCCCATGTACATCATTCTCTGATTATTGTTTATATCATATGTCTTAGCTTGCATCGGATTGTGGTGCAATTAATGAGTATATCTAGGGCGAGTTAGGATTACTGAGGGATAGCCGGCGTGGAGCAGGGGCACCAAAATCGTCAACTCTAACTAGGGTGCCAACCTCCACTGGTAGGTAGGAATCAGTATACAGGTGTATATCTAGGGCCTGGTCAGAATTAGTGTAGAGATCTATGGGAGAGCAGTCTTGACTGTGTTTTTATGTATTGTAAGAGGGCCGCCGGACATGTCCTTGAGGGGAGATATGTGTCGCTGAGATTGGTAGCTTCAGTGATGTGAAACCGGGAAAGCATGCTCCAGCACACAGTGCTGAGAGGGTTAATAGGGCATATCAGGGCCGTTTTTTTCCAAGCAGTCATAAGAGATGGGGGGGGGGGATTGACTGCCCACATATCCCCACCCCAGGGCGGGTTTATAAAATGGAGACCAAGTGTCTCATTCAGTGCCTGTGGCTGGAGGTGTGGAGACCTCCAGAATGTTTGTGCCCTAAAGGACACTGATCGTGAGCGGGCGAACCCGCCATATTGTATGGACTGTTTATTTTCTGTTGTGTTAATAGGGCGTATCAGGGCCGTTTTTTTCGAGCAGTCATAAGAGATGGGGGGAATTGACTGCCCACATATCCCCACCCCAATTTGGAAATGCTGTCATTCCGGACTATGGCTCATGGGTGGCTAGGTGGGGTATCTCCTCTTCCTTTCGATGGTTTGGGGGATGGAAATCTGAACACTTCCACGGGACGGTGTGGAGTTGCTTGGTGACGCTGGTGGTGGTGGTGATGCTGTCACATCCTATTTTTGTGGGGAGGCAGTTGGCACTGTTGATCGGGAGAGGGAGGAAGAGGCCGAGACCACAACAGAAGAGGGAGTAGCAGGAGGCTCAGATCTGTCATGCTTTTTAAGGTGTGTACTCCACTGCACCTCGTGCTTGGAATTCAGATGCCTTGTCATACAGGTAGAGCTCAGGTTCAGAACATTTATGCCTCCTTCAGGGTCTGACGACACAGCGTGCAAACCACCTATCGCTTGTCAGCAGCAGATTCCCTGAAGAAATGCCATGCCAGGGAGCTCCTTTGAGCTCACTTTGGTTTGCTCATTTCCTCGGCACGGTGAGCACTAGCAGCCGACGTTCTTACTAGGGGGCGCCCGCTGTGCTTTTTAACCCTGCTCCCTCTTTTGCTGTGCTGCTGTGGCAGCGTGGCCACCTCCTCTTCCTCCGAACTGCGCCCGTCACTAGGAAAGCCTCCCCTCCATGTGGGTTCTAGGACCCCATCATCCCTTGCATCATCTTCCACTGACTCCTCAACCCTGCCCTCCTTGCCAGTCTGCACACCGCAGAAAGACGCGCAGTTGGCAACTGAGTTTTGTCATCATCTGACATGTGCTGCGGTGGTCCACTGACCATGTGCACTAGCCTTCCCATGTACTCAACCTCCAACCTAACAAGTGGTTGGGCATCAGTGCACTCCACTTCTAGGGCAGGGCCAGGTGGATGGGCCAAGGAACCACAGCCAGCAGTCATCAAAAAGTAGAGGAGACTGCTGCATGACTTGGGGCTCAGATTGCTTGGCTGATTTGCAAGGGGGTGAGGTGGAAGCTGGATGACCATGGTCCTCAGGTGCCAACTGTGCACTTTCTGCAGTGGACCGGGTGGAAGATAATGCAAAGCAACTGGAGCCACTCTTAGCCATCCAATCTAATACCTTTTCAATATCTTGTGGCCTCACCATTCGTGCAGCAGTATTCGGGCCTATGAAAGGACGCATAATGACCTGTTGCCTGTGTGCACCAGAGGAAGGTGTTGTATTTGGGCACGTAGCAGGTACAGAACGATCACTTTCTCTCCCTGCATCAGCTACACCATCACCACCATCAGCAGCTACACCAGCACCACCATGGCAACATCCACGTCTCCTATTTGATACTCTCCTCATTTTTGGAAGTGGTTTTTCTAAACGCTACTCGCAAAGAGATGGCAGAAGAGTAGATTTATTTATTTGCAACATTACTAGAAAACACACACCGGTCCAGAAAAATTATTTCTTTGGCCTATACATGGCAACTAGATGGTTGATGCCAATTATTTATTTCCCAGACTACTAAAAAACACTCAGCGATCCTCTTAAATTATTTCTTTGACCTAGAAATGGCAACTAGACGACTGATGCCAATTATTTATTTCTCAGACTATTAAAAAAAAATACACTGGTCCAGAAAAGTTATTTATTTGGCCCACTAACGGCAACAAGATGGCTGAGGTGATTTATTTATTTACAACACTACTAGAAAACACACAGTGGCTTTTTGGAACAGTACTCCCTCAGGCAGGAGGGTGCAGAGGACACCCAGCGGCTTAGAGGCACAGTACTCCCACAGGTGAGGGGTGCAGAGTACACACAGTGGCTTTTAACACAGTACTCCCACATATATGGCTTGCAAAGTACACACAGCTGCTGTTGACACAGTACTCTCACAGTTATGGCTTGCAGTGTACACACAGCGACTTTTTTGCAGAGTGATAATCTGTTCCTCACTCCAGCTGCTTCTTGTCCCTACACTAATGAAAACAGAATGGCGGTGGCACTCGTGATCTGGCCTTCATAAAGGCCGGATCACGTACTGCGCCAGCCAATCACAGCCATGCCAACACTTGGCATGGCTGTGATGGCTCCAAAAGTGCCCACAGTCTAAATCAGAGGTGGGGAATCTTTTTTCTGCCATGGGCCATTTATATATTTATACAATCCATTGGGGCCATACAAATTGCGAACTAACTCCGCCCTCAAAGTACATCTTGAAGCTAGCACTGGTAGCAGGACGTAATCTTTCATTGCATGCGCGCTCAATTGTGAACACTGCATATGCATGCTTACAGAGCAAGAAGAAATTAATGGGCTGGCGGAAATCAAAATACAGCTACTATCCCAAGTACTGCAGTCCCCAGGGATCTGTCCGGCGGCCGGATAAAGGGTCATCGAGGGCCGTAAACGGCCCCCATTCTGAGGTTTCCCACCCCTGGTCTAAATGCTTGTTTATTGGTTGCGTCACACTTTTGATGCAACCCATGGAGGCAGAAAATGCCACCCTATGAGCCTGTGGGGTGCCCCAACACAGTTCAGCACTTTAGTAAGGAGCAATGGATACAAGTATCTGTCTCATTTTGATTTGTTAAAAATAAAATTTGCAGTTTCCTATTCCCTGGATCACTCTTGGTGGCTTAAAGATTGCGGATTTTGTTGCAGCAAAGAAATAAAATAAAGTTGCACTACAACACTTTTGCATGACACATGAATAAAGATTTATTAGCTCCTTTAGTGTAAACTGCTTATTGTATAATCCGTTCTAAATTGCAGAACTCTGTAAAAAGCTACAGCAACTAGAGTTTGCAAGGTTTCTGTTATCCAAGTATGGCTCATGCTTGTGCACAGACAGATGCTTTATCATTAGTGTTGAGCGATACCTTCCGATATCAGGAAATATCGTATCGGATTGGATCGGCCGATACCCAAAAAGTATCGGATATCGCCGATTCCGATACCGGTAACCAATGCAAGTCAATGGGACACAAATATCGGAATGAAAATAAACCCTTTCTTTCCTTGTAGGTTAATTCTACATGAAGTAAAACAACTAAGAATAATGTAGAATGACATGAAAAGCCGGCAATTCATCAGCGGCATTCACCGGTACCCGACAATTTACAACAGAAAGAATAGAGCTTCACACATAGATTAGGTAGATAGAACCATGTCAGTCACATATATATGAAGTACAGTGACAGTGTTGCTTACTGTACTTGTCATTTAGTGTAAAGGATTTATTTTAAAAAATATTAGTGTTTTCGTGCACCGTCTCTTTAAAAAAGCCGGCCGGCAATTCAGCAGCGGTACCCGACAATTTATAACAGACAGAATAGAGCTTCACACATAGATTAGATAGATAGAAACATGTCAGTCACATATATATGAAGTACAGTGACAGTGTTGCTTACTGTACTTGTCATTTAGTGTAAAGGATTTATTTAAAAATATAATAGTGTTTTCATGCACCGTCTCTTTAAAAATGCCGGCCGGCAATTCAGCATCTGTACCCGACAATTTAGAATAGAAGGAATAGAGAATCATACATAGATTAGATAGATAGAAACATGTCAGTCACATATATATGAAGTACAGTGATAGTGTTGATTACTGTACTTGTCATTTAGTGTTAAAATAAAGGATTTATTTAAAAAAAAATTGGCGTGGGGTTCCCCTTAATTTTAGGCTCTAGCGGAGGTTAAGCAGACAGCTGGGGCAAATGTTTGAAGCCTGGGAAGGGGGTAATACCCACGGAGCTTCCCAGGCAACTAATATCAGCCCCCAGCTGAATACCTAGCCTTTACTAGCTATTAAAATGGGGGAACCCCCCCAAAAAAATAACGTGGGGTCCCCCCTAATTTAATAGCTAGCAAAGGCTAGGCAGACAGCTGGGGGCTGATTTTAATAGCCCAGGAAGGGTGCCATGAATATTGGCCCCCTCCCAGGCTAGAAACACCAGCCGTCAGCCGCCCCAGAAATGGCGCATCCATAGGATGCGCCAATTCTGGCACTTAGCCTCGCTCTTCCCACTGCCCTGTAGCGGTGGCAGTGGGGTAATAAGGCTGGGGTTGATGTCAGCTTATAATGCCAGATGACATCAAGCCCAGGTTAGTAATGGAGAGGCGTCTATAAGACACCCCCATTACTAACCCCATAGTCAAAGTTAAAGAAAAACACAAACACCCAGAATAAAGTCCTTTAATTGAAATAAACACACAATTCTTTATTGTTCTAAATTAAACCATACTTACCATCACGCCCATTCCAGCTGAAGCCAACGATCTCCTGCAATAAAAGAAAAATAATAAAGCAACATCATCCTTACCTTTCGATGGTTCCCAGGACAGCTCCAGCTCTGCTACATCGAGATGACAGGCTGGACCGCAGCAGAACGCTGCCATCCAGCCTGTCATCCCACAGACACTGAGAAGCGCAGGCTTGCTTGCGCTCCTCAGTGTCTCTCTGTGACGTCATCCAGATGAGCCGAGTTCATGTCCAATGAACTCAGCTCACCTCATGCACGTCACTGACAGCGTGGGAAAATTCTCCTGCACTCAGCGCTTCAGCGTGAGAATTCTCCCACGCTGTCAGTGACATACATGAGGTGAGGTCATGTCCAATGAACTCAGCTCACCTCATGCACGTCACTGACAGCGTGGGAAAATTCTCACGCTGAAGAGCTGAATGCAGGAGAATTTTCCCACGCTGTCAGTGACGTGCATGAGGTGAGCTGAGTTCATTGGACATGACCTCGGCTCATCTTTATGCCGTCACAGCCAGACACTGAGGAGTGGAAGTATGCCTGCGCTTCTCAGTGTCTGCGGGATGACAGGCTGGATGGCAGCGTTCTGCTGCGGTCCAGCCTGTCATCTCGATGTAGCAGAGCTGAAGCTGTCGTGGGAGCCATGGAAAGGTAAGGATGAGGTTGCTTTGTTATTTTACTTTTATTGCAGGAGATCGTTGGCTTCAGCTGGAATGGGCGTGACGGTAAGTATGGTTTAATTTAGAACAATAAAGAATTGTGTGTTTATTTCAATTAAAGGACTTTATTCTGGGTGTTGTGTTTTTTTAAATACTTTACTAGAAATTCATGGTGGTCATGTCTAATATTGGCGTGACCCCATGAATTTCGGGCTTAGGGCCAGCTGATAATGCCAAGCTGGCCTTAACCCCTTTATTACCCAGTGAGCCACCGCACCAGGGCCCTGGATGAGTTGGGTACAGCGCCAGAAGATGGCGCTTCTATGAACGTGCCATTTTCTGGGGCGGCTGCGGACTGCAATTTGCAGCGGGGGTGGCCCAGAAAGCTTGGGTCTCCCTGCGCTGCGGATTCCAGCCCCCAGCTGCCTAGTTGTACCTGGCTGGGCACAAAAATAGGGCGAAGCCCCACGCATTTTTTTTTTTAATTATTTCTTGAAATTCATGGAATAATTAAGAAAAAAAGGCCTTCCCTATATTGTTGTGTCCGGCCAGGTACAAATAGGCAGCTGGTGGTTGGGGGCAGCCTGTTCCTGCCTGCTGTACCTGGCTGGACACAAATATAGGGCGAAGCCCCACATCAATTTTTTTTAAAATAAATCCTTTATTTTAACACTAAATGACATTTGAGGAGTTAATAAAGATGCAGTCCCTAAATTATTATTTATTTTTTAATTAATTTTTCCCAAAACTGTTGACGTGGGCTTCGCCATATTTTTGTATGCCAGCCAGGTACAGCATCCAGCTTCTATGAACGCATCATTTTCCGGGGTGGCTGTGGACTGCAATTTTCAGCGGGGGGGCAGAAAGCTTGGGCCTCCCTGCGCTGCAGATTCCATCCCCCAGCTGCCTAGTTGTACCTGGCTGGACACAAAAATAGGGAGAAGCTTCACGTATTTTTTTTTTTAATTATTTCATGAAATTCATGAAATAATTAAGAAAAAAAGGGCTTCCCTATATTGTTGTGTCCAACCAGGTACAAATAGGCAGCTGGTGGTTGGGGGCAGCCCGTTCCTGCCTGCTGTACCTGGCTGGACACAAATATAGTGCGAAGCCCCACGTCAATTTTTTTTAAATCATTTCAGGAAATTCATGAAATAATTAAAAAAAATTGATGTGGGGCTTCGCCCTATATTTGTGTCCAGTCAGGTACAGCAGGCAGGAACGGGCTGCCCCCAACCACCAGCTGCCTATTTGTACCTAGCCGGACACAACAATATAGGGAAGCCCTTTTTTTCTTAATTATTCCATGAATTTCATGAATTTAAAAAAAAATACGTGGAGCTTCGCCCTATTTTTGTGTCCAGCCAGGTACAACTAGGCAGCTGGGGGCTGGAATCTGCAGCGCAGGGAGGCCCAAGCTTTCTGGGCCCCACCCGCTGCAAATTGCAGTCCGCAGCCGCCCCAGAAAATGGCGCGTTCATAGAAGCGCCATCTTCTGGCGCTGTACCCAACTCATCCAGGGCCCTGGTGCGGTGGCTCACTGGGTAATAAAGGGGTTAAGGCCAGCTTGGCATTATCAGCTGGCCCTAAGCCCGAAATTCATGGGGTCACGCCAATATTAGACATGACCACCATGAATTTCTAGTAAAGTATTTAAAAAAAACACAAACACCCAGAAAAAAGTCCTTTAATTGAAATAAACACACAATTCTTTATTGTTCTAAATTAAACCATACTTACAGTCACGCCCATTCCAGCTGAAGCCAACGATCTCCTGCAATAAAAGTAAAATAATAAAGCAACATCATCCTTACCTTTCCATGGCTCCCACGACAGCTTCAGCTCTGCTACATCGAGATGACAGGCTGGACCGCAGCAGAACGCTGCCATCCAGCCTGTCATCCCGCAGACACTGAGAAGCGCAGGCATGCTTGCGCTCCTCAGTGTCTGGCTGTGACGGCATCCAGATGAGCCGAGGTCATGTCCAATGAACTCGGCGCACCTCATGCACGTCACTGACAGCGTGGGAAAATTCTCACGCTGAAGCGCTGAGTGCAGGAGAATTTTCCCACGCTGTCAGTGATGTGCATGAGGTGAGCTGAGTTCATTGGACATGACCTCACCTCATGTATGTCACTGACAGCGTGGGAGAAGTCTCACGCTGAAGCGCTGAGTGCAGGAGAATTTTCCCACGCTGTCAGTGACGTGCATGAGGTGAGCTGAGTTCATTGGACATGACCTCGGCTCATCTGGATGCCGTCACAGCCAGACACTGAGGAGCGCAAGCATGCCTGCGCTTCTCAGTGTCTGCGGGATGACAGGCTGGATGGCAGCGTTCTGCTGCGGTCCAGCCTGTCATCTCGATGTAGCAGAGCTGAAGCTGTCGTGGGAACCATGGAAAGGTAAGGATGAGGTTGCTTTATTATTTTTCTTTTATTTCAGGAGATCGTTGGCTTCAGCTGGAATGGGCGTGACTGTAAGTATGGTTTAATTTAGAACAATAAAGAATTGTGTCTTTATTTCAATTAAAGGACTTTTTTCTGGGTGTTTGTGTTTTTTTTAAATACTTTACTAGAAATTCATGGCGGTCATGTCTAATATTGGCGTGACCCCATGAATTTCGGGCTTAGGGCCAGCTGATAATGCCAAGCTGGCCTTAACCCCTTTATTACCCAGTGAGCCACCGCACCAGGGCACTGGATGAGTTGGGTACAGCGCCAGAAGATGGCGCTTCTATGAACGCGCCATTTTCCGGGGCGGCTGCGGACTGCAATTTGCAGCAGGTGGGGCCCAGAAAGCTTGGGCCTCCCTGCGCTGCGGATTCCAGCCCCCAGCTGCCTTGTTGTACCTGGCTGGACACAAAAATAGGGCGAAGCCCCATGTATTTTTTTTTTAAATTATTTCATGAAATTCATGGAATAATTAAGAAAAAAAGGGCTTCCCTATATTGTTGTGTCCGGCTAGGTACAAATAGGCAGCTGGTGGTTGGGGGCAGCCCGTTCCTGCCTGCTGTACCTGACTGGACACAAATATAGGGCGAAGCCCCACATAATTTTTTTTTAATTATTTCATGAATTTCCTGAAATAATTAAAAAAAAATTGACGTGGGGCTTTGCACTATATTTGTGTCCAGCCAGGTACAGCAGGCAGGAACGGGCTGCCCCCAACCACCAGCTGCCTATTTGTACCTGGTTGGACACAACAATATAGGGAAGCCCTTTTTTTCTTAATTATTCCATGAATTTCATGAAATAATTAAAAAAAAAAAAACGTGGAGCTTCTCCCTATTTTTGTGTCCAGCCAGGTACAACTAGGCAGCTGGGGGATGGAATCTGCAGCGCAGGGAGGCCCAGGCTTTCTGCCCCCCCCCCCGCTGAAAATTGCAGTCCGCAGCTGCCCCGGAAAATGGCGCGTTCATAGAAGCTGGATGCTGTACCTGGCTGGCATACAAAAATATGGCGAAGCCCACGTCAAAAGTTTTGGGAAAAATTAATTAAAAAATAAATAATAATTTAGGGACTGCATCTTTATTAACTCCTCAAATGTCATTTAGTGTTAAAATAAAGGATTTATTTAAAAAAAAAATGGCGTGGGATCCCCCATAATTTTAGTCTCTAGCGGAGGTTAAGCAGACGGCTGGGGCAGATGTTTGAAGCCTGGGAAGGGGGTAAAACCCACGGAGCTTCCCAGGCTACTAATATCAGCCCCCAGCTGAATACCTAGCCTTTACTAGCTATTAAAATGGGGGACCCCCCCAAAAAAATGACGTGGGGTCCCCCCTATTTTAATAGCTAGCAAAGGCTAGGCAGACAGCTGGGGGCTGATATTAATAGCCCAGGAAGGGTGCCATGAATAATGGCCCCCTCCCAGGCTAGAAACACCAGCCGTCAGCCGCCCCAGAAATGGCGCATCCATAGGATGCGCCAATTCTGGCACTTAGCCTCGCTCTTCCACGCTGCCCTGGTGCGGTGGCAGGGGGTAATAGTGGTGGGGTTCATGTCAGCGCCAGCTGCCATGAAGCCCAGGTTAGTAATGATGGGCGTCTATAAGACACCCCCATTACTAACCTACAAAGTGTTAAAAAGAAAAAACACACTACACCCAGAAAAAAATAATTTATTTGAAATAAAACACACCATTTTATTTAATTCTTATTTTACTAAAAATAATAGTTACCTGTCCACGTTCCTGCGCTGATCTCCCATGCACAGCTGTCACATCTGGAGATGGTGACAGCTGTGCATGGCTGCTGTAAGCTCACGCTGCCGGGAACACGTCCGCTCCCGGCAGCGGGAGCCACTGACTGAGGTCACCGGAGTGCATTCAGGCAGCGCAGCTCCGGAGACCTCCTTTACGGCACTGCTGTACCGTGGGAATTTCTCACGATACAGCAGGGCCGTAAAGGAGCTAACCGGAGCAGCGCTGCCTGAACTCCGGTGAACCCTTACGGCCCCGTCATTCTAGCGGCGGCAGCGGTTCAGAGCGGTCACATTCTATGTGGCTGCTCTGAACTGGAGATCTTCGTGGGACACTCGTGGACTACTCCGGAGGGGTAAGGATAAGGTTGTGGTTTATTATTTTATATTTTATTACAGGAGATCGATGGCTTCGGGGAATTAGGTGTCTAGGTGAGTATAGGTGTAGTTTTTTATTTTTTACTTTATTTTAGGTGGCGATCGGCGGGGACAGGTAATGTATGAACTAATTTCTTTTAGGTAACCACTGGCCACCAATGACATGTATCTAACATTTATTGGGGACACAGTAGGGCAATTTAAATAGCAGGATCAGGCTGATGGGAACTACTGCTCCCATCGAGCTGATCCTGCTGGCACGAGTGGACGGGGGACAGACATAGGCCGATGGGAGTAGTAGTGTCACATCGGCCTATGTCTGCCTGCACGCACAGACACCGCGCACACCCGCACAAACATCGCACACACACCCCGCACACACACCCCGCACACACATCCCGCACACACACCCCGCACACACACTAATCATGACGGGTCTGATGGTCTGGGAGGTGAGGCTGACCTGTGCGGCCGTGGGAAAGTTCATGTGAGTTCATGCAGTCAAGCATGAACTCACATGAACCCTCTGAGGGCACCGCGGCTACTTCAAATGAACAGCTGATCGGCATCAGCTGATACCTCAGCTGTTCATTTGAAATAACCGGCGGGAAAGCGCAGCACAGAACGGGAAAGCCGGCGGTGAAGTCTTTTCACTGCCGGCTTCCCCGCCCGGGTCCTTCGCTCCTTGGTGCTGCGCTCCCCGCCCGGTCCTAATTTACGATTGGGATTGGAGGTGGCGAGGGGAGCGGAGGATCGGGGTGGGAGGCTGCGGGGAAGCAGTATGGGGCTGTGTGATTGTTTAAAAGCCGGCGGCTTTTTACCGCGCGCCGGCTTTTAAACAATCAGGAGAATTCTCCCCCGCTGGGATGGCATTCTGATGACAAGCTGGATCGCGCTGCCATCCAACTTGTCATCCTTCACAGACACTGCAGAGCGCAGGCATTATGGGAACTTCCGATTCCGGTATTCGATATTGTAAAAGTATCGGAATTAAGTATCGGAATTCCGATACCGCAAATATCGGCCGATACCCGATATTACAGTATCGGAATGCTCAACACTATTTATCATATATTTCAAGTTGCTACTGTATGCACAGGCATATTTAGGGTCAAGAGTATTCATTTTATAAATAGATGATCTACAAACAACCCACATATATCAAAAATTTAAATATTTTAGTCAACGTTTGAATTAAAACTAAGGTAATTTATTGTGAGAATTTGCAACAAATTCATGAACACACATGTCTTAACATACATCACAGTAAGTTACTTTTAAACTGAGTAAAATAAATGCACTCCAGGGAAGATATCTGTGTGGTGTAGAGAAGCACTTTTTTTTTTTTGCATCATTTTAAAAAGTTGAATTTCAGTAATGCTTCTAAATCCGTAACAAGATGCAAGCCCACTTTCATTCAAATTTTATAAACTTATTGGCTGGCACAAATGATTCTACTTTCTGCCATAAATAGTTAATAAATACATTTGGTACTGAAAGTATTCAGACCCCTTTACATTTTTCACTCTTTGTTTCATTGCAGCCATTTTGTAAATTCTAAAAAGTTCATATTTTTTTTCTCATTAATGTACACTCTGCAACCCATCCTGGCTGAAAAAAAACAGAAATGTAGAAATTTTTGAAGATTTATTTAAAAAGAAAACCTGAAATATCACATCGTCATAAGTATTCAGAGTGACCCTTTGCTCAGACACTCATATTTAAGTCACATGCTGTCCATTTCCTTGTGATCCTCCTTGACATGGTTCTATTCCTTCATTGCAGTCCAGTTGTGTTTAATTAAACTGATAGGACTTGATTTGAAAAGGCACACACCTGTCTATATAAGACCTCACAGCTCACAGTGCATGTCAGACCAAATGAGAATCATGAGCTCAAAGGAACTGCTCAAGGAGCTCAGAGACAGAATTATGGCAAGGCACAGATCTGGCCAAGGTTACAAAAGAATTTCTGCAGTACTCAAGGTTCCTAAGAGCACAGTGGCCTCCATAATCCATAAATGGAAGAAGTTTGGGACCATCAGAAGTCTTCCTAGACCTGGCCGTCCAGCCAAAATGAGCAATTGTGGGAGAAGAGCCTTGGTGAGAGAAGTAAAGAAGAACCTCAAGATCACTGTGGCTCAGCTCCAGAGATGCAGTAGGGAGATGAGAAAAAGTTCCACAAAGTCAACTATCACTGCAGCCCTCCACCAATCGGGCCTTTAAGGCAGAGTGGCCTGACGGAAGCCTCTCCTCAGTGGAAGACATGAAAGCCCGCATAGAGTTTGCTCAAAAACACATGAAGGATTCCCAGACTATGAGAAATAAGATTCTCTGGTCTGATGAGACGAAGATAGAACTTTTTGGTGATAATTCTAAGCGGTATGTGTGGAGAAAGCCAGGCACTGCTCATCACCTGCCCAATACAATCCCAACAGTGAAACATGGTGGTGGCAGCATCATGCTATGGGGGTGTTTTTCAGCTGCAGGGACAGGATGGCTGGTTGCAATTGAAGGAAACATGAATGCGGTCAAGTACAGAGATATCCTGGATGAAAACCTCTTCCAGAGTGCTCTAGACCTCAGACTTGGCCAAAGGTTTACCTTCCAACAAGACAATGACCCTAAGCACACAGCTAAAATAACAAAGGAGTGGCTTCAAAACAACTCTGTGACCATTCTTGTCTGGCCCAGCAAGAGCTCTGACCTAAATCCAATTGAGCATCTCTGGAGAGACCTGAAAATGGCTGTCCACCAACGTTCACCATCCAACCTGACGGAACTGGTAAGGATTTGCAAAGAAGAATGGCAGTGGATCTCCAAATCCAGGTGTGAAAAACTTGTTGCATCATTCCCAAGAAGACTCATGGCTGTACGAGCTCAAAAGGGTGCTACTACTCAACACTGAGTAAAGGGTCTGAATACTTATGACCATGTGATATTTCAGTTTTTCTTTTTTAATAAATTTGCAAAAATTTCTACATTTCTGTTTTTTTTCAGTCAAGATGGGGTGCAGAGTGTACATTAATGAGAAAAAAATGAACATTTTAGAATTTACCAAATGGCTGCAATGAAACCAAGAGTGAAAAATTTAAAGGGGCCTGAATAGTTTCTGTACCCACTACTGTATGTCACAAAGTAGAAACAAGACTGTTTTGGAGTAAAATGTATAAACCTGTACTGTAAGGCTGGAAACAGACTAGTGTATGGCATCTGAAGTGAGAGCATTGGATGCAATATGCTGATGATCCATCGGATCCAGCTTTGCTACGAGCATGAGCCGAGTGTCAGTGCTCTGTGCTCCAATCCTCTCACATGGGAGAATCGCAGCACAGATGCGGAGGAGATGGAGAAAGCAATTTCTCCATTTCCTCCATGGCATATATCGGACTGCACTGGGGTAACATCTGAGTGCAGTCCGTTGTTTCAATTACACCCATAGACTTGTATGGGTCCGAGTGAGCCGATTCTCACTGCCAATCGCAACATGCTGCGATTGTTCTCTCATGCCGAATCGGCATGAGAAAATAATCGCAAATGTGTGCTGCCCCATAGTATAACACTGGTCCGAGTGCTATGCAATGTTTTATCACATAGCACTCGGCCGTGTTATACGCTAGTGTGACCCTGGCCTTAGTCACCTGTCCCGGCTCCAGATCCTACCTCTCCATCATTCTTCTCTGGTAGCTGGTTTCCTCTGCTCCTCTGCACAACATTTTACCAAGGTAACCCAGCGTGCACATCTGATGTCATTCTCCTAAGGTTTTGTGATGCTAGTCACTACTCACGTATAAGGCGTGAGGCTGAGTAGTCAAGTGGTCTGACATAAGAAGCCAAGAGAGTACGTCATAGACAGAGGGGTGAGACACAGCCATAGTCAGGAAACAGTCCGAAGTCAGAATTCCAAACAGGTAGAGGATCACAACAAAAGGGTTAGGCAAAAGGTTGGTCAAGACAAATCTAAAGTCAAGCTGCAAAGATCAGAATACCAGGCAAGGAGTACAGAGAAAGCACACACCTCATGAGCAAAGCTACAACTGGCAGCAATCAAAGGCAGAGAGTTGGTAAATGGCCAGGTAATTACTCTGGACAGGAGACACATGGATGAAGCCCTGGCACACCTTGGTCCTGATTGCACAGCTAAACTGTTACTCCAGACACTGACCGATCAGCACGCCCCAGCATGACTTTCATTTGTTCATTTTCATAGATTTTGAATTTATTATTAAATATGTATATTTATTTATTTATGTAGTTTTAACAATACTTTACTTTGAGCACTGTCACTTTATTCATTTATTAGCTGTATTGTTCAATATTTAATATACTATAGGAAAATTGTTTTTACCTATCTATGAATTTATGCTGATGTATTTATTCTAATTTAACATTAGGAATCAGCTGACCATAGCATCTTGTAACGCACTAAATGTTATTCATTATATTTGTATTGACACCAGTCCATTTAGTCTGGACGGTTGTTTTTTACTCCTTATAATATTTTTCATCATATTATAACTATTTATTAAATTATTGAAGGAGACTCATGTCAATCCCTAATCATATTTACATTTCCTGATAACTTTTGTTATTTATTCTATATTGGTGCATCAATTACAGCATGTTTACATTTGAGTCTGTTAAACCGCTTCCAGACCGCCCACTGTACATAAACGTCGGCGCTGCCTGGGCTCTGTGCAGCGCCGACGTATATGAACGGTTGACGGTCCCGCAGCCCTCAGGACCCCCAGGGTCCTGCAAGCGCTGCGGTTGCGGTTCAGAGCGACAGCTCTGACAGGGGACATCATCGGGACCTTATTGGAACAGGTCCCAATGATGTTAACCCTTTGCTATCTTCTATATGCCGCAATCTATAGTGATCGTGGCATATAGAAGATAGTGAGAGGAGAGGGGATCGTCCACTTACCTCTCCGATGGCCCCCTGATGTCTTCCAGGACCTGCCGTTGTTATGGCAGCCGGAGGTCACATGACCGCCTCCGGATCAGCCATATATGGTATCCTGCTAGGCTCAGCCTGCAGCTGAACTCTAGCAGAAGACACTGACTGTGAAACAGTCTGCAAAGCTCTCATGCAATGCAATACATGTCTATTGCATTGCATGAGATCAGTGATTAGAAAAATAAAAATTAATGTCCCATACAGGAACTAAGTAAAAATGTAAAAAAGAAGTCCAAAAAATGTTTTCAAACTGTTAAAAAAAATCACAAAATAAATAAAAATAAATAAATAAAATATTAAACCAATAAATCCGTATATTTATGCAAAAACAAAAAAGTACACATATTTGGTAAGGCCGCATCCAAAACAACCCGATCTATAAAACTGTCACACTAATTAACTCCTTCTGTGCACACCGTAATAAAAATAAATAAAAAATGGAGCAAAAAACTATGCTTTTTCATCATATCGCCAAACAAAAAGTGGAAAAAAATGCGATCAAAAAGCAAAATGGAAATAAATATGGTACCGCTGAAAACGTCATCTTGTTCTGCAAAAAAAAAGCCACCATACAGCTCCATCAGCCGAAAAATAAAAAAAGTTATAGCTCTCAGAATAAAGCGATGCAAAAAAAATATTTTTTCTATATAATTGTTTTATTGTGTAAAAGCGCCAAAACATAAAAAAATATACAGTAAGTGTAGTATCGCTGTAAATGTACTGACCCGAAGAATAATACTGCCTTATCACTTTTACCACACGCAGAACGGCATGAAAAAAAACCTCAAAAAACAATTCCTGAATTGTTAGTTTTTGTTAATTTTACCTCCCAAAAAACGGAATAGAAAGTGATCAAAAAATGTCACGAACCCAAAAATGGTACCACTAAAAACGTCAACTCGTCCTGCAAAAAACAAGCCATCACATGACTCTGTCGGCAGAAATATGGAAAAATTATAGCTCTCAAAATATGGCGATGCAAAAACTAGATTTTGCAAAAAAAAGCGTCTTTTAGTGTGTGACAGCTGTCAGTCATAAAAACCCGATATAAATCTGGTATCTCTGTAATCGCACCGACCCGAAGAATAAAGTAATCTCATCACTTATACTGCATGAGGAACGACGTAAAAAATAAATAAAACCAATTCTTCACCTGCTACTGATTTGTTTATTATGTCTCCCAAAGATCGCAGTAAGGCTCTGCTCACATTTATCCTGTGCTCTGCGCTGAGCACTTACACCAGAGTTTCTGTGTAAATCTCTGAAATACGTGATTCAGACGGAACCCATGACGGAAGATTCCCTGTAATAAGGCAGATATAGGCCACTGATGATGCCGTCTGGCCTGTGATCCCACGGTGTTCAGTTTTTTTTTCCTGAAAAAAAGGACACCGCTAAACAGAGGCCAGACGGAGTCCAGAGTAACTCTGCTACCTCATTACAGTGAATGGATCCTGCAGGGGTTTCATCTGAATTACATCACTTGGAAATTTAGATGGAAACCCCGATGTAAGTGCTCAGCCTAGAGCACCGGATAAATGTTACGTAAAATGTTCCCAATAAAAGCTTCAACTCAGTCCTCAAAAAAAGCTAGTCCCCACTCAGGTCCGTCATCTGTTAAAAATATAAGGGACTTTCAAGTTACTGGTAGCAGAAAGGCTCTGGAAAAAGCGAAATGGCCCTTGCCCCCCAAAAGAAATTCTGAAAATTTTGTGCTCCCAAATCCAAATGCCTATTCTACAATAATTTGTTCTCCAATTGTCAAATAGCGCTCCGTCCCTCCCAGATCTCGCCGTATGGCTAAGCGGTACGATACAGCCACATATGGGGTATTGCCACTTTCAGAAGAAATTGTGTGACACATTTCGGCACCATTTTTACCCAATGCCCTGTGTGAAAATGTAAAATCTGGTTTTAAAACATTTTTTTTGTGGTAAAAATATAATTATGTTTTCTTCACTGCCCAATGGTATAAATTTAAAAATTAAAAAATACTCACTACTTCCCTAGATGAATTCCTTGAGAGGTGTAGTTTACAAAATGGGGTCACTTGTGGGGGTTTCTGCTGTTTCGGCATGTCAGCGACTCTTCAAATGTGACATGGTGTCTGCAACCTATCCCAGCCAACACAGCGCTCCTTTCTCTTCCGAACCCTGCCGTACACCAAAGCAGTGGTTTTCCCTCACATATGGGGTATCGGCGTACTCAGGAGAAATTGCACAACAAATTTCATGGTGCAATTTCTCCTGTTATCCTTATGATAATGCAAAATTAATGCAAAATTAGGGAATGAAAAACATTTTTTGTGGGAAAAATGTGAAAATTTTATTTTTACGCCTCAATATTATAAACTTCTGTGAAGCACCTGGGGGTGCAAGGTGCTCACCACACATCTAGATAAGTTCCCTAAGGGGTCTAGTTTCCAAAATGGTGTCACTTGTGGGGGGTTTCCACTGTTTAGGCACATTAGGGGCTCCCCAAATGCGACATGGCGTCCGCTAATTATTCAAACAAATTTTACAAATGGCGCTCCTTCCCTTCCGAACCCTGCAGTGTACCCAAATAGTGGTTTTCCCCCACATATGGGGTATCGGCATACTCAGGAGAAATTGCACTGCAAATTTCATGGTGCAATTTCTCCTATTACCCTTATGATAATGCAAAATTAAGGGATGAAAAACATTTTTGTGGGAAAAATGTGAACATTTTATTTTTACAGCTCTATATTATAAACTTCTGTGAAGCACCTTGGGGTTCAAGGTGCTCACCACACATATAGTTTCCAAAATGGTGTCACTTGTGGGGGGGTTTCCATTGTTTAGGCACATCAAGAGCTCTCCAAACGCAACATGGTGTCTGCTAATTATTCAAACAAATTTTACATTCAAAAAGTCTAATGGCGCTCCTTCCCTTCCGAACCCTGCAGCGTGCTCATGAGAAATTGCACTACAAATTTTGTAGTCCATTTTTTCCTGTTACCCTTGTGAAAATAAAAAAATTGGGTCTAAAGTAACATTTTTGTGAAAAAAATTTAAATGTTCATTGTTTTCTTCCACATTCCAAAAATTCCCGTGAAACACCTAAAGGGTTAATAAACTTCTTGAATGTGGTTTTGAGCACCTTGTGGGGTGCCGTTTTTAGAATGGTGTCACTTTGGGTATTTTCTGTCATAAAGGCCCCTCAAAGTCACTTCAAATAAGATGTGGTCCCTAAAAAAATGTTTTTGTAAATTTTGTTGGAAAAATGAGAAATCGCTGGTCAACTTTTAATCCTTATAGCTTCCTAACAAAAAAAATTTTGGTTCCAAAATTGTGCTGATGTAAAGTAGACATGTGGGAAATGTTATTTATTAACTATTTTGTGTGACATATCTCTCTGATTTAAGGGCATGAAAATTCAAAGTTTGAAAATTGCAAAATTTTCAAAATTTTCGGCAAATTTCCGATTTTTTCACAAATAAACGCAAGTGATATCGAAGAAATTTTACCACTATCATGAAGTACAATATGTCACGAAAAAACAATCTCAGAATCAGGGGACTCCGTTGAAGCGTAATTACTTCATAAAATGACAGTGGTCAGAATTGAAAAAATTGGCCTGGTCACGAAGGCAAAACAGGCTCTGGCACGAAGTGGTTAATCTCACAGTACTACCCCCACTCCCTGCATTTTTTAATCCACTTGTGGATATTTTCTCTAATGCTTTTAATTTTATGCATTATCTAAGTAAAATTGACATTTATTATAATTTCCCTAATTGTGTATCATATTTTTAGGTTTAATAAATCCATTGGATACACAACGTCTGTGTAATTAACTGTATGTCTTAAAGCAAAGTGGTATCCGTAAAAACGTCATCTTAGGGTCCAAAAAATAAGCCCTCACCCAGCCCCATATCCTGAAAAATGAAAATGTTACGACGCTCGGAAAAAAGCTACAAAAGCAAAATTTTATGAACTGCTACAAACACTAAGGAAAGATAGGAAAACTGTCCCTACAATAGGACTAAGCTGATTCCCTACGATGCAGCGGGGGACCTGTTCCTTGTGAACAGACCCGCCTAAGTCCTCAGCTAGTCTGAACGCAGACCTATAGATATAAGGGAGGGGTCCCTACAAGAACTAAGGACTGGGATATAGTTGGACACCTCCTAGCAGAAATTGTAGCAGAGCAAAGACAAACAAACAAACAGAAGTACTAGTGGTCAAAAGACGAAGCAAACTACAGTTAGGTACAAGGCACCTGGCTAGCTTAAGAGTAAATGTAACACTGAAGTCCAGCAAGGCCAGGAGGGCGGAGCTGGATTAAATAGGCAAAAAGTCATGTGACCAGCAAAATAGAAAAAACTAACAGGAGGGTTCTAACAGTACCCCCTCTTCTATGAGGATCCTCCGGATTCTCCAGGCCCAGGTCTATCAGGAAACCTCCTGTGAAACGCTCCGACAAGTCTAGGAGCAGAGACATCATCCGCCCTAACCCAGGAGTTATCCTCGGGACCGAAACCTTTCCAAGCGACGAGATACTGCAATCTCCCTCTAAGCCATCTAGAATTAAGAATGCGAGAAATTTCATATTCACCGTCTTCCTCCACCGGAGGAACAGAGACAGTGGCGTCCCTATCAGAAACATCAGCTTTTTTCAATAAGGAAACATGAAACACCGGATTAATCTTCCAGGAGGTAGGAACATCCAACCTAACAGCAGATTGGTTAACTACCTGAAGCACCTTAAACGGACCCACAAACTTCGGGCCCAATTTCTTAGAAGGAATCCTCAACCGCAGATTCCTAGAGGACAACCAAACCATGTCACCAACAGTAAACAAAACCTCTTGACGTTTCCTGTCAAAGTACCTCTTGGATTTTTTGTTAGCCTCTTGAAGGTTATGACGTACATCAGTCCAAACTCTCTCCAAATCACCGGAAAAATTCTCCTCCTCCGGCACAGCCGATACCAATTTGGAGAATGACCCAAACGACGGATGTCTCCCAGTACAACAAAAAAAAGGAGAACACCCAGCAGAAGAGGATGTACGGTTGTTAAGAGCAAATTCAGCCAGTGGCAGAAACTCAGACCACCCCTCTTGATTGTCTGCCACAAAACAACGCAAAAACTGTTCAACATCCTGGTTCTTTCTTTCTGTCTGTCCATTAGACTCAGGATGATAACCAGATGAAAATGACAAATGGACTCCCAACCTGTCACAAAAGGCACGCCAAAAACGAGCCACGAACTGAGGTCCCCTATCGGAAACAATGTCGGTAGGAACGCCATGGAGCCTGACAATTTCTTTAACAAAAGCCTTAGCGAGTGTCTTGGCGCAGGGCAGTTTGATGAAGGGAACCAAGTGACACATCTTGCTAAAACGGTCCACGACCACCCAGATAACAGTGAAACCCTCAGAGGCAGGAAGGTCAGTAATAAAATCCATAGCAAGATGCGTCCAAGGAGCACTAGGAACCTCCAGAGGGCAAAGCAACCCCGCAGCAGGAGCATGTGAAGACTTAGATCTAGCACACACAGTACATTGACTCACCCACTTAATGACTTCCTTCTGCCACCCAGGCCACCAAAAACTGCGACCTACAAGTCTCTTAGTCTCTGAAATTCCTGGATGACCTGCCAACCGAGACTCATGACACTCCACAAACAAATCTCTCCTAAAGTTCCTAGGCACAAACAACCTCCCATGGGGAGTGTTAGATGGGGCATCCTCCTGGGCTTTCAGAATCCCATCTTCCAAAACGGAGTCCAATGCTGCTATCACAACACCTTCCTGTAAAATGCTCTCCTCCTCCTCAGTACCAACCATGGGAGAAAAACTTCGAGATAAAGCATCAGCTTTTACATTCTTGGTACCCGGAATGTAAGTAACAGAAAAATTAAACCGCGAAAAAAAAAGTGCCCACCTAGCTTGACGGGCATTCAAGCGCTTGGCAGCATCAAGATAGATCAGATTCTTATGATCAGTAAAAACCTGAATGGGAAATTTAGCACCTTCCAAGAGATGACGCCAATGTTCAAATGCGAGTTTAATCGCCAGCAATTCCCGATTACCGACATCGTAATTAAGTTCGGTCTCAGAAAATTTGTTTGAAAAAAAAGCACAGGGATGTACTCCATCCTTGTTTTCCTGAGACAAAACAGCACCGACCCCCACCGAAGAAGCATCAACCTCGACCAAAAAAGGCTTGGTCTCATCAGGCTGCATAAGGATGGGGACAGAACTGAACCTCTCCTTGAGATACACAAAAACTTCAATGGCCTCAGTAGTCCACTGGACCGTATTCGCACCTTTCCTGGTGAGATCGGTCAGCGGCTTAACAATTATAGAAAAATTCTTAATGAATTTTCTGTAATAATTGGCGAAACCCAAAAATCTCTGTATTGGTTTCAAACCAATAGGCCTAGGCCATTCCTGAACCGCCTGAACCTTCACCGGGTCCATCTCAAAGCCCTCGCTGGAGATAATGTAGCCCAAAAAACTAATTCTCTGCACAGCGAACACACATTTCTCCAGCTTAGCAAAAAGTGAATTGTCGCTTAACAACTGCAAAACCTCACGTACGCTCTGCCAATGAGACTCCAGATCCGGCACAAAAATCAAAATGTCATCCAAATACACCACCACATTCTTACCAATCAACGGTCTTAGGATGTCATTAATAAGGTTCTGAAAAAACGCTGGTGCATTGGTAAGACCAAAGGGCATAACCAGATTCTCAAAATGACCCACTGGAGTGTTAAAAGCAGTTTTCCACTCATCACCTTCCTTCATACGTAACAAATTGTATGCCCCCCGGAGATCAATCTTAGAGAACCACTTGGCCCCCACTAACAGGTTGAACAAGTCAGGAATTAATGGCAGTGGGTAGGAATTGCGTACTGTAATTTTATTAATTTCGCGAAAGTCCAGACATGGACGTAAACCACCGTCCTTTTTTTTACAAAAAAGAATCCAACAGCCACAGGTGACTTAGAAGGTCTAATGTGACCGGCGGCCAAGCTTGTCTCTATGTATTCCTCCAAGGCCTTTCTCTCAGGGATAGTAAGATTAAATAAGCGACTCTTGGGAAGAGTTGCTCCAGGGACAAACTCAATAGTACAATCATAGTCCCTATGAGGAGGCAAAACTTGCGACTCCTCCTCAGAAAAAAACTTCCAAAAATCCTGAATAGGTACAGGTAATTCCCCTCTTTCCACAGCAGCAATGCGACCGTTGCAACATCTATCATAACACTTAGGACTCCAAGACTTAATTTCATTGGTAGACCAGTCCAGTACAGGATTGTGCAATTTTAACCAAGGTAACCCCAAAACCACTGGAGCAGGCAAATTATTTAATACCGCCAAATCCAAATTCTTTTGGTGGATAGCATTAATGGTGAGGGGAAATTCAAAAACCTTGTGAGTAATACCTTTCAAGGGAGAGCCATCAACAGCAACCACAGAAATGGAAGATGACAAAAGTTTGGATTCTAATTTAAATTTTTCCAAAAAACCCTCATCAATCACATTGAGTGTAGAACCACAATCCACAAATACCCGAAATTCAATCAACTCCTCCTGGAATGAGGTGCTTCCAGAAAGAAATACTCCTTTTGAGTTTAAACAAGCTATGCGGGCGTAACTGACCTCTTTTTTTTTTTTCTTTGTTCAAACGAAGCACACAGTTGTTAATAAAGTGGTCAGATTTACCGCAATAAAAACACAATCCTTTAGCAAACCTGCGGTCTTTTTCCTGAGAGTGGGGTGACATCGCCCCAATCTCCATCGGTTCTCCACCCTCCGAACAGACCCTCTGAAAACTAGGAGCTGCCATAGCAGTAGATTTCTCTTCATTACTCCTAGCACGCAGTCTCCTGTCCACACGTATGGCTAATTGCATTGCCTCCTGCAAGGTTCCAAGTTTTGGGAAGGCAATCAGCAGATCCTTAACCCTTTCACCTAGACCATCAAGAAACAAACATTTTAATGCTGAGTCATTCCATTCCACTTCAGCCGACCATCTTCTGAAGTATGTACAATAATTTTCCACATCACCTGATCCCTGCTTCAAACGTCTTAATTCAGTTTCAGCAGATGAGACTCGATCAGGATCATCATACAAGAACCCCATAGCAGAAAAAAAATCTTCCACAGATCTAAAACACGGAACATTAGGTTGTAGAGAAAAGGCCCATCCCTGTGGTTCTTTGCGCAAAAGTGACATTATAAACCCAATGCGCTGTGATTCATTCCCCGAGGATCTGGGTCTTAAACGAAAATATAATAAACAAGCGTTTTTAAAGGAAAAAAAATCTTGCCGTTTACCATAAAAAAAATCTGGCAGTCCGACCTTCGGTTCGACAAAATGCGCTCCAGGACAGCTACTCACGTGTTGCTGGAGCTCGGCCACCTCCAAAGACAGTCCCTGCAGGCGTTGAGCCAACTCCTGAACCGACACCATGCTGAAATCAGGATTTCTTTTCTTAGAGTGTTTTATTTTTTGGCTGGACTTACTGTTATGAACTGCTACAAACACTAAGGAAAGATAGGAAAACTGTCCCTACAATAGGACTCAGCTGATTCCCTACGATGCAGCGGGGGACCTGTTCCTTGTGAACAGACCCGCCTAAGTCCTCAGCTAGTCTGAACGCAGACCTATAGATATAAAGGAGGAGTCCCTACAAGAACTAAGGACTGGGATACAGTTGGACACCTCCTAGCAGAAATTGTAGCAGAGCAAAGACAAACAAACAAACAAACAGAAGTACTAGTGGTCAAAAGACCAAGCAAACTACAGAGTTAGGTACCAGGCACCTGGCTAGCTTAAGAGTAAATGTAACACTGAAGTCCAGCAAGGCCAGGAGGGCGGAGCTGGATTAAATAGGCAAAAAGTCATGTGACCAGCAAAATAGAAAAAACTAACAGGAGGGTTCTAACACAAAATACTTTAATTTTGTTACTAAGTTCTGATTTTTTTTCTTTACTTACGGTAAATAAAAAAAACTATACATGTTTGGTAACTGCATACTCATACTAGTCTGGAGAATCATATTGCTCAGTCAGTTTTACCATATAGTGAGCAAGGTAAATAAAAAAACAAAATAACAATTGTGGAATTACACATTTTTTACAATTTTGACACACTTGGAATTTTTTTTTCCGTTTTCCAGTACACTATGTGGTGGAATAAATGGTGACAATCTAAAGTACAAGTTGTCACGCAAAAAATAAGCTGCCATACGGCTATGTGGACGGAAAATAAAGTTGTTGCTCTTGGAAGAAGGGGAGGAAAGAACAAAAACTAAAAAAAAAATGGAAAATTGCCTGGGAGAGAAGGGGTTCAAATCCTTGTAATAGCCATATATAAAGCAGCACAAGTGCACAAAGCAGGCTTCATTTTTCGGGTATAGACCTAACAAAAAAGGGAATCTCTGTCAGTGTATACCTCATACAAGTGCTTCTCACTAAATTAGAATATCATCAAAAAGTTAATTTATTTCAGTTCTTCAATACAAAAAGTGAAACTCATATATTATATATAGTCATCACAAACAGAGTGATCTATTTCAAGTGTTTATTTCTGTTAATGTTGATGATTATGGCTTACAGCCAATGAAAACACAAAAGTCACTATCTCAGTAAATTAGAATACTTTCTAACACCAGCTTGAAAAATGTTTTTAAAATCCAAAATATTGGCCTACTGAAATGTATGTTCAGTAAATGCACTCAATACTTGGTCGGGGCTCCTTTTGCATCAGTTACTGCATCAATGTGGCATGGCATGGAGGCGATCAGCCTGTGGCACTGCTGAGGTGTTATGGAAGCCCAGGTTGCTTTGATAGAAGCCTTCAGCTTGTCTGCATTGTTGGGTCTGGTGTCTCTCATCTTCCTCTTGTTGACAATACCCCATAGATTCTCTATGGGGTTAAGATCAGGCATGTTTGCTGGCCAATCAAACACAGTGATACTGTTTTTAAACCAGGTATTAGTACTTTTGACAGTGTGGACAGGTGCCAGGTCCTGCTGGAGAATGAAATTTCCATCTCCAAAAAGCCTGTCGGCAGAGGGAAGCATGAAGTGCTCTAAAATTTCCTGGTAGACAGCTGCGCTGACTTTGTGGCTTGACACAGGGAATGCGACACTTGTAGCCCATATCTTGGATACGTCTGTGTGTGGTGGCTCTTGAAGCAATGACTCCAGCAGCAGTCCACTCCTTGTGAATCTCCCCCAAATTTTTGAATGGCCTTTTCTTAACAATCCTTTCAAGGCTGCTGTTGTCCCGGTTGCTTGTGCACCTTTTTCTACCACACTTTTTCCTTTCACTCAACTTTCCATTAATATGCTTGGATACAGCACTCTGTGAACAGCCAGCTTCTTTAGCAATGACCTTTTGTGGCTTACCCTCCTTGTGGAGTGTGTCAATGACTGCCTTCTGGACATCTGTCAAGTCAGCAGTATTCCCCATGATTGTGGAGCCTACTGAAACACACTAAGGGACCTTTTTAAACGCTTAGGAAGCCTTTGTGGTGTTTTTTTGTTAATTATTCTAATTTACTGAGATAATGACTTTTGTGTTTTCATTGTCTGTAAGCCATAATCATCAACATTAACAGAAATAAACACTTGAAATAGATCACTCTGTTTGTAATGACTCTATATACAGGTGCATCTCACTAAATTAGAATATCATCAAAAAGTTAATTTATTTCTGTTCTTCAATGCAAAAAGTGAAACTCATATATTATATAGAGTCATTACAAACAGAGTGATCTATTTCAAGTGTTTATTTCTGTTAATGGTGATGATTATGGCTTACAGCCAATGAAAACACAAAAGTCATTATCTCAGTAAATTAGAATACTTTATAACAACAGCTTGAAAAATGTTTTTAAAATCTGAAATGTTGGCCTACTGAAATGTATGTTCAGTAAATGCACTCAATATGTGGTCGGGGCTCCTTTTACATCAATTACTGTATCAATGTGGCGTGGCATGGAGGCTATCAGCCTGTGGCATTGCTGAGGTGTTATGGAAGCCCAGGTTGCTTTGTTAGCAGCCTTCAGCTCATCTGCATTGTTGGCTCTAGTGTCCCTCATCTTCCTCTTGACAATACCCCATAAATTCTCTATGGGGTTAAAGTCAGGCGAGTTTGCTGGCCAATCAAGCACAGTGATACTGTTGTTTTTAAACCAGGTATTGGTACTTTTAGCAGTGTGGACAGGTGCCAAGTCCTGCTGGAGAATGAAATTTCCACCTCCAAAAAGCTTGTCGGCAGAGGTAAGCATGAAGTGCTCTAAAATTTCCTGGTAAACGGCTACGCTGACTTTGGTCTTGATAAAACACAGTGGACCTACACCAGCAGATGTGACTCCCCAAACCATCACTGATTGTGGAAACTTCACACTAGACCTCAAGCAGCTTGGATTGTGTGCCTCTCCACTCTTCCTCCAGACTCTGGGACCTTGATTTCCAAATGAAAATTGGAATTCTGGGACTCTGTGGAGTGTGTTAATGACTGCCTTCAGGACATCTGTCAAGTCAGCAGTCTTCCCCATGTTTGTGGAGCCTACTGAAACAGACTAAGAATGCCTTTGCAGGTGTTTTTTGTTAATTAATTTCAATTTACTGAGATAATGACTTTTGTGTTTTCATTGGCTGTAAGCCATAATCATCAACATAAACAGAAATAAACACTTGAAATAGATCACTCTGTTTGTAATGACTCTATCTATCTATATAATTATCTAATCCCGTCTGTCTGTCTGTCTGTCCTGGAAATCCGGGGTCGCTGATTGGTCCGGCCGCGGCCAATCAGCGACGCGGCATTTCAGAAAAACATGGCGGCCATTAGCGGCTCATGTGCGGCACGGAGGTCAGCGGCGATGCAGCCGGGAGATGCAGCCGGCTGCTCGCAGCATAAGTCCCCCGACCGCAGGCGCCGCTGACCTACATGCGGCTATCATCGGGAGATCAGCGGCTACGGCCGCTTATCTCCCGAGGACAAGTGTGATGCCCCTCCCCTCCACTCCTCTCCCCTCCCCTCCCCTCCTTTCCCCTCCTCTCCCCTCCCCTCTCCTCTCCTCCCATCCCCCCCCGCTCGATCCGGCGTCATACTTACCCCTCACCTCTCCTCCCCTCCACTCCCCTCTCCTCTCCTCTCCTCCCGTCCCTCCCCCCGCTCGATCAGGACCCCGGTGTCATACTTACCCCTCCCCGTGCCTGCGCAGCAGCTCCTGTGTCTTCCGCTGCAGCTCTGTGACGTCTCAGGTCAGAGGGCGCGGTGACGTCTTTACACCGCGCTCTCTCCTGACCAGTCACAGCGCACAGCGTGAAGATCCCGGCTACGCTGGAGTCCGGAGCAGCAGCTGAGCAGTGAGGTGAGTATTGGATTTTTTTTTTTTCCTATGGGGCCATAGGGGACCTGCATGGGGCGCTATGGGGGGATGGGACATCCTGCATGGAGTATTATATAGGGGGGATGTGACAGCCTGCATGGGGTATTATATAGGGGGGAGAGGTGACATCCTACATGGGGCATTAAATGGGGGAGAGGTGACATCCTACATGGGGCATTATATGGGGGAGAGGTCACATCCTACATGGGGCAGTATATGGGGGAGAGGTCACATCCTACATGGGGTATTATATAGGGGGATGTGACAGCCTGCATGGGGCATTATATGGGGGGAGAGGTGACATCCTGCATGGGGCATTATATGGGGGGAGAGGTGACATCCTGCATGGGGCATTATATGGGGGAGAGGTGACATCCTACATGGGGCATTATATGGGGGAGAGGTGACATCCTACATGGGGCATTATATGGGGGAGAGGTGACATCCTACATGGGGCATTATATGGGGGAGAGGTGACATCCTACATGGGGCATTATAAGGGGGAGAGGTCACATCCTACATGGGGCATTATATGGGGAAGAGGTCACATCCTACATGCGGCATTATATGGGGGAGAGGTCACATCCTGCATGGGGCATTATATGGGGGAGAGGTGACATCCTGCATGGGGCATTATATGGGGGGAGAGGTGACATCCTACATGGGGCATTATATGGGGGAGAGGTCACATCCTACATGGGGCATTATATGGGGGAGAGGTGACATCCTACATGGGGCATTATATGGGGGAGAGGTGACATCCTGCATGGGGCATTATATGGGGGGAGAGGTGACATCCTACATGGGGCATTATATGGGGGAGAGGTGACATCTTACATGGGGCATTATATGGGGGGAGAGGTGACATCCTGCATGGGGTATTATATAGGGGGATGTGACAGCCTGCATGGGGCATTATATGGGGGGAGAGGTGACATCCTGCATGGGGCATTATATGGGGGAGAGGTGACATCCTGCATGGGGCATTATATGAGGGAGAGGTGACATCCTGCATGGGGTATTATATAGGGGGATGTGACATCCTACATGGGGCATTATATGAGGGAGAGGTGACATCCTGCATGGGGCATTATATGGGGGAGAGGTGACATCCTGCATGGGGCATTATATGAGGGAGAGGTGACATCCTGCATGGGGCATTATATGGGGGGAGAGGTGACATCCTACATGGGGCATTATATGGGGGGAGAGGTGACATCCTGCATGGGGCATTATATGGGGGGAGAGGTGACATCCTACATGGGGCACTATATGGGGGAGAGGTGACATCCTGCATGGGCCATTATATGGGGGGAGAGGTGACATCCTACATGGGGCATTATATGGGGGAGAGGTGACATCCTACATGGGGCATTATATGGGGGAGAGGTGACATCCTGCATGGGGCATTATATGAGGGAGAGGTGACATCCTGCATGGGGCATTATATGGGGGGAGAGGTGACATCCTACATGGGGCATTATATGGGGGGAGAGGTGACATCCTGCATGGGGTATTATATAGGGGGATGTGACATCCTACCTGGGGCATTATATGAGGGAGAGGTGACATCCTGCATGGGGCATTATATGGGGGAGAGGTGACATCCTGCATGGGGCATTATATGAGAGAGAGGTGACATCCTGCATGGGGCATTATATGGGGGGAGAGGTGACATCCTACATGGGGCATTATATGGGGGGAGAGGTGACATCCTGCATGGGGCATTATATGGGGGGAGAGGTGACATCCTACATGGGGCACTATATGGGGGAGAGGTGACATCCTGCATGGGCCATTATATGGGGGGAGAGGTGACATCCTACATGGGGCATTATATGGGGGAGAGGTGACATCCTACATGGGGCATTATATGGGGGAGAGGTGACATCCTGCATGGGGTATTATATAGGGGGGATGTGACATCCTGCATGGGGCATTATATAGGGGGGATGTGACATCCTGCATGGGGTATTATATGCATGGGGTATTAAATACGGGGGATGTGACTTCCTGCATGGGGCATTATAAAGGAGGGTCAGGAGACATATGCTAGAATACCCGATGCTTTAGAATCGGGCCACCATCTAGTATAATTTATGAGTTTCACTTTTTGTATTGAAGAACTGAAATAAATTAACTTTTTGATGATATTCTAATTTAGTGAGAAGCACTTGTATATCTCATAGAATAATGCGGTTGCAGAGCTCCCGTAAAGAAACAGGGGAAAGAGCAATTGGTGAAATAGAGGTTTATTATACAAAAATAGCAGTAAGTGCAGTAATACAAAATATCACAGAACTAGTGGTAGTAGATGAGAAATACGACTAGGAACAACAGGAGATGTCAAAAATAGCTGAAAAAAGACACATGATCCGTCATAGGGTCTCCCATAATAAACAACTGTATTTGAAATTATTCATATATTCCGGTTTAAGATAGAACCAGAAGCTGTGAACCAATCCAGCAATAAAAGATGTTAGACCATATATGCTCCCAAAACAAAAAAGTAAATATACTAGCTAGGGACCTTTAGCTCTAAAATACAGAGCTGAAGCTCCTAAGTATATATGTGTGGCGCCCCTGAGAGTTCAGTCGCCACTGAGGTACTGCATCTCACCCAGAGGTGTGGTATCTCACTCTCAGGTAAGGAAGGAGTATGACTCAGGACCCTAACACCTGCATTCACTACACCACATTTCCGGGGGACAGAGCGAGATTGCTCCTAAGGAGAGCACAGTCCCTGGTCCCTGGCTGGAGTGGGGGGGGACCACCTAGAGAGGGGGGACCATGTAGTGGATGGGGTGGAGGACGTAGATCAAGGGAGCACTTCAGAAGGAGGTATAAAATAGAGACACCATCTTAGATGAGAGCTCAGTTCAGTCAGTCAGAGGAGGAGAAGTGACAGGAGCAGAGGCTCTGTATGAGCTCTGCTCCAGAGGCAGGCCTAGCCAGTGAGGGCCCAAGTTTGGGAGAAGGAGAGAAGAGAGGAGAGAGAGCAGGGAAGGCTCCAGGAGAAGAAGGGATCCCAGGGGTACGGGCAGTGCTAGAGGCCACCCGCACGCCCGAATCTGCCGGGAGGTGGAGAGGTCAGGCCACATACAGGGAACCTCAGCTAGTAGAAGATTGCAAGTCTCAGCTAGAAACCGGAGGCTGCAGAACTTTATGTCCTGCAGCCACAAGTCCACGCTAGTCTCACCGAGAAGGTAGCCATATAGGACCCAGGGGACCGAACATACGTCGCCCGCCAAGGCCCGCGGGTACCGGATTGGAGTCACTAGGTGTGAGGTGCAGAGAAGAGGCCAGAGAAAGGACACAGAAGGGGGTCCTGCTAAGTACTCCGGAGCTATCTGGGGGCGGACTGAGCCCCTCACTGAGTACGCACAGCACGACGGGGGAGATTGCTCTGGTACCTGTTATATGGACTGCAACAACCGTGAGTAAAGACCCTGGGACTGCACTATCTTGTCTCTGTGTTCCTTGCTGCGCCATCCCTCACTGCACTACAACGCTCAGCGCAACCTGCACAACCACCATCATCCACACACTGCCCTGAAGCTAACTCTTCCTGTGGGGAGTTATACCATCATTGCTGCAAAACCACCAGCTTCAGAGGACTGTTCCGCAGCGGCGGCCCCCTTTAGCCGCACTCCACAGGTGGCGTAGTCGGACAGTATAAAAACCTATACATATAAATTCCCCTTGGATTGACCGCCCTGGGTCACCGACCGGGTCACCGCCACAGGGACTAAAACCCCCAGCATCTACCGGCCCGGCACCGGGTACCCCACGGCCCAGGGGGTGCGTCATATGCATACATAGGCAAACCCCCCAAATTATAAGAATCAGAGTAGTTGGTTCATGGTGGGTTGCTGTAACATCACACATAAATTGGACTAGCGGTGACTGATCAGGACACAATGGTCAGAATATCAGGACAATAGTCCTTATAAGATCCTAGGTACTGACGTTCACCGTGGGGTCCTGCTGAACTGGAATATGGGCGTATATAATGTGCACAGCAGGTGATCAAACTACAAAGTTACAAATACCAGTGATGACATAGTATTTACCTTGCGACATGTTGCCGGCTATGTGAGAGGCTCAGAGAGGGAGATGAATTTTGCACCCCGATGCACGTTTCGCCTGCGTGGATTCTTCATGAGGCATGGCTCACAATAAGGAAGTGAGTGAATATATAGTGATGAGCAGCGGTATAGACTGTCGGCGCACTGCTATTAATGATGCCGCGCCCGCCGGTGGTGAGGGGGGCCCGATTGCACCGCACACAATGAGACGGAGGACAGCCATCATCCATCCCATTGCCACGGCATCCTGGCACCGCCCACGACGCCGGAAGAACACGGCAGCGCATGCATAGTGGGCATCTGTGCCGTTATGGGGAGGACCTATGCCAGAGTATGAATAGGTCAGTGGTATTCGGCGGCAAGGCATCATGGTGGCTCAGTGGTTACCACTGCAGCCTTGCAGCACTGGGGTCCTGGGTTCGAGTCCCACCCAGGACAACATCTGCAAGGTGTTTGTATGTTATCCCCGTGCTTGCGTGGGTTTCCTCCGGGTTCTCCGGTTTCCTCCCACACTCCAAAGACATACTGATAGGAAATTTAGATTGTGAGCCCCAATGGGGACAGTGCCCATAATGTCTGTAAATGTCTGTAAAGCGCTGTGGAATTAATGGCGCTATATAAGTGAGTAAAATAAATAAATAAAATCCACGACGACGTCAGGGGACGCACATGTCTGACCAAAGTGGGTGGCCTACTCACCTCCGCCAGGGGCGCCACCTCGACTGCCTCATCACCGAATTACCAAATAGCCATACAAAAAGATAATAGCTCCATTCATTCTTCGGATGTTCATGATAGGTTTACTAACAAACTAAAAAAATAATCATAACAATAAAATGTAATTAGGGTCAGGGTACCTCCTTAATTTCTAAATGTGTAGACAGTTATCAGGCGGAACTTACAAGGCATTATGTTCACATTTCCACTAGTGACCACCCTATTGACCCTATAATATCACAAGACAATAATTAAAAATAAAGTGGATTAAGATCAGACAAAAATGTATTTTTTATTTGTTTATTTCACATCTCTGTTGAGCAGATATTAACTTTTTATGCTAATTTCCACTATAACCAAGGGGACGTAAACAGATTCTTCACTGGGGGCATAGACATTGACCAATTATAAACAGGATGCATAATGCAGGGGGAAATTTTAAAAAAAATGGCCCAAGAGAATGTCTAAACCAGTTTTCTCTTTGTGATTTGAATCATGATGTGGTCAGTTTAGCGTGTAAAATGCGGTGAATGGTCCTCTTTAATGAAGGTTTTTACTAAACTGACTTTCTTTGAACTAAACCATTACATTTTACATGAGCTCTATTAAAATAATGGAAATATTAATTCAAGGAGTTGTCCTCTAACTTAGACAACCCCTTCTGAATCTCTATGTTTCCCCCTAGTAAAATTGTAACAGCCATACTCACCTCCAATGCAGGTGCCGTTCCAACGGTGTTGACACTAGCTCTACCGGGGCTCACGTGACATAATATCACGTGATCACTGTGGCCAATCAGCACTAGTTTCACTCTTCCAGCCTTCAGATAAATCAAGACATCCAGAAGTGAGAGAGAGCCACAGCTCTCACTACTTTCTGGATGTCAATTACGTCTGTTGGAGAGGAGAGTGAAGCCAATGCTGATTGACCGCAGGGATCACGTGACATAACAATGTCAAGTGTGTGTGTGTTTGCTCTGTACTCTAAGTTGTATTCTGATCTCCGTTGCTGACCTAGGATTTACCGTTTTGATCCTCTGTTTGACTTACCCCTTTGTCTTGATACACTACTTGACCTCGGACTGTTACTTGACTATGTTTGTTTCTATTCCTTTGGTATATTATGAGCCCTCTTGGTACTGACCCCCTCTTGACCCCCTCTGACCATCTCTTGACTATCCTGCCTCACGGTAAGTCCGTGAGTAGTGACTAGTGTCACAATTAGATTCTTCATTGTACAATAATGATCATATAAATATTATTGTATTTTTTATGAACATTTATTTACACTTTAGGTCCATTATGTTAATTTATTTTTACCCTCCCGTTTTGTTGGTTTGTGCTCATTTGTTCAAATCGTATCTTTGCAGCAGAAATGTAACATAGCCCTAATTGTGTCTTGCATTCATCTTGTTTTTTTTTATCATGTGCATTTAGCTATAGCTCAGTTTGCAGTGGAGACTAGAAGGATGGGAAGGTGCATTTTATTTTTTTACCAGTTTAAGACTGGGACAATGTTAAAAAATAAAAAAAAAATAGTTTTAAAAAGTTGTAAAAATATAAAAAAAAGTCTCAAATTAAAAAACAAAAAAAATGAAAAAATATTAATCTAATAAATGCACTTATTTATGTAAAAACAAAAAAGTACACATAATTGGTATCACCGTATCAGGAACAACCCGAGCTATAAATATAAAAAAATATATAAATGTAGTATCGCTTTAAACGTGCTGACCCAAAGAATAAAGCTGCCTTAGTTTTACCACACGCGGAACGGGATAAAAAAAAAAATAATTTCTGAATTGTTGGTTTTTGTTCATTCTGCCTCCCAAAAATTGGAATAGAAAGCGATCAAAAAATGTAATTTGCCCGAAAATGGTACCAATACCATTCTGTGTAAATCTCTGAAATATGTGATTCAGACGGAACCCCCAACGGAAGGTTCCCTATAATGAAGCAGATGGTGACACTGTGGATGCCGTCTGGCCTTTGATACAGCAGTGTCTGTCTTTTTAGGCATGCATAAAAGAGCAGTCTGCTACAGTTTTGTGCACTTCTGAAACGAAGGACCACGCTGAACAGAGGCCAGGCTGAGTCCAGAGTAACTTTTCTACCTCATTATAGTGAGTTGATCCCTCGGGGGGTTTCATCTGAATTACGTCACTCAGAGATTTAGATGGAAACCCCAATATAAGTGCTCAGCGTACAGCGCCAGATAAATGTGATCCCAAACGTTATGTAAAATGTCCCTAATAACCCAATAAAAGCTTCAACTCAATCCACCAAAAAAACAAGTCCTCACTCAGGTCTGTAATCTGTTAACGGAAATATAGGGGACTTCCACGTTACTGGTAGCACAAAGACACTGAAAACTGAAATGGCTCCTCACCTCCCAAAAGAAATTCAGCAATTTCTGAGCTCCCAAATCCAAATGTCCCCTTTCTTCTGAGGAGTCCCAGTGTGCCTAAACCACATTTAGCATCCACATGTTTGGCATTTCTGTAGCGATCAGAGCCCACTTAATTACGGGCTGCATGTTTCCAGAAGCACGAGCTGGGCTTAATGTAATGGGTACTACAACGTACTGGTGACTACAATGTACTGGGCACAACAATGGCAGCTTGCAATTTTCACTCAGCAGCATCCACTGCTGCTTATTTCTGAAAAACACTCATGGAGTCAAAATCGTCACTACACCCGTAGATAAATTCCCACAGGAGTATACTTTCCAAAATGGGGTCACTTGAGGGGGGATTCTGCTCTCGCACTTAGGGGCTTTGTATATGGAATCCACAAACTATTCTAAAAAAATCTGCGCTCCAGGTGGCAAATAGTGCTCCGTCCCTCCTGAGTCTCGCCGTATGGCTAAGCCGTACTGTATAGCCACACATGGGGTATTTCTACATTCAGCAGAAATTATGGGACACATTTTGGTGCCATTTTTACCCATTTCCCAGTGAGAAAATGTAAAATGTAGGGCTAAAACAAAATTTTGGTGGTAAAAATTTAATTATTTTTTCTTCACTGCCCAATGGTATAAAATTCTGTGACACACCTGTGGTGTCAATATGATCACTGCACCCCTAGATGAATTCATTGAGTTTGTAAAATGGAGTCACTTATTGGGTATTCTGATGTTCTGGCACCTCAAGGGCTCTGCCATTGTGACATTGTGCTCAAACCAGTCCAGAAAAATCTGAACTCCAATATGGTGCTTCTTCTGTTCTGAGTTTTGCACTGTGCCTCAAAAGTAGTTTTCGACCACATTTGGGGTATTGGTATACTCAGAAGAAACAGCACAAAAAAATTGGGGTCCATTTTCTCCTGCTATCCTTGTGAAAATTAAAAAATGTGAGGCTAAGACAACATTTTTGTGGGAAAAATATTTTTTTTTTCATTTTCACAGATCAAAATTCTGTGACGCACCTGTGAGTTCAAGGTGCTCACATGTGGTCTAGATAAATTCCTTGAGGGGTCTAGTTTTCAAAATGGGGTCACTTGTGGGGGGTTTCCACTGTTTAGGCATATCAGGGGCTATCCAAACTCGACATGGTGTCCGCTAATGATTAAAGCAAATTTTGCATTCAAAAAGTCAAATGGCACTCCTTCCCTTCTGAGCCATGCCGTGCGCAAAAATAGTAGTTTTCCCCCAAATATGGAGTATTGGTGTGCTTAGGAGAAATTGCACAACAAATTTTGGGGTCCATTTTCTCCTGTTACCATTGTGAAAATAAAAAAATGGGTCTAAAGTAAAATTTTTGTGACAAAAAAATTACATTTTAATTTTTTCCTTCCACATTGCTTCAGTTCCTGTAACGCACCAAAGGGTTAATAAACTTCTTTGTACATTGGGGGGTACAGTTTTTATAATGGTGTCACTTTTGGGTATTTTCTGTCATATAGACCCCTCAAAGTCACTTCAAATGAAATGTGGTCCCTAAAAAATTGGTTTTGTAAATTTTGTTCTAAAAATGAAAAATCACTGGTCAACGTTTAACCCTTCTAACTTCCTGATAAAAAACTATGTTTCAAAAATTGTGCTGATGTAAAGTAGACATGTGGAAAATATTATTTATTAACTATTTTGTGTGACATAACTCTCTGATTTAATTGCATAAAAGTGAAAAATTTGAAAAGTGCAACATTTTCTAAATTTTAGCCACAAATAAATGCAAATCATATTGAATAAGTTTTACCACTATCATGAAGTACAATATGTCACGTAAAAACATTCTCAGAATTAGGCCACGGCCCCACTATCACTATTTTGTCAATATTCGGTCAGTATTTTTTCTCAGGAGTGGGAGCCAAAACCAGGAGTGGGTGATAAATGCAGAATTGGTGACTTGTTTCTATCATACCTTTTCTCACCTGGTTTTGACTCCGACTCCTGAGAAAAATTACTGACTGAATACTGACCAAATACTGATAGGGAGTCCATGGCCTTAGTGGGATTCATTGAAATGTTCTACAGTTATTACCACATAAAGTGACACTGGTCAGAATTGTAAAATTTGGATTCAGAATTGTAAAATTTGGCAGGGTCATGAAGGTGAAAACAAACTTGGGAGTGAAGGGGTTAAAAGGGTGGTCTAAAGCTAATATTTTCATCCTAAATGTCTCTCTATTTATTTTAAGAATATAATAGTCTTTCTAATATAGTTTAATTTAAAAGTTCCTACCGTTCCCTTTCTAATCTAATTGCTTTATTTATTTCTTTTTTTAACTAATTTCCGTTTTAATGATGCTTCGTTTGAGAACCCCAGTGCATGCTGGGACACTCAAACCAGCCATCATCAGAGGGCAGAGGCAGTTATCACTTCCACAGCTTCTGTCCTCACCCTGAAATGAAGTGTCATCAGTGACATCCGTTTCAGAGGTTGGGCTAGTCTCTGCTGTACTGAACATACGTCGGTTGTCAATTCCGATGTATTCTCAGTATGGGCTCCCTTCTTACTATGTAGTATTCTTCTCAATGCACAGTGGCAGCTCCCTTCTTACTATGTAGTATTCTTCTCAATGCACAGTGGCAGTTTGCTCCCTCACCAGCTCTAATTAGAAGTGAGAAGATGGCAAAAGAGCGCTCTGTCAGTGAGCATTGTAAAGAGAAAATGCAGCAAGCAGAGACCAGCCCTGCCCCTGCAAGGGACTTCTGTTTTGGGGGCGAGTCTCATACGTAATATCCCACAGGTCCATCAATGTCTTTGTCATTCAGGAAATGGCTACACCAGTGTAATATCTGACATAGGCTGTAAGGATATCCTCCCAGTACGTAACAGAGGTCAGGCTACCATTGGCTATCATGTGGAGGTTTGTGTAACCCTCCCCAGATTACCCTTGATCCACCACCAAACTGGTCATGCTAGGTAATGTTGTAGGCTGCATAACATTCATAATGGTGTCTCTATACTCATTCACATCTGTCACATGCTCAGTGTGAACTTGCTCTCAGCTGTGAAGAGAATGAGATATGATACTGGTGGTGGACCCGCCCATTTAGATGTTCTCTTTCAAATGCGAATTGAGCTGCTTGGTGCTAGGCTGTGAGCACAGGTCGAAATACAGGATGTTTGTCCCTCAGATTGATATCCATGAAGTTTAATTATTTGGGGTTATAGCATAATGTGAAAATATTCCCTTTTTTGAGCAGTGTTTATAATGTACAGGTCTCTACCCCAAAATGTTACCGATCAAAAAATTTGTCTTCATACGGCTTTTAATAAAAAAAAAACCCAAGGCAAATAGTAAAGTATTATTCCCAAAAAATAAAATAATTACTATATCAGTAGCCACTATTTTTTGCTTCTTTACAGCAAACTTGGTAAGGCGAGGTTAACACTAATACAGTTGTTGGGGTTTCTGTCAGATAACCCGAAAAACAGTATTCTGATGGAAACCCTGAGAGGATCTTGATGGAACCTTTCACTTGAATGAAACCGACTGAGTCACTTTGGACGCTGTCTTGCTTCTGTCCAGCCTATATTTCAGACATGCAAATAAATGTGGTTTGCCAGGACGGAAGCTAGACAGTGTCCACAATGACTCTATCGACTTCATTCAAGTGAAAGGCTCTATCAGTGTTTCTATCAGAATACTGTTTTTTGGGAAATTCTAACAGAAACCCTGACGTAGTGGTTGGCGTAGAGTACTGTAAAAGTGTGAATCTAGCCTTAGGTGAAGATTGCAATGTTATCTTTCTTAAACAGTATTTACAACATAGGTTGCCAAACCTTACATACCGGGAATTATGTGGTTCTGTTTGATTCAACATTGAGTTGGTGAAGGTTATTGTAAAATGTCACATAATTTTCAGAAGGTCATGCAAAAGACACAACGTCTCTTATCCAATTTAAATTTGCCTGAGGCTTTTGCAGTACACACACCATTACTAGATCATATTAAGTTTTAAGAAAATAATGGTTCAGAATAATTTTATTATTCACAAGGGACTTCAGTGATAAAAATGAATTTGACTGTAGTCTGGTCATCATGTTGAGTACTGGTTTCTGTCTTATTAATAGACATTTAGACTCTCCAACAAGATTTCTTTCATGCCCAGCTAATCTTTTGCCATTCCTTGCTAGAAATGTTGTTTAGTGTTTTATTATGGGAAATTCCACCTTTAATTGTTTCATCAATGTGTAGATGTCCTTGTAAATTGCACAGAAAGATCTGTAGACACATGCTAAATTTATGGATCAGGCTTAGGGTTAAAAGGGTTGTACTTCAATCAGTTGTTTTTCCAAAAAGTATACCCCTAACTTCTGAAAGACAAAAAGCAGTCCCATACATAGATTACATATTATTATGATTTCTATATATATTGAAACCTTCTTCTACAGTTCAATTCTCTCTCTTTCCACAGCAAATTGGTGTTCCTGTGCCTCTCACTACATGACTACCAACTTTAACTGGAAAGTGCCCTATGTCCACCCTCCAGTCCCCCTGGTCACTAATGCATCCGCAGTATATATATATATATATATATATATATATATACACACACAGTACAGACCAAAAGTTTGGACACACCTCCAGGCTGTGTAAGGGCTATTTGACCAAGAAGGAGAGTGATGGGGTGCTACGCCAGATGACCTAGCCTTCACAGTCACCAGACCTGAACCCAATCGAGATGGTTTGGGGTGAGCTGGACCGCAGAGTGAAAGCAAAAGGGCCAACAAGTGCTAAGCATCTCTGGGAACTCCTTCAAGATTGTTGGAAGACCATTTCTGGTGACTACCACTTGAAGCTCATCAAGAGAATGCCAAGAGTGTGCAAAGCAGTCATCAAAGCAAAAGGTGGCTACTTTGAAGAACCTAGAATATAAGACGTATTTTCAGTTGTTTCACACTTTTTTGTTAAGTATATAATTCCACATGTGTTAATTCATAGTTTTGATGCCTTCAGTGTGAATGTACAATTTTCAAAGTCATGAAAATACAGAAAAATCTTTAAATGAGAAGGTGTGTCCAAACTTTTGGTCTGTAATATATATATATATATATATATATATATATATATATATACGCACACACACAGTGGCTTGTGAAAGTATTCTTCACCCCCTTCGCTTTTTACGTATTTTATTACATTACAACCTGTGCTTAAATATTTTTATAATCTGATTTGTGTGTGTGATGCATCAGCACTAAATAGTCAAATAGTCTAAGTTGGTGAAGTGAACTGCAGCCAAACTGCAGCCAAACATGCACTACCACCATGCGGCTGCTCATGTTTAAAAAATTGTAAACTTGCGGGGAGAACATGAGCAAGTAGCTGTAAGATGATTGGTGAGGGGGACTGGTGTTTTAACAGATGGGAATGACTGGCTGTATAAGTGACCGAGATCCTATATACTGCCTAGTTTTTACTCACCTGTCCTGGTACCAGCTCCAAGCATGACTGGCTGGTCCCTCCTCTTCTGTGTGTTGCATGATGAAATCATTCACTTGGCTCAGGTAGCAATACACCACTTGAGTATTCAGGTAGTTTGCATTCTTGTCGTTACACTGCACCACCACTCAACTCTGCTATATTGGTCATCCTCTTTCCAGGACTACTACATCTAACCCTGCTGTACAACTTTGCTATAGCTTAGTACCAGCACTGCTACATCAAGCTCCACTTTAAAACTCTGCTATTACATCGTTCCAGCACTACTACATAAGCCAACACTGTAAACTGAACTCTGCTACATCACTGTGGTATCTCTGCTACATTGATACATCAATTCCTCAATGCTGACTCAAATTGTTACATCACTGTTTCAGCCCTGTTTACTTCGTTCCAGTTCAGATACTCCAGTTGCCGTTCTCCCAGCTTTGCCACATTTGCCACCATTGTTTCAACTACATTGCCTTGCTACTCATCTGGACTAATGGCTTTGAAGATCCACCTCTCTAGGTGAAACGTAACCAGTGCCGGACTGGAGTACCTGGGGCCAGGGTCGGACTGGGGTGTCTGGAGCCCACAGGGAGAACTGACTCTAGGGGCCCACCTACAGCCATATGCAAATATCTGTTATTCGCTATCCCTGTTATAGTGGAGCATTGACTGGCGACTCCTGCACATCTACTGTGCGACACTAACTGGGGTGTACAATTACGGTAGTTTGCATTAAAGGGCTTCTTTGGTTAAAACAAGTTATCACCGATCCATGGGCTCTACAGGATAGGTGGTAACTTATTGATCGTTTGGGTCCGAACATTGGAAAACGCACCTATCAGAAGAATGGGGAAGTTTTATCCCTGACAGGACACTTATCCCCATTTTAAAATGCAGCGGCAGGTGGGACGTCTGACCGCAGCTCCAGTCATTCTCTTGGGGGCTTCCAAAAAAGAGCAGCGCTCACAGCCACTTTAGGAATGAATGGATCAGTGGTCGCATCTCACATGAGCTCCAGTCTAATGGGGAGAAAAACTCCACATTCTGCCAATTGTGTCCCAGCAGTCAGACCCCCACCAATCAATATTATCACTGATCCTGTGGAGAGGTGATTACTTGTTTTCACCGGAGAACCCCTGTAAGTGCATCTCTGCCGCTCTGGTCCAAGTATTTAATCTCTAAGGCCACGGCCCCACTATCAGTATTTGGTCAGTATCCAGTCAGTATTTTTTTTTCAGGAGTGGGAGCCAAAACTAGATGAGGAACAATCAGACAAAAGGTATAATAGAAACAAGTCACCAATTCTGTATTTATCACCCACTACTTGTTTTGGCAGCGACTCCTGAGAAAAAATACTAACCAAATACTGATGGTGGGGCTGTGGCCTAATGGAAAAAAATATTTTCCTAGTTAATATCAGCAAGAACAAAATGACCGCCATACACAACACAGTTCACTATATCAACACCAATAATACAACATACAAAAGGGACAAATATCGCCACACCATGACTAGATCACATATTACCACCACATAGTGACTGAATAATACCACATACAAGGAACAAATACGGCCACACCATGACCAGACCACATATTACCACCCCAAAGTGACCAAATACTGCAATACTGATCATGAATACAAACCACAATACTAACAACACTGTTATTGCCACCAGCGACATTATACACAGGAGCTCTGTATATAGTGTTAGTGTACAGGTAACACAGTGATCACCAGTGACATTATACACAGGAGCTCTGTATATAGTGTCATTGTACAGGTAATACACTGATCACCAGTGATATTATACACAGGAGCTCTGTATATAGTGTTCGTGTACAGGTAATAAATACAGTGATCACCAGTGATATTATACACAGGAGCTCTGTATATAGTGTCAGTGTACAGGTAACACAGTGATCACCAGTGACATTATAAACAGCAGCTCTGTATATAGTGTACAGGTAATACAGTGGTCACCAGTGACATTATACACAGAAGCTCTGTATATAGTGTATACGTAATACACTGATCACCAGTGACATACACAGGAGCTCTGTATATACTATACACACACGTGATCAGAATTGTTGGTACCCCCCTCGTTTAATGAAAGAAAAACCCACAATGGTCACAGAAATAACTTGAATCTGACAAAAGTAATAATAAATTTAAAAATCTATGAAAATGAAGAAATGAAAGTCAGACATTGCTTTTCTGCTTCCACAGAATTTAAAAAAAATTTAAACTCATGAAATAGGCCTGGAAAGAAATTATGGTACCCCTGAAAATAATGTGACAAAAGGGACATGTTAAATCAAGTTGTGCCCACTAATTAGCATCACAGGTGTCTACAATCTTGTAATCAGTCAGTGGGCCTGTATATAGGGTTACAGATACTCACTGTGAGGTTTGGTGACATGGTGTGTACCACACTCAACATGCACCAGAGGAAGCAAAGGAAAGAGTTGTCTCGGGAGATTAGAAAGAAAGTTATAGAAAAGCATGTTAAAGGTAAAGGTTATAAGACGATCTCCAAGCAGCTTTATGTTCCTTTGACTACAGTGTCACATATTATTCAGAAATTTAAGATCTATGGGACTGTAGCCAACCTCCCTGGACGTGGCCACAGGAGGAAAATTGATGACAAATCAAAGAGACGGATAATATGAATGGTAACAAAAGAGCCCAGGATAACTTCTAATGAGATTAAAGGTGAACTTCAAGCTCAAGGAACATCAGTGTCAGATCGCACCATCTGTCATTGTTTGATCCAAAGTGGACTTCATGGGAGACGACCAAGGAGAACACCATTGTTGAAAAAAAAAATAATAAAAAAGCCAGACTGGAATTTGCCAAACTACATGTTGACAAGCCACAAAGCTTCTGGGAGAATGTCCTATGGACAGATGAGACAAAAATGGAAGTTTTTCGCAAGGCACATCAGCTCTATGTTCACAGACAGAAAAATGAAGCATATCAAGAAAAGAACACTGTCCCTACTGTGAAACATGGGGGAGGCTGTTATGTTCTCGGGCTGCTCTGCTGCATCTGGCACAAGGTGTCTTGAATCTCTGCAGGGTACAATGTAATCTCAAGACTATCAAGGGATTCTAGTGAGAAATGTGCTGCCCAGTGTCAGAAAGCTTGGTATCAGTCACAGGTCATGGGTCTTGCAACAGGATAATGACCCAAGAATGGCTAAGAGGAAAACATTGGACTATTCTGAAGTGGCCTTCTATGAGCCCTGACCTAAATCCTATTGAGCATCTTTGGAAAGAGCTGAAACATGGAAAAGGCAACCTTCAAACACAAGACAACTGTAGCAGTTTGCTCATGAGGAGTGGGCCAAAATACCTGTGGAGAGGTGCAGAAGTCTCATTGACAGTTACAGGAATCGTTTGATTGCAGTGATTGCCTCAAAAGGTTGTTCAACAAAATATTAAGTTAAGAAGAACCATCATTTCTGTCCAGGCCGATTTCATGAGGTTAATTTTTTTTTTAAATTCTGTGGAAGCAGAAAAGCATTGTCTGACTTTCATTTGTTCAGTTTCAAAAGTTTGTAATTTATCAGATTCAAGTTATTTCTGTGACCATTGTGGGTTTTTCTTTCATGAAACGAGGGGTACCAACAATTTTGACCACGTGTGTAGTGTAAGTGTACATGTAATACACTGACTCACCAGTGACGTCTCTAGGTGAAGTCCTTCATCTTCGCTTTTCTTCTTCATCAGGCACAGACGGCCATCACTTCTTCCAGCCAGGAATCGACTATGTAGAAAATAACACACAGTTATCAATAACTGATCTCTTCTAGAGAATATCCCCACTCCCCCCCGACTTCTACACTACACCAGTTGAAGAAAAAAAGCAACATAGTGCCATAGCACAGTAACAGGACCTCTCATTTGTCCCATCCCATGGAAAACAGTTTCCTAAAAAGTAAATTATATTACTGAAGTAATAATGTAATAATAATAATTGGAATCTAAAGTAATAATGTTCCCCACTGGCCACCATAAACTAATAAAGTATTTTCCTCAATCTGGCCCCCAAACAGTAATTAAGTCCCGTGTCCAGCCAGGCACCCCCATATGTCCCTTCTGGCCCCCATATGTCCAGGGTGGCCTCTCCATATATTTATCCTAGCCCACATGTATCGAGTCTGCCCTCCCCCCTCCATATATCCATCCTAGTCCCCATGTGGCCAGACTGCCCCCCCCCCACATATCCATCCTTGCCTCCATGTTTCCAGCCTGCCCCTCCATATATCCATCCTGGACTCCATATATCCATCCTGACACCCCCATGCATATATCCCTTCTTGCCCCCATTTGTCCAGTTTGACCCCTCCATATATTTATCCTAGCACACGTGTATCGAGCCTGCCCCCTCCCATATACCCATCCTAGCCTCCCATGTGGCCATCCTGCCCCCCCCACATATCCATCCTTGCCTCCATGTTTCCAGCCTGCCTCCCCATATATCCATCCAGGACTCCATGTGTCCAGCCTACCCTCTATATATTCATCCTGCCCCCCCTGCATATATCCATCCTGACACCTCCCCATATATCCATCCTGCCCCCCCATATATCCATCCTGGACTCCATGTGTCCAGCCTGCCCCACCCATATATCCATGTGTCCATCCTGCTCCCCCTACATATCCATCCTGGCCTCCATGTGTCCAGCCTGCCTCCTCATATATCCATCCTGACACCCCCCATATATCCAGCGTGCCCCTCCATATATTTATGTTAGCCCACGTGTATCAAGCCTGCCCATCCACATATCCATCCTAGCCCCCCATGTGTCCAGCCTTTCCCCCCCCATATATCCATCCTGGCCTTCATGTGTTCAGCCTGCCCCAACCCCATAGATCCATCCTGGCCTCCATGTGTTCAGCCTGCCCCCCCCATAGATCCATCCTGGCCTCCATGTGTCCAGATTGCCCCCTCCCATATATCCATCCTGGCCTCCATGAGTCCAGCCTGCCCCCCATGTATCCATCCTGGCCTCCCATGTGTCCAGCCTGCCCCCCCATATATCCATCCTGGCCTCCCATGTGTCCAGCATGCCCCCCCATATATCCATCCTGACTTCCATATGTCCAGCCTGCCCCCCATATGTCATCCTGGCCTCCATGAGTCCAGCCTGCCCCCCCATATATCCATCCTGCTCACCCATCCTTTGCCTGGGTCCAGCCAGGGTCCCCGCTTGTGTGTCCAACCAGGGTCCCCCTTTGTGTGTCCAGCCAGGGTCCCCCCTTGTGTATCCAGCCAGGGTTCCCCCCTTGTGTGTCCAGCCAGGGTTCCCCCCTTGTGTGTCCAGGCAGGGTTCCCCCCTTGTGTGTCCATACGGGGTTCCTCCCTTGTGTGTCCATACGGGGTTCCCCTTTGTGTGTCCAGCCGGGGTTCCCCCCTTGTGTGTCCAGCTGGGTTTCCCCCCTTGTGTGTCCATCCAGCTGGGCTTCCCCCTTGTGTGTCCATCCAGCTGGGCTTCCCCCCTTGTGTGTCCGTCCAGCTGGGCTTCCTCCCTTGTGTGTCAGTCCAGCTGGGCTTCCCCCCTTGTGTGTCTGTCCAGCTGGGCTTCCCCCCTTGTGTGTCCGTCTAGCTGGGCTTCCCCCCTTGTGTGTCCGTCCAGCTGGGCTTCCCCCTTGTGTGTCCGTCCAGCTGGGCTTCCCCCTTGTGTGTCCGTCCAGCTGGGCTTCCCCCCTTGTGTGTCCCTCCAGCTGGGCTTCCCCCCTTGTGTGTCCGTCCAGCTAGGCTTCCCCCTTGTGTGTCCGTCCAACTGGGCTTCCCCCCTTGTGTGTCTGTCCAGCTGGGCTTCCCCTCTTGTGTGTCTGTCCAGCTGGGCTTCCCCCCCTTGTGTGTCTGTCCAGCTGGGCTTCCCCCCTTGTGTGTCTGTCCAGCTGGGCTTCCCCCCTTGTGTGTCTGTCCAGCTGGGCTTCCCCCCTTGTGTGTCTGTCCAGCTGGGCTTCCCCCCTTGTGTGTCTGTCCAGCTGGGCTTCCCTCCTTGTGTGACTGTCCAGCTGGGCTTCCCCCTTTGTGTGTCTGTCCAGCTGGGCTTCCCCCCTTGTGTGTCTGTCCAGCTGGGCTTCCCCCCTTGTGTGTCTGTCCAGCTGGGCTTCCCCCCTTGTGTGTCTGTCCAGCTGGGCTTCCCCCCCTTGTGTGTCTGTCCAGCTGGGTTTCCCCCCTTGTGTGTCTGTCCAGCTGGGCTTCCCCCCTTGTGTGTCTGTCCAGCTGGGCTTCCCACCTTGTGTGTCTGTCCAGCTGGGCTTCCCCACCTTGTGTGTCTGTCCACTGTCCAGCTGGGATTCCCCCTTGTGTGTCCAGCCAGGGGCCCAGACCATTACATACACACACACACACACATACACCTCTTACCTTCCTGCGATCCCGTGCGGCGTCCTCCTTCTCCTGAGTTGCGCGCCTCCTTCACAGCAGGCGCATGACGATGACGTCATAAGCCGGCCAGCGAAGGGAGACACGCAGCTTCAGCTCCTTCACAGGGACGTGTGCCGCGGTGGTTCAGGTAATGAACGCCGCGTGCGCGCGTCCCCGCATACACTGTGCCTGCGCTTTTAAAGGGCCCGTGCCCCTTAAAACCGCAGGATTTTTTTTTTGCTCTCTTCTCCCCCTCTCCTCTGCAGCAGGGGGCGGGGCCCACCGGGAAAATTCCCGGTATCCCGCCAGCCCAGTCCGACCCTGCCTGGGGCCCACGAGGAAAAAAAATCAATCTTGGGGCCCACCAGCACCATGCAGTTACCGTATATAGGAATAACATAAGTCCACAAACTCTTTCAAAATGAATCAATTTTATTAATTAATAAATAACAGATATAATGAATAAATAACCTAAAGAAACACTCCTGGCAAAAGAGGAACACTGTTATCTTATTCACATCAGTGTGTGATAAAGTGCCATAACAGAACAATAACAATAAATACTTTCAAGGTACATTCTCTTAAAGTATAAGTGCCACAAATTGAACCTGCATCTATCTAGTATCCCAGCAGCCAGCATCATTGTAGCAGCACCAAAATTGGCCCACTGGGAAAACTTAAAGAATTCTGTAAGCATTTTGGAAGTTTGTATTGCACATTTTCCTCTCCTCTATAATACAGTACCATTCAATTGTTAGTGAAAGGCCCAAAACAACAAATAAACACACACTAACAGTCATTCAGCAACAAAATTACAAAAGTTTTTTTTTTAGAACAGAAGATGACATTGCATACGTATTAATAATGTCATCATAGTCTAAGTTCCTTGAAATGTCATACTCAATGTTCAACAGAAGGAGTGACTCTAAAAGCTCCTGTCCAATCGAAGACCTGAGACGATTTTTTACAATTTTCAGCTTTGAGAACACTCTTTCACATGAAACCTGGGTGCAAGCAAGTGTAAGAAGTGTCTTGTAAACTGCAAAAATGTTTGTGTAAGCAGCAGAATGTAAATTGTAGTCATATACAGTGGTGGCCAAAAGTATTGGCACCCCTGCAATTCTGTCAGATAATACTCAGTTTCTTCCTGAAAATGATTGCAATCACAAATTCTTTGGTATTATTATCTTCATTTAATTTGTCTTCAATGAAAAAACACAAAAATAATTGTCCTAAAGCCAAATTGGATACAATTCCACACCAAACCTAAAAAAGGGGGTGGACAAAAGTATTGGCACTGTTTGAAAAATCATGTGATGCTTCTCTAATTCGTGTAATTAACAGCACCTGTAACTTACCTGTGGCACCTAACAGGTGTTGGCAATAACTAAATCACACTTGCAGCCAGTTAACATGGATTAAAGTTGACTCAACCTCTGTCCTGTGTCCTTGTGTGTACCACATTGAGCATGGAGAAAAAAAGAAGACCAAAGAACTGTCTGAGGACTTGAGAAACCAGATTGTGAGGAAGCATGAGCAATCTCAAGGCTACAAGTCCATCTCCAAAGACCTGAATGTTCCTGTGTCTTCCGTGCGCAGTGTCATCAAGAAGTTTAAAGCCCATGGCACTGTGGCTAACCTCCCTAGATGTGGACGGAAAAGAAAAATTGACAAGAGATTTCAACGGAAGATTGTGCGGATGGTGGATAAAGAACCTCTACTAACATCCAAACAAGTTCAAGCTGCCCTGCAGTCCGAGGGTACAACAGTGTCAACCCGTACTATCCGTCGGCGTCTGAATGAAAAGGGACTGTATGGTAGGATACCCAGGAAGACCCCACTTCTTACCCTGAGACATAAAAAAGCCAGGCTGGAGTTTGCCAAAACTTACCTGAGAAAGCCTAAAACGTTTTGGAAGAATGTTCTCTGGTCAGATGAGACAAAAGTAGAGCTTTTTGGCAAAAAGCATCAACATAGAGTGTACAGGGAAAAAAAAGAGGCATTCAAAGAAAAGAACACGGTCCCTACAGTCAAACATGGCGGAGGTTCCCTGATGTTTTGGGGTTGCTTTGCTGCCTCTGCCACTGGACTGCTTGACCGTGTGCATGGCATTATGAAGTCTGAAGACTACCAACAAATTTTGCAGCATAATGTAGGGCCCAGTGTGAGAAAGCTGGGTCTCCCTCAGAGGTCATGGGTCTTCCAGCAGGACAATGACCCAAAACACACTTCTAAAAGCACTATAAAATGGTTTTAGAGAAAGCACTGGAGACTTCTAAGGTGGCCAGCAATGAGTCCAGACCTGAATCCCATAGAACACCTGTGGAGAGATCTCAAAATGGCAGTTTGGAGAAGGCACCCTTCAAATATCAGGGACCTGGAGCAGTTTGCCAAAGAAGAATGGTCTACAATTCCAGCAGAGCATTGTAAGAAACTCATTGATGGTTACCGGAAGCGGTTGTTCACAGTTATTTTGGCTATAGGTTGTGCAACCAAGTATTAGGCTGAGGGTGCCAATACTTTTGTCTGGCCCATTTTTGGAGTTTTGTGTGAAATGATCAATGATTTGATTTTTGCTTCAGTCTCTTTTGTGTTTTTTCCTTGCAAGCAAATTAAATGAAGATAATAATACCAAAGAATTTGTGATTGCAATCATTTTCAGGAAGAAACTGAGTATTATCTGACAGAATTGCAGAGGTGAAAATACTTTTGGCCACCACTGTAAAAGTCTGTAGCAGCAGGAAAGACAGTTTTTTTGTGGGATGAGTTGTACTTTCAGATGCAATCATTTATTTTACCATATAGTGTACAGGGAAATGGCAACAAAAATTCCAAGTGCAGTAAAATTGCAAAACAAGTGCAATTCCGCACTTGTTTATTGGGTTTTTTAGTCACCATGTTCACTAAACCGACGTGACAGTGTGATGCCTCGGGTCAGTACGAGTTTGCGAGTTTGTAGATACCAAACATGTATACCTTTACAGGCATCTAAGTGATGAAAACAAATTCACAAGTTTGAAAAAAAAAAATTCACACTTTTCGCGCCATGTTCTGCACACCGTAGTGTTCTCATTTTTTTGGATCTGGGGCTGTGTGACGGCTTATTTTTTGCGTCTTGAGCTGACGTGCATCTCTGCTGCTGTGTAGTAGTCACAACACACGGAGAGCCTCTTGAGAAAGCCAACAAACTGCTAGGCGAAACGTACGTTGGGGCTCCTTCTTACCACGGTTTACCACCTTCCCAGCGCTCTCCATCTATCCCTTGGTAAGGCATTTGTTACTTACTGACCAGGGCTACATGTTATTATGGCAGACTTCTGCCTTAAATGGATATTGTGTGTACCCCTGGTTTATATTTGATTTCTTCTTTTTTGCCTGCCGTGCTCTTTCCCATCTTCCTTGCCTTTACCCAATGCAATTGTCTGGGGGTTATGAGCTTATGAGTACTGGGTGTTCCGGATAGTATGCACTTTTCTTTCGTTCCATGCTATGACTATATTACCTATGTGATGATGTTTATTTATTGAACTTAATTATTAAAATTTCTATTGCTCTTTACCATTTTGCTCCTTGTTCCTCCTTTTTATCATGTTCTTCGGAGTTGGTATATTTAGGCTGATTCTGGCACTGTCCAACTGCATCAGCCATGTTTCTTTCTGCCTTTTTTACACAAAGGGCTGTTCTGTATGTTCAAGTACAAGGTATATATACTGCCACACCATGAAAAGACCACATATTACCACCACATAGTGACTGTCCGAATAATACCACATACAAGGGACAAATTCCGCCACGCCATGACCATGGCACATAATGGCACCAGATAGTGACTGATAATGAAAATGTAAAAAAGCTCCGTATATAGAGTCAGTGTACAGATAATGTAGAGATTATCAGTGACATTATGCACAGGAGCTCTGTGTATAGTGTCAGTGTAGAGGTAATACAGTGATCACCAGTGACATTATGCACAGAAGCTCTGTATATAGTGTCAGTGAGTGTGTACAGGTAATACAGTGATCACCAGTGACATTATACACAGGAGCTCTGTATATAGTGTCAGTGTGTGTGTATAGGTAATACAGTGATCACCAGTGACATTATACACAGGAGCTCTGCATATAGTGTCAGTGTGTGTGTATAGGTAATACAGTGATCACCAGTGACATTATGCACAGGAGCTCTGTGTATAGTGTCAGTGTGTGTCTATAGGTAATACACATACTCACCAGTGATGTCTCTAGGTGAAGTTCTTTATTTGCCGCAGACCGATATATCACATCTTGTATGTAGGACTTATCTCTGCAGAAAATAACATAGTTAGCTATAACTGATCAGAGCACAATCCACACTTTTCCCAAGATTTCTACACTGCATGAAATGACAAAAAAAAAAACCTAGTGCCGCACTACACAGTAAAAGTGCTCCAGTGTCATTCTGTGCCTGCTCATCTGTCAGCAGACATATTTGTCTGATGGCAACGATGTAGCAGAGCTGAAGACAGAAGACCTGTGGATTACGTTGGAGTGAGGATTTTTCTTTATTAAAGATGGAGTCCCTAAATGTGTTTTATTTTTAATAAAAAAAAAAAAAAATCTGTCTTTTTTTTTCTGTTTACTAGAAATTCATGGTGGCTATGTCTAATTTGTCGTGACACCATGAATTTTGGGCTTAGTACAAGCTGATAATACAGAGCTGGCCTGGTACTAACCCTAATATTACCCAGGGTGCCACTCACCACCAGGGCCGCTGGAAGAGCCGGGTAAAGCACCTGGAAATGGTGCTACGATGAATGCGCCATTTTCAGGGGTCGCTGCGGGCTGCGATTTTCAGTGTGGGGGGCAAAGAACGCTTGGGCCTTACCATGCTGCGAATCTCAGCCACAAGCTGCCTTGTTTTATATGGCTGGCGATCAACATATGGCGGGAGCTGGGCAATGGGCATGATTATCAAATAATATATACCTGACAGGAGCCCATCGATTCTGCTGGCTTCAATAATATATACCTGACAGGAACCCATAGATTCTGCTGCCTCCAATAATATATACCTGACAGGAGCCCATACATTGTGCTGCCTCCAATAATATATACCTGACAGGAGCCCATAGATTCTGCTGCCTCCAATAATATATACCTGACAGGAGCCCATACATTCTGCTGCCTCCAATAATATATACCTGACAGGAGTCCATAAATTCTCCTGCCTCCAATAATATATACCTGACAGGAGCCCATAGATTCTCCTGCCTCCAATAATATATACCTGACAGGAGCCCATGCATTCTGTTGCCTCCAATAATATATGCAGTACAGACCAAAATTTTGGACACACCTTCTCATTTAAAGTATTTTCATGACTATGAAAATTGTACATTCACACTGAAGGCATCAAAACTATGAATTAACACATGTGGAATTATATACTTAACAAAAAAGTGTGAAACAACTGAAAATATGTCTTATATTCTAGGTTCTTCAAAGTAGCCACCTTTTGCTTTGGTCACTGCTTTGCACACTCTTGGCATTCTCTTGATGAGCTTCAAGAGGTAGTCACCGGAAATGGTCTTCCAACAATCTTGAAGGAGTTCCCAGAGATGCTTAGCACTTGTTGGCCCTTTTGCCTTCACTCTGCGGTCCAGCTCACCCCAAACCATCTCGATTGGGTTCAGGTCTGGTGATTGTGGAGGCCAGGTCATCTGGCGTAGCACCCCATCACTCTCGTTCTTGGTCAAATAGCCCTTACACAGCCTGGAGGTGTGTTTGGGGTCATTGTCCTATTGAAAAATAAATGATGGTCCAACTAAACGCAAACCGGATGGAATAGCATGCTGCTGCAAGATGCTGTGGTAGCCATGCTAGTTCAGTATGCCTTCAATTTTGAATAAATCCCCAACAGTGTCACCAGCAAAGCATCCCCACACTATCACACCTCCTCCTCCATGCTTCACGGTGGGAACCAGGCATGTAGAGTCCAACCGTTCACCTTTTCTGCATCGCACAAAGACACGGTGGTTGGAACCAAAGATCTCAAATTTGGACTCATCAGACCAAAGCACAGATTTCGACTGGTCTAATGTCCATTCCTTGTGTTCTTTAGCCCAAACAAGTCTCTTCTGCTTGTTGACTGTCCTTTGTAGTTGTTTCCTAGCAGCTATTTTACCATGAAGGCCTGCTGCACAAAGTCTCCTCTTAACAGTTGTTGAAGAGATGTGTCTGCTGCTAGAACTCTGTGTGGTATTGACCTGGTCTCTAATCTGAGCTGCTGTTAACCTGCGATTTCTGAGGCTGGTGACTCGGATAAACTTATCCTCAGAAGCAGAGGTGACTCTTGGTCTTCCTTTCCTGGGGTGGTCCTCATGTGAGCCAGTTTCTTTGTAGCACTTGATGGCTTTTGCAACTGCACTTGGGGACACTTTCAAAGTTTTCCCAATTTTTCGGACTGACTGACCTTCATTTCTTAAAGTAATGATGGCCACTCGTTTTTCTTTACTTAGCTGCTTTTTTCTTGCCACAATACAAATTCTAACAGTCTATTCAGTAGGACTATCAGCTGTGTATCCACCAGACTTCTGCACAACACAACTGATGGTCCCAACCCCATTTATAAGGCAAGAAATCCTACTTATTAAACCTGACAGGGCACACCTGTGAAGTGAAAACCATTTCAGGTGACTACCTCTTGAAGCTCATCAAAAGAATGCCAAGAGTGTGCAAAGCAGTCATCAAAGCAAAAGGTGGCTACTTTGAAGAACCTAGAATATAAGACATATTTTCAGTTGTTTCCCACTTTTTGTTAAGTATATAATTCCACATGTGTTAATTCATAGTATTGATGCCTTCAGTGTGAATGTACAATTTTCATAGTCATGAAAATACAGAAAAATCTTTAAATGAGAAGGTGTGTCCAAACTTTTGGTCTGTACTGTACCTGACAGGAGCCCATAGATTCTGCTGCCTCCAATAATATATACCTGACAGGAGCCCATAGATTCTGCTGCCTCCAATAATATATACCTGACAGGAGCGCATAGATTCTGCTGCCTCCAATAATATATACCTGACAGGAGCCCATACATTCTGCGGCCTCCAATAATATATACCTGATAGGAGCCCATACAGTCTCCTGCCTCCAATAATATATACCTGACAGGAGCCTGTACACTCTGCTGCCTCCAATAATATATACCTGGTAGGAGCCCATAGATTCTGCTGCCTCCAATAATATATACCTGACAGGAGCCCATAGATTCTACTGGCTCCAATAATATATACCTGGTAGTGTAGGAGCCCATAGATTCTGCTGCCGCTGCCTGAGGCGACGCCGAGTCCGTCCTCCACCGTGCGCACAGGAAGCAGTCACAGGGCGATGACTTTATCGCCCTGAGACTGACCTCCTGTGCACGCGCCGGCAATGCTGCGCTGTGCAGGGGAGGCAGAGGGGCACTGCAGCAGCAGGCAGAGCAGGGAGATCGCTCTCCCTGCTTTGCCGCTGCAGAGGGCCCATCACTAATCATATCGGCAGTGCTGCAGATATGATTAGCGAACCGGGGGGGCCCTCTGTTCTCTGTACACGGCCCAGTGTGGGTAGGGGGGTGAGGCTTGGGGGCGTGGCCATCGGGACCCGGGGCCCACCGGGGGTTTTCCCGATCCTTCGGTGGGCCAGTCCACCCCTGGACGTAACATCACTCTTCCTTAACTGTATTGTTTTACTGACATGCAGATTTCAACTTCACATGGCAAAAAGGTATCGCTGTTTTTAATCTTTTTAGATGGAATTTCTCTTTTGTCAAACTGCAGTCACGTGTAAAGCTGGCAATACACATTAGATTAAAGAAGGCCAAACCTGCAGATTTTGCCGAGATGGCCTCTAACAGTCCTCCAATGGTAGATGTCAGGAAAAGGGGGATAAGCCTGTTGAATTTTCTTCGATACTACTCATTTTTTTGTTCCTGTGTTTGAAAAGCTGTTGCTAGAGGTGTCTGAAAGTGGCTTAGAGCCTTTTGCTATAAGAGTATGTCCATACGACGTTAGGAAAATTCCACTCCAAAATTTGCATAAAAAAACCTATTCAAATCTACTTGCAACAAGTTTCCCATTTATTTGAATGAAATATGAGCCTACAGTGTACAGTACATTTGGTGTATTTTTCCATGTGTTTTTATGCGGACCCGCTTGAAATTTTATGCCTAAAAACTCAGTCTCAAGATACGCTTTGGCACATTTTCTGCTTTTAAATCATGGAAAAAAAATTGCTATTTCTACATATTTGGAGTACTTTTGGTGAAGTTTTTGCAACAGAAAAGCACTAAAGTCACACACGTCCAGTGTTACGCCTCATATGGTAACTAAAAAAACGCATCAATACCATTCTGAAAAATGCATAAAAAAACCCGCATCAAAACAGCATGTTATTATTATTATTATAGCGCCATTAATTCCATGGCGCTTTACATGTGAAAAAGGGGTATACATAGCAGACAACAAGTACAATAGTTTGAACAAAAACAAGTCACCGAGTGGTACAAGAGGAGCGAGGACCCTGCCCGCGAGGGCTCACAATCTACAAGGGATGGGTGAGGATACAGTAGATGAGGATAGAGCTGGTTGTGCAGAAGTATGGTGGAGCGGTGGTTACTGCAGGTTGTAGGCTTGTCGGAAGAGGTGGGTCTTCAGGTTCTTTTTGAAAGTTTCCACGGTAAGCGAGAGTCTGATATGTTGGGGTAGAGAGGTCCTAAGTAGGGGGGATGCACAGAAGAAATGTTGTTACAAAGCCGCACCAAAACCACGTGTCTTTTAGAAGCGGTTTTTAGATTTGACTGTTACGTCAAGGAACGTCAAAGATCTCTGTGGAAACATACCCTAAAAAGATCATGATTGACCAAGTTGAGGGTATAGTTACATGGCGAGCTTTAAAGAGAAAGCTGCCACCTACAATCATAAACTAGAAAGATTCTAAAAAAAAAAATCTCTTATGTACATGCATGCAGTCTTTCATGTATACATTTCATAGTTGTCTTAATAAATAGGTCTCACGACCATGTTATGTTTAACTGTTTACTTGAAAATTATTTTTATGATTATGAATTGTTCACATTATGATGAAAAAAGACGTGATTATTACCAAAGTCTATACAATGTTTTAATGCTGACCTCTGGTGTTAGAGTGACAGTACAACACATTTACAACAAAGTGTTACTTTAAGACACTTTAGGAAAAAAAAAATCTTCATTCCTACTTTTATTATCATCATTTGTAGTTACGCAAGAAAGAAGGTTGACACTGTATTAAGGCTGTGTGCATATAGCTGATTTTATTTTTTTAAGTAGAGTAATCTGATTTGTAAAAAAAAACTGCATTAATGGAAAACTAAACCTTCTTTGCATTTAGGAAGCCATTGAACAGTAATAAAAAAAATCTGTGCAAAGGTGTACATAGCCTTCAGAGGTAAAAAAAATATACTTTGGGATGGCAAGTGAGAAGGGTCTTAAGGGTCATGAGTTTTACTTAGGCCATGTTCACACCTTCAGTATTTAGTCAGCATTTTACATCAGTATTTGTAAGCCAAAACCAAGAGTGGAGCAATCAGAGGAAAAGTGTAATAGAAACACGTCACCATTTCTGCATTTGTCAACCACTCCTGGTTTTGCCTTAAAACTACAGATGTAAAATACTGTTCATATACTGAGCGTGTGAACATGGCCTTATGTAGCAGAATACATAAGCATATCTGAAAAGGATATAATACTGGGAAATGGTAACTGGTATGCTCATTAAGAGGAGATGTTTTTCACGGATAGAACACATGCTCTATATAGTCTCTGTCGCTGTTCAAATGTTTGTATTTTTTTTGCGGATCGAGAGTCTGGAAAAAAAAACAGAGACATGTTTACCCCATGGTCTAATCTCATCAATGCAAATCTATGGGTTTATGAAAAAATTGGCCAGCACACAGACAGAAGAGGGCCTCTGTACAATTATATTGGCTCTTTGTAATCCAATGTGTCTGTGATAGCAGCTGCTTTTGGAGGTGGAAGTTTGCCCCCTTACCCCTTGGGTCCTTGTTCAGCTGCCCAGGTTGCAACAATGGTATGTCTGCCCCTGACACAGATGGTATTCTAGTGCTGTCAGTTTTTCACTGACATTCTGATAGGTTTGACCCCTGTTAGGGTATGTGCACATGATGCGCCCCCAGGGCCGTGGGGAACTCGGCAGCCGGGCCTCTGGTTGCCAGGGGGGATATGTGGCACCCCAGAGGGTCCGGTTGCCACAGTGGTATTACCTTCTTCAAAAGAGGTACTGCCATGCCTGGAAGCAAGCAGGAGTCCTTTTAGTCAGGTACACTACACATGCAACACTTCCTGGCTCCAGACCAGCAAGGGGAGTCCCCTCCCCTTGGCAACTGGTATCTGGGGGCGAGGTTGGTTAGTCTCAGTGTTAGGAGTTGAGTTTAGGACATTGAGGAGAGAGGAGCTAGGGACTGGAGCTGAGGAAGCTCGTCCTAGCTGATATACACAGAGGACCGGATACCGGAGTCCGAGGCTGTGGGGGCACTGCAGGCCCAGCAGCAGATACCGTAGGGTAGGAGATTGCAGGTCTCCTGGCCCCATCAGACGCCCGCAGACTCAGCAGCACGGAGGGACCAGCACCGCCACGGAGGAGCGACACATGCACAAGGCCCGAGCTGCCAGCCATATGGGTGAGCACAGAACGTTACACTCAGGGACGTGGGCTACAACACAGCTACAAGCAGTAAAGCCAAAGAGTATAGTGAGAAGGGGAGGCGTACAACTCCATCTGGTAAGGAGGACTCTATGTTTGCTTCCAGGCTGACCGGACTCTTACTTCTAGCCAGTACTCCAGTCCAGGCTTGTCTAATTGTCATCAGTAAAGACCCTGGGACTGCACTACACTGACTCTGTGGTTATTACTGACACCCTGCACAACCACCATCATCCACACACTGCCCTGAAGCTAATTCTTCTTGTGGGGAGTTATACCACCCTTGCTGCAAAACCACCAGCTTCAGACAGAGGACTGTTCCGCAGCCGCGGTCTCCATTGGCCGCATTCCACAGGTGGCGTAGTCGGACATTAACACCTATACATATAAATTCCCCTTGGATTGACCGCCCTCGGTCACGGACCGGGTCACCGCCACAATGACTCCCCCAGCATCTACCGGCCCGGCACCGGGTACCCCACAGCCCAGGGGGCGCATCAGATATCACGGTGGCTGGCCAGGTCGGCATGATTTCGTGTCCGTTGCCACCGGGTACTGTGCGCCTTAACGAACCGTGTCGCATACCATGGTGAAGTTTCTCGCCAATTGCCGCTGTTTCCCGCCATTGTCCGCCATTTCCGGGTCGCCGCGCGGGTAGAAGAGGGGCGTAACCGCTGGAAGCGCGTGAAGCCCAAGCTCCGCCTCACGCACTGACGCAGCGCCAGGTCCTGGAAGGAGCCCCACTGAGCCCTTACGTCAGACGCGTGCGACGCCAGGTCCTGAAGGAGACCGTCACCGGCGGAACTGCAGCCTACCAGGAGCAAAGTAAAAGGAGGTAGGCCACGGTTCACTAGGGGGGAGGAAGATGCCCAACATGGAAGAGGGTTCAGCCGCAGGCGCAGTCGCTGCCACTGTAATGCCGTTATCAATGCCATATATACCGGGGGCGACGTGGTCGCCCCAGTCCTCAGGGGAGTCGCACACCCTGAATGACTTTGAGGAAAGATTGCGCAGTTTGTTTAAAGTATACCCCCTGTCTGAGGAGCAAAAAGTCAGCATCCTCATACGACAGCTAATCGGTGCAGCCCAGAGAGAAGTGAAGTCCTTGCCGGGCAGAGACAAAGGTACTGTGAAGGAAATACTGGCCCGACTAAAGGACACCTTTGACACCCGCACTGCAGCTGAAATAAAAATGAAGTTTTACGGGTGCAAACAAAGGGTGCAGGACAGTGTACAAGATTATGCTTTAAACTTGCAGGAGGCGCTGCGGGCCATCAAACAAGTAGACCCTGACAGTGTGCGAGATGACAACAGATTGCTAACTGAGCAGTTTATTGAGGGGCTCCTGTCCAGCGCTCACCGGACACAGCTGCACATAATGGCTCTGCAAAACCCCCATCTGGACTTTGCACAATTTAAAGACAGAGCCATCCGGGTGCTGCGAGAGTCAACACCAGGTGGCGCTACATCCCACCGGTGCCCAGCTATCACATACCACAAGGAGGTGGCATCCTTTCCCCCAGAACATGTAGGGGCTGATGCACAGACTCTAGACAATGCCTAGACCTTCAGGTCCAGGAGCTGACTAAAAGTGTAGCTGCACTTGCCTAAACGGTGCAGTCCATGCAAGTGTCCCCCAAGGAAAAGATCCAGCTGGCTTCCAGTCCAGATGACGTCCCGTGGCGAAGACAGAGAAGAATTCCACCGATCAGAGGGAGGAACAGCGACCTCTACGACCAGGACGGACAACCCATCTGCCGCCGCTGTCACAAGGCAGGACACTATGCAAGGTACTGTAATTTAAATGAGCAAAACCTGGGGCAGAGGGCCAACCCCCAGAAGTAAGACCACCAGGCCCACAAAGCTGGCGAGATAAGTACGTGGGAGGACGGCCGGTCCTACCTGTCGTGCTTGATGGCATCCCAATGAGCGCGTTGCTGGACACTGGATCCCAGGTGACCACTATGCCATACATTCTTTATAAATGATACTGGACTGATTCGGACATTACCCGCCGTCCAGATGAACATCTTAGCATCTATGCCAGCAATGGTCAGCCCTTGCCTCATGTGGGGTATAAAGAAGTGACCATAAAGATTGGCAGAGTAGAGTTGCCATCACAAGGAATGATAATTGTTGACATTGATCGCCGAGAAAGTCATCCCATGATAACCTTAGGCACTGATGTCATTGAAAATTGTCTTTCAGAAATTATTGTCTTGTTACAGCAGGTTGCGGAGACTGCCAGTTCCAGTCAGCAGCGGGTTCTGCAGAGAGAGATCAGAGCCCTGATGAGAAGACAACAGGTAGAACTGTCTGGTGGTGAAATTGGCAGTGTCAGGATGAGTGACCCATTCCCCATTGCCATGCCCCCTAGAAGTGAAATGTTGATATGGTGTCGGGCTGCAATCGGTCTCAGGGGTCGAGATTACCAGGCCCTGGTAGAGCCCGTATACTCTGACAGTAGGCCCACCATCTTGACAGCCCGGGGGGTAGTTGATGTCCGCCATGGGAGAGTGCCAGTCCGCATCCTGAATTGTGGGGAGAAAGAGGTTCATTTGCCCCGATATGCTACCCTTGCCAAATTATGCACCGTCAGTAACAACTCTATAAAGACAGTGGAACCCTTACCTCCATCCAAACCGGCGGAGGATAATGGCTCCAAGGGACAGATGAAGGACTGGTGTCAGAAGCTACACGTGGGCACTGACTCCACCTCTCAGCACCAAAAACATGGAGTATACCGGGTGGTCCAGGAGTATGAGCGGGTCTTCAGCAAACACCCACTAGACTTCGGGCAGGTAAAAGGGGTACAACACCATATCCCCATGGGAGATCATCCACCCATTAAAGAGCGGTACCGGCCTGTACCCCCAGCTCATTATCAATGTGCCAAAGGGATGTTACGGGAGATGAAGGAGGCTGGGGTGATAAGAGATAGTTGTAGCCCCTGGGCAGCTCCATTAGTTCTGGTCAGGAAAAAGGATGGTACAATGAGAATGTGTGTTGACTACAGGCAAATTAACCGCATTACACATAAGGATGCCTACCCGTTACCCAGAATTGAGGAGTCCCTAGCTGCATTAAGATCTGCTAATTATTTCTCTACTTTTGATCTCACCAGTGGGTATTGGCAGGTTCCCGTAGCAGAGGCAGATAAAGAAAAGACCGCATTTACAACGCCGATGGGCCTCAGCGAGTTCAACTGCATGCCATTCGGGCTCTGCAACGCCCCAGGAACCTTCCAGCGGTTGATGGAGTGCTGTCTAGGACACAAGAACTTTGAGACAGTCCTGCTGTACCTGGATGACGTCATTGTCTACTCCAAGTCCTATGAAGACCACCTGAAGCACCTGGCAGAGGTGTTTGAAGCCCTAGCTGGGTTTGGCCTGAAGGTGAAGCCGTCCAAATGCCACCTGTTGAAGCCCAAGGTACAGTACCTAGGTCATGTGGTAAGTGCCGAAGGTGTAGCACCAGACCCTGAAAAGGTCACCGTAATCAAGGACTGGCCAAGACCCTCCACTATCAAGGAAGTGCGGCAGTTCCTCGGGTTGGTAGGCTACTACCGAAGGTTTATCAAAGGCTTCACCAAGATAGCAGCACCCATGCAGGACCTCCTAGTAGGCCAGTCCAGGAAGGCCAAAAACCCGAAGCCTCCGTTCAAATGGGATAAGCCAGAAGACGAATCCTTCACCCGACTGAAGATGGCTCTCACGGGAGAAGAAGTCCTGACCTACCCCGACTATGGGCAACCCTTCATACTCCATACAGACGCGAGCAACGTAGGATTGAGAGCGGTGCTGTCCCAGATACAGAAGGGCAGAGAGAGAGTGATTGCCTATGCCAGCAGGAAGCTCCGGCCCATGGAAAGGAACCGCGATAACTACAGTTCCTTCAAGTTGGAGTTCCTTGCCGTAGTCTGGGCTGTGACAGAGCGCTTCAAGCACTATCTCGCCTCCTCCAAATTTACGGTCTTCACGGACAATAACCCGCTGACACACCTGGAGACTGCGAAGCTTGGTGCCCTGGAACAGCGATGGATGGCCCGACTGTCTAATTACGAGTTCACCATCAAGTATCGGGCGGGGCACAAGAATGCAAACGCTGATGCACTGTCCAGGATGCCCAATTTGCCAGATGGAGGAGAAGACCTGGAAGAGCTGGAAGAGATAGAGATCCCTGCTTTCCATCGTCATGAGGTAACCCAGTGCTCCCATTGTGTGAAGAGCAGGTGCTACGCCAATAGAGAGGTCACGTTCAACCCATTGCCCCACCATGGATGGGCAGAGACACAGGATAGCGACCCGGCTGTCCGCCTGGTAAAGGAGTTGCTGACACAGGCTGACTCGCACCCTGATCCAGATGCTCCAGAGGAGACCAAACAGTAGAGATGAGCGGTGTTCGACTAGAACTGTTCGCCAATCTCAAATTCGAGCTGTTTTGGGCGGTGTTCGAGTTGTTCGACGAACCCGAACGATTTGCAAAAAATTCGGCTGTTCGAGGTTATGTTCGATAACTGTTCGTGCACCAAAAGCGTGTCCTGCATGTCTGGTGCTATTTAGAGCACCAATCATGCAGGGATTGTCTGCCACTCACTGTAATGCCACAGCCATGGTGGTTGTGGCATTACAGTGATTGCCCAAATCGATGGGAACAGTGCCAACAGTGAAACATGAAAAGCCGGCAATTCAGCAGCGGCATACACCGGTACCCGACAATTTAGAACCGAAAGAATAGAGCTTCACACATAGATTAGATAGATATAAACATGTCAGCCACATATATACGAAGTACAGTGAAAGTGCTGCTTACTGTACTTGTCATTTAGCGTAAAGGATTTATCAAAAAAAATAATAGTGTTTTCATGCACCGTCTCTTTAAAAAAGCCGGCCGGCAATTCAGCAGCGGTACCCGACAATTTAGAATAGAAGGAATAGAGAATCACACATAGATTAGATAGATAGAAACATGTCAGTCACATATATATGAAGTACAGTGACAGTGTTGCTTACTGTACTTGTCATTTAGTGTAAAGGATTTATTAAAAAAAATAATAGTGTTTTCATGCACCGTCTCTTTAAGAAAGCCGGCCGGCAATTCAGCATCTGTACCCGACAATTTATAACAGACAGAATAGAGCTTCACACGTAGATTAGATAGATAGAAACATGTCAGTCACATATATATGAAGTACAGTGATAGTGTTGGTTACTGTACTTGTCATTTAGTATTAAAATAAAGGATTTATTATTAAAAAAATTGGCGTGGGGTTCCCCTTAATTTTAGGCTCTAGCGGAGGTTAAGCAGACAGCTGGGGCAGATGTTTGAAGACTGGGAAGGGGGTAATACCCACGGAGCTTCCCAGGCTACTAATATCAGCCCCCAGCTGAATACATAGCCTTTACTAGCTATTAAAATGGGGGACCCCCCCAAAAAAATGACGTGGGGTCCCCCCTAATTTAATAGCTAGCAAAGGCTAGGCAGACAGCTGGGGGCTGATATTAATAGCCCAGGAAGGGAGCCATGAATATTGGCCCCCTCCCAGGCTAGAAACACCAGCCGTCAGCCGCCCCAGAAATGGCTCATTCATAGGATGCGCCAATTCTGGCACTTAGCCTCGCTCTTCCACGCTGCCCTGGTGCAGTGGCAGGGGGTAATAGGGCTGGGGTTGATGTCAGCTTATAATGCCAGCTGACATCAAGCCCAGGTTAGTAATGGAGAGGCGTCTATAAGACACCCCCATTACTAACCCCATAGTCAAAGTTAAAATAACACAAACACCCAGAATAAAGTCCTTTAATTGAAATAAAGACACAATTCTTTATTGTTCTAAATTAAACCATACTTACCATCACGCCCATTCCAGCTGAAGCCAACGATCTCCTGTAATAAAAATAAAATAATAAAGCAACCTCATCCTTACCTTTCCATGGTTCCCACGACAGCTTCAGCTCTGCTACATCGAGATGACAGGCTGGACCGCAGCAGAACGCCGCCATCCAGCCTGTCATCCCGCAGACACTGAGAAGAGCAGGCTTGCTTGCGCTCCACATTGTCTCTCTGTGACGGCATAAAGATGAGCCGAGGTCATGTCCAATGAACTCGGCTCACCTCATGCACGTCACTTACATCGTGGGAGAATTCTCACGCTGAAGCGCTGAGTGCAGGAGAATTTTCCCACGCTGTCAGTGAGGTGCATGAGGTGAGCTGAGTTCATTGGACATGAGCTCACCTCATGCACGTCACTGACAGCGTGGGAAAATTCTCCTGCACTCAGCACTTCAGCGTGAGAATTTTCCCACACTGTCAGTGACGTGCATGAGGTGAGCTGAGTTCATTGGACATGAACTCGGCTCATCTGGATGCCGTCACAGCGAGACACTGAGGAGCGCAAGCATGCCTGCTCTTCTCAGTGTCTGCGGCATGACAGGCTGGATGGCAGCGTTCTGCTGCGGTCCAGCCTGTAATCTCGATGTAGCAGAGCTGAAGCTGTCGTGGGAACCATGGAAAGGTAAGGATGAGGTTGGTTTATTATTTTTCTTTTATTGCAGGAGATCGTTGGCTTCAGCTGGAATGGGCGTGATGGTAAGTATAGTTTAATTTAGAACAATAAAGAAGTGTGTGTTTATTTCAATTAAAGGACTTTATTCTGGGTGTTGTGTTTTTTTTAAATACTTTACTAGAAATTCATGGCGGTCATGTCTAATACTGGCGTGACCCCATGAATTTTGGGCTTGGGGCCAGCTGATAATACCAAGCTGGCCCTAACCCCTTTATTACCCAGTGAGCCACCGCACCAGGGCCCTGGATGAGTTGGGTACAGCGCCAGAAGATGGCGCTTCTATGAACGCGCCATTTTCCGGGGTGGCTGCGGACTGCAATTTGCAGCGGGGGGGGCCCAGAAAGCTTGGGCCTCCCTGCGCTGCAGATTCCAGCCCCCAGCTGCCTAGTTGTACCTGGCTGGACACAAAAATAGGGCGAAGCCCCACGTATTTTTTTTTTAATTATTTCATGAAATTCATGAAATAATTAAGAAAAAAAGGCCTTCCCTATATTGTTGTGTCCGGCCAGGTACAAATAGGCAGCTGGTGGTTGGGGGCAGCCCATTCCTGCCTGCTGTACCTGGCTGGACACAAATATAGTGCGAAGCCCCACTTCAATTTTTTTAAATTATTTCAGGAAATTCATGAAATAATTAAAAAAAAATTGACGTGGGGCTTCGCACTATATTTGTGTCCAGTCAGGTGCAGCAGGCAGGAACGGGCTGCCCCCAACCACCAGCTGCCTATTTGTACCTGTCCGGACACAACAATATAGGGAAGCCCTTTTTTTCTTAATTATTTCATGAAATAATTTAAAGAAAATTGACGTGGGGCTTCACTGACAGCGTGGGAAAATTCTCCTGCACTCAGCGCTTCAGCGTGGGAGAATTCTCACGCTGAAGCGCTGAGTGCAGGAGAATTCTCCCACGCTGTCAGTGACGTGCAGGAGGTGAGCTGAGTTCATTGGACATGAGCTCACCTTATGCACGTCACTGACAGCGTGGGAGAATTCTCCTGCACTCAGCGCTTCAGCGTGAGAATTTTCCCACGCTGTCAGTGACGTGCATGAGGTGCGCCGAGTTCATTGGACATGAACTCGTCTCATCTTTATGCCGTCACAGCCAGACACTGCAGAGCGCAAGCATGCCTGCGCTTCTCAGTGTCTGCGGGATGACAGGCTGGATGGCGGCGTTCTGCTGCGGTCCAGCCTGTCATCTCGATGTAGCAGAGCTGAAGCTGTCGTGGGAACCATGGAAAGGTAAGGATGATGTTGCTTTATTATTTTTCTTTTATTGCAGGAGATCGTTGGCTTCAGCTGGAATGGGCGTGATGGTAAGTATGGTTTAATTTAGAACAATAAAGGATTGTGTCTTTATTTCAATTAAAGGACTTTATTCTGGGTGTTTGTGTTTTCTTTTAACTTTGACTATGGGGTTAGTAATGGGGGTGTCTTATAGACGCCTCTCCATTACTAACCTGGGCTTGATGTCAGCTGGCATTATAAGCTGACATCAACCCCAGCCCTATTACCCCCTGCCACCGCTACAGGGCAGCGTGGAAGAGCGAGGCTAAGTGCCAGAATTGGCGCATCCTATGAATGCGCCATTTCTGGGGCGGCTGACGGCTGGTGTTTCTAGCCTGGGAGGGGGCCAATATTCATGGCACCCTTCCTGGGCTATTAATATCAGCCCCCAGCTGTCTGCCTAGCCTTTGCTAGCTATTAAATTAGGGGGGACCCCACGTCATTTTTTTGGGGGGGTCCCCCATTTTAATAGCTAGTAAAGGCTATGTATTCAGCTGGGGGCTCATATTGGTAGCCTGGGAAGCTCCGTGGGTATTACCCCCTTCCCAGGCTTCAAACGTCTGCCCCAGCTGTCTGCTTAACCTCCGCTAGAGACTAAAATTAAGGGGAACCCCACGCCAATTTTTTTTAATAATAAATCCTTTATTTTAATACTAAATGACAAGTACAGTAACCAACACTATCACTGTACTTCATATATATGTGACTGACATGTTTCTATCTATCTAATCTATGTGTGAAGCTCTATTCTGTCTGTTATAAATTGTCGGGTACAGATGCTGAATTGCCGGCCGGCTTTTTTAAAGAGACGGTGCATGAAAACACTATTATTTTTTTTAATAAATCCTTTACACTAAATGACAAGTACAGTAAGCAACATTGTCACTGTACTTCATATATATGTGACTGACATGTTTCTATCTATCTAATCTATGTGTGAAGCTCTATTCTGTCTGTTATAAATTGTCGGGTACAGATGCTGAATTGCCGGCCGGCTTTTTTAAAGAGACAGTGCATGAAAACACTATTATATTTTTTAATAAATCCTTTACACTAAATGACAAGTACAGTAAGCAACACTGTCACTGTACTTCATATATATGTGACTGACATGTTTCTATCTATCTAATCTATGTGTGAGGCTCTATTCCTTCTTGTCTAAATTGTCGGGTACCGGTGTATGCCGCTGCTGAATTGCCGGCCGGCTTTTTTAAAGAAAGCGTCTTCTGAGCAGTTTGTCAGCTTTTGGACACCTTTGAAGGTGTTTTCTATGTGTTTCTATGTGTTTTTGTTTGCCTGCCATTGGTTTTAACGGTGTTCGACGGTGTTCTAAGGTGTTCGACGAACAGTTCGACGAACAGTTCCTCGAACATCCCGGTGTTCGACGAACCGAACCGAACCCGAACACTACGGGGGTGGCTCAACACTACCAAACAGTTGTGGAAGGAGAAGGGCAAGCTGTTCATCTATGAAGGGAAGCTGTGTCAAAGAAGTATCAACTCCCGGACACATGAACTGGTCTGGCAGGTGGTAGTCCCGAGGCGAGATGCGTAAATGGTCTTAGAAGCGTACCACGATGGAACGGGACACTTCGGATGGAAGAAGTTGGAAGTCCTGCTACGTGAGCAGTTCTACTGGGCTGGCATGAGGAAAGCCATCGAGAGATGGTGTCGAGAATGCGGACCATGCAACCTGACACGAAAAGACAGCCAGAGGGCTCCCCTACAGCCCATCATCACCAAACAGTCACTCGAACTGGTAGCCTTGGACCATGTGAAGCTAGCCCCAAGCAGGTCAGGCTATGTCTACGCTCTCACCATCATAGACCACTACTCCCGGTTCCTGGTAGTAGTGCCAGTGAAAGACCAGACGGCTCAGACGGCAGCCAAGGCATTTCAATAACACTTCTGTCGCCCGCACGGTTACCCTGACTGTGTGCTTACTGACTAAGGTCCAGCCTTCGAAGCGGAGGTTTTCCAGGAATTCTGCAACCTGTACGGCTGCAAGAAAATCAGGACAACGCCGTATCACCCCCAAACCAACGGGCTGTGTGACAAGATGAACCAGGTGGTAATAGACCTGTTGAAAACGTTGCCCCTGGAAGAACGCAGCCTGTGGCCAGAGAAGTTGCCAGATCTGGTGGATCTATATAATCACATCCCGGTGAACTCCACCAATTGTACACCCGCTTACCTGATGAGGGCAAGACCTGGTAAGTTGCCCATCGACTTGGACATGGGAGTCCTAACACCAGAGACAACCTCACCAGATGCGGATTGGGATACCGAGCGGCAGCAACAATACCGCAAAGTGCAAGAGAGTGTTGAAAGAAGCTTGTCCCAGGCAAGACAAAAGCAAGAGAAAACTTATAATCAACACGCACCTGCTGTCTTCTTGTTACCTGGAGAACAAGTCCTTAAGAGAAAGAGATGACTCCACAAACTAGATGATCAGTGGGAGGTAGAGCCGTACACCATCCTACCCTCGAGTTACGATAACACCAAAGTGTGCCTCATCAGCAAAGATGGAGGAGAAACTTTAGCGGCAGTCTCAAGAGACCACTTGAAGATATGTCCTGAGCAGTTAAAACACACTAAAGAAAATCAAGACAACCCTCAGCCCACAGAAGAAGTGGAGAAAGTGGTCCAAACAGTACTCCGCGAATTTCCCCAGTCGTGGACACAGGTAAACAATGCAATTGTAGTACCGGTCATTATCTTTCTCCAAGCGTCCTCACCGGAAGCTGCAGAAGTCCCAGAAGAGTTGGAAGAACAGTTGGCCCCAGAGACAGAAGCCTCATCATCAGCAGACCAGGAGAATCTACCTTCTGCTAATAGTGAACCTGTCGTACCCATGGTGAGCCAAAGAGTTCGTAGGAAATTGCCCAACCTACCAGTGCTACCTCAAACTGCCCGTAGTGTAGTTCACACTGAACCCACCACACCAGGGGTAGACACCAGGGACCAGGGTAGCGCAGTGACGAGTAGTGTACTACGTAGATCCACCAGGAGTACAAAAGGTCAGCTCCCTGCTCGTTGGAGAAATTAAAATGTAAAGTTTAAAGTATAAGAGTATTAAAATGTATGCTGTATATAGTTACCCGAAAAGGGTATAAAGACTTGTAGGTTATGGACGGTGAATAACCAAAGAACTCTCCATTGTAAATAGTTGCACTTGTTAAAGTGCCCCTTCTTGTTTTGTGATACATTAAAAGACCACAGAACAAAAACCCGTTTGACGTGGCTGAAGACGTGGTCCAACACCTGGATCATCTATGCCCTGCAGCCACGCCCAGGACCTACGTTGAGGGTTTGCGGACGGGTCCCTCATGCTCAAGTTGCACCTTACTCAGTGGAATGGACACCTGGTTGCAGATTATGCTGTAACCTGTTAAAGACTGTAATGTTTATAATTTTCTATATGCCTTGTTATTGTTATTTGTTACTTTTGGAAAAAATATGTTCTGTCCCGGAGTACTGAAGTTAACTAGAGGGGAATGTGGCACCCCAGAGGCTCCGGTTGCCACAGTGGTATTACCTCCTTCAAAAGATGTACTGCCATGCCTGGAGCAAGCAGGGGTCCTTTTAGTCAGGTACACTACACATGCAACACTTCCTGGCTCCAGACCAGCAAGGGGAGTCCCCTCCCCTTGGCAACTGGTATCTGGGGGCGGGGTTGGTTAGTCTCAGTGTTAGGAGTTGAGTTTAGGACATCGAGGAGAGAGGAGCTAGGGACTGGAGCTGAGGAAGCTCGTCCTAGCTGATATACACAGAGGAACGGACACCGGAGTCCGAGGCTGTGGGGGCACTCAGGCCCAGCAGCAGATACCGTACGGCAGGAGATTGCAGGTCTCCTGGCCCCATCAGACGCCCGGAGACTCAGCAGCACGGAGGGACCAGCACCGCCACGGAGGAGTGACGCATGCACAAGGCCCAAGCTGCCAGCCATACCGGTGAGCACAGAACGTCACACTCAGGGACGTGGGTTACAACACAGCTACAAGCAGTAAAGCCAAAGAGTATAGTGAGAAGGGGAGGCGTACAACTCCATCTGGCGAGGAGGACTCTATGTTTGCTTCCAGGCTGACCAGACTCTTACTTCTAGCCAGTACTCCAGTCCAGGCTTGTCTAATTGTCATCAGTAAAGACCCTGGGACTGCACCACACTGACTCTGTGGTTATTACTGACACCCTGCACAACCACCATCATCCACACACTGCCCTGAAGCTAATTCTTCCTGTGGGGAGTTATACCACCCTTGCTGCAAAACCACCAGCTTCAGAGGACTGTTCCGCAGCGGCGGCCTCCATTGGCCGCATTCCACAGGTGGCGTAGTCGGACATTAACACCTATACATATAAATTCCCCTTGGATTGACCGCCCTGGGTCACGGACCGGGTCACCGCCACAGTGACTACAACCCCCAGCATCTACCGGCCCGGCACCGGATACCCCACGGCCTAGGGGGCGCATCAGATATCACGGTGGCTGGCCCGGTCCGTGACCCAGGGCGGTCAGTGAAAAGGGGAAACTTCTATTATATGGGGTTTTGGGGTTTTTATTCGTGATGCCACCTGTGGTGTCTGGTGAGGATCACCAGCGCTGCAACAGTCCTCTGAGGCAGATGATAGGGCAGCTTGAGATGGAACGGCTCCCCACAGGTGGAGCAGGCCTCAGGGCAGTGTAGAATAAATGGAGGAGGTGCTGGGCATTCTAGTGCAGGGAGGGAAATGGCACCGGCGAAATAAAGGAGCGGAGGCAGCTCAGTGCAGTCATCCAAGATTTACTCACAGTTCTTAGACAGTCCACAAGTGCACTGTACTGGTGCAAGCCTCCTGCATCGCACTGCGTTCACCGGGCAGGGGTTCAGTCCTTCCTCAGGCAGCTCGGGCGTACCTGGCAGAACCCCACTTTCTTGTGTGCCTCTCTAGACTGACTTCACGCTGGGTCTTACTCCCTCCTGCCCTGCACTTCCCACTGTGAATCCTGTTCGGGTGCTCTGAGGTCCCCCTTGTCTGTCGGAGTTACACAGACCTGCTTGACCTTACTTGGATTGGAGTGGGGATTTGGCTACTGGCTATAAAAGCCAGAAGCCTCCGGGTTTTCCAGCCGAGGCTTGAAGCTGCACGACTGGGCCAGGGGCCGGTCACCTTCTTGCGGCCTAGATCCTCCTGACACCTGGCAGGTTCGGGGTGTACGGGTGCCGCCTGCACTCGCCGTACCCCCTAGGATTCCTTCTTCTGAACGGAGCTTCCTCCCTGCTCCCCTCCTGGGCCTCTGAGGCTAGGCCCTGCTTGGGGAGCAGAGCTCTGAGTGAGACTCTGCTCCCTGACTGTCTTCACTCTCTCCTCTCACTGACTGGACTGCACTATTCTAAGATGGCTTCTTTTTATATCTTTACTGTATGAGTGCTCCCCTAAACTACTTCCTCCATCCACACCCACTACTGGTTCCCCCTACCTTTGGGTTCCCCCCACTCCAGCCAGGGACAGGGCTCAGCAGCTGCGCTCTGCATGTCGCCCCTCCAGCCGGCCTGGAGCAGTGTAGTGTTGGATGCAGGTGTTTGGGGTTCCGTGCAGCACTCCCTCCTTACCTGAGTGAAGGGAGGCACCACACATCTGAGTGAGGTGCAGTACCTCTGTGGCGACTGAACCCTCAGGGGCGCCACACACACATCACCATTTACATGCTAGAGAAGCCTCCAAGTTTTCCCAGGTGAAGCCACTTCAAGAAAACATTTTTGCGGCGGCTTTCACTTTTTTGTGGGAATCCACCCGAAGAGTGAGCATATGGCATAAGATGGAACATGTGCACAGCAATGTCAGTTTTACATTGCTGTGCACTATGATCATTTTAGGGGGCACTTTTGCAGCACTTTTTTTTACGGGTTCCGGGTAGAAAAAAAATCTATATCTGAATGAAGCCTTAGGACAAGTTCACACAAGCGCTGAACACTGTAGACCAGTTACATATGCAAATTGAAGACTTTACTAGCTTAAAAAATCGTACATTATAATATAGCTCCGTATGGCGTCCGATTTTTTTGGGCACCCATAGACTTCAATGGCTGAGTCTCATCTAATCTACAGAAGAAACTAATGCATGCAGCAATTTTTGGGGTATATGCAAAACAAATTGTGGGGTGCTTTTATTTTGTTTACTTCATGTGAAAATAAAAATTTGAGCCATAAGCGCATAATTTTGAAGAAAATGTATATTTCCATTTTGATGACTCAATGCAAGTGCAACTTCCAAAATTGTGTCACTTCTCGGAGAGTTCCACTTTAATAGCATTTTAGCAGCTCTGTATATGTGACATAGCGCAAATTATCTTCTGAGCCCTATTGTGCCCCCAAACTGCACATATGGGATATTGTAGTGCTTTGCAAGAATCAATTTACAGCTGCTTTTTCTACTGAATTCCTTGTGAAGATAAACATTTTGAGCTAAAATGTTATTGGCAAAATGTCACATTTTGATTTCACGGCCCTGCTGTATGCAGAAACAGCAGTTTACCAACATATATGGGGTAATGCCATGATTAGGAGAAATTGCATAAATTGTGTGGTGCATATTTCCTTATTACTTCTGTGCACTTCTTATTACACCTTTGGGAACAAATGCACACTAAACCTCAGTCAAAATGAATTCCTTGTGGGACCTCTCGTTGTGTTTCTCAGATTTTGGCACCACCAGGCCCCTATACCCCAGTATTTCAAAGGATATTTTGAAAAACTGTAGAATCAGAGTTCTATCTATCTATCCAGGGGCGGACTGGCCCACCGGAGGATTGGGAAAACCCACGGTGGGCCCAGGGTCCCGATGGCCACGCCCCCAAGCCGATATGATTAGTGATGGGCCCTCTGCAGCGGCAAAGCAGGGAGAGTGATCTTCCTGCGCTGCCTGCTGCGGCAATGCCCCTCTGCCTCCTCTGCACAACGCGACACTGCCGGCGCGTGCGCAGGAGGTCAGTCTCAGGGCGATGACATCATCGCCCCGGGACTGCTTCCTGTACGCACTGTGGAGGACGGACCCGCCATCGCCCCAGGCAGCGGCAGCAGAATCTATGGGCCCCTACAAAGCATATATTATTGGAGCCAGCAGAATCTATGGGCTCCTACCAGGTATATATTATTGGAGGCAGCAGAATCTATGGGCTCCTGTCAGGTATATATTATTGAAGGCAGGAGAATGTATGGGTTCCTGTCAGGTATATATTATTGGAGGCAGGAGAATGTATGGGCTCCTATCAGGTATATATTATTGGAGGCAGCAGACTGTATGGACTCCTGTCAGGTATATATTATTGGAGGCAGCAGAATCCATGGGCTCCTGTCAGGTATATATTATTGGAGGTAGGAGAATGTATGGGCTCCTACCAGGTATATATTATTGGAGGCAGCAGAATGTATGGGCTCCTGTCAGGTATATATTATTGGAGGCAGCAGAATGTATGGGCTCCTGTCAGGTATATATTATTGGAGGCAGCAGAATCTATGGGAACCTGTCAGGTATATATTATTGGAGGCAGCAGAATCTATGGGCCCCTACCAGGTATATGTTATTGGAGGCAGGAGAATGTATGGGCTTCTGTCGGGTATATATAATTGGAGGCAGCAGAATCTATGGGCTCCAGTCGGGTATATATTATTGGAGGCAGCAGAATCTATGGGCTCCTGTCAGGTATATATTATTGGAGGCAGCAGAATCTATGGGCTCCTACCAGGTATATATTATTGGAGGCAGCAGAATGTATGGGCTCCTGTCAGGTATGTATTATTGGAGGCAGGAGAATGTATGGTCTCCTATCAGGTATATATTATTGGAGGCAGCAGAATGTATGGGCTCCTGTCAGGTATATATTATTGAAGGCAGGAGAATGTATGGGCTCCTATCAGGTATATATTATTGGAGGCAGCAGAATGTATGGCCTCCTGTCAGGTATATATTACTGGAGGCAGGAGAATGTATGGGCTCCTGCAGGTATATATTATTGAAGGCAGGAGAATGTATGGGCTCCTATCAGGTATATATTATTGGAGGCAGCAGAATGTATGGCCTCCTGTCAGGTATATATTACTGGAGGCAGGAGAATGTATGGGCTCCTGCAGGTATATATTATTGAAGGCAGGAGAATGTATGGGCTCCTGTCAGGTATATATTATTGGAGGCAGCAGAATGTATGGCCTCCTGTCAGGTATATATTATTGGAGGCAGGAGAATGTATGGGCTTCTGTCAGCTATATATTATTGGAGGCAGCAGAATCTATGGGCTCCTGTCAGGTATATATTATTGGAGGCAGGAGAATGTATGGGCTCCTGTCAGGTATATATTATTGGAGGTAGGAGAATGTATGGGCTCCTGTCAGGTATATATTATTGGAGGCAGGAGAATGTATGCGCTCCTGTCAGGTATATATTATTGGAGGTAGGAGAATGTATGGGCTCCTACCAGGTATATATTATTGGAGCCAGCAAAATCTATGGGCTCCTGTCAGGTATATATTATTGGAGGCAGCATAATCTATGGGCTCCTGTCAGTTATATATTATTCGAGGCAGCAGAATCTATGGGCTCCTGTCAGGTATATATTATTGGAGGCAGCAGAATCTAAGGGCTACTGTCAGTTATATATTATTGGAGGCAGGAGAATGTATGGGCTCCTGTCAGGTATATATTATTGGAGGCAGCAGAATCTATGAGCTCCTGTCAGGTATATATTATTGGAGCCAGCAGAATGTATGGGCTCCTGTGAGGTATATATTATTGGAGGCAGGAGAATCTATGGGCTCCTGTGAGGTATATATTATTGGAGGCAGGAGAATGTATGGGCTCCTGTCAGGTATATATTATTGGAGGCAGCAGAATGTATGGGCTCCTGTCAGGTATATATTATTGGAGCCAGCAGAATGTATGGGCTCCTGTCAGGTATATATTATTGGAGGCAGAAGAATGTATGGGCTCCTGTCAGGTATATATTATTGGAGGCAGCAGAATCTATGGGCTCCTGTCAGGTATATATTATTGGAGGCAGCAGAATCTATGGGCTCCTACCAGGTATATATTATTGGAGGCAGCAGAATCTATGGGCTCCTACCAGGTATATATTATTGGAGGCAGGAGAATGTATGGGCTCCTGTCAGGTATATATTATTGGAGGCAGCAAAATCTATGGGCTCCTGTCAGGTATATATTATTGGAGCCAGCAAAATCTATGGGCTCCTGTCAGGTATATATTATTGGAGGCAGCAGAATCTATGGGCTCCTGTCAGGTATATATTATAGGAGGCAGCAGAATGTATGGGCTCCTGTCAGGTATATATTATTGGAGGCAGTAGAATCTATGGGCTCCTGTCAGGTATATATTATAGGAGGCAGCAGAATGTATGGGCTCCTGTCAGGTATATATTATTGGAGCCAGCAGAATGTATGGGCTCCTGTCAGGTATATATTATTGGAGGCAGGAGAATATATGGGCTCCTGTCAGGTATATATTATTGGAGGCAGCAGAATATATGGGCTCCTGTCAGGTATATATTAGTGGAGCCTGCAGAATCTATGGGCTCCTGTCAGGTATATATTATTGGAGGCAGGAGAATGTATGGGCTCCTGTCAGGTATATATTATTGGAGGCAGGAGAATATATGGGCTCCTGTCAGGTATATATTAGTGGAGCCTGCAGAATCTATGGGCTCCTGTCAGTTATATATTATTGGAGGCAGCAGAATCTATGGGCTCCTGTCAGGTATATATTATTGGAGGCAGCAGAATCCATGGGCTCCTGTCAGGTATATATTATTGGAGGTAGGAGAATGTATGGGCTCCTACCAGGTATATATTATTGGAGGCAGCAGAATGTATGGGCTCCTGTCAGGTATATATTATTGGAGGCAGCAGAATGTATGGGCTCCTGTCAGGTATATATTATTGGAGGCAGCAGAATCTATGGGCTCCTGTCAGGTATATATTATTGGAGGCAGCAGAATCTATGGGCCCCTACCAGGTATATGTTATTGGAGGCAGGAGAATGTATGGGCTTCTGTCGGGTATATATAATTGGAGGCAGCAGAATCTATGGGCTCCAGTCGGGTATATATTATTGGAGGCAGCAGAATCTATGGGCTCCTGTCAGGTATATATTATTGGAGGCAGCAGAATCTATGGGCTCCTACCAGGTATATATTATTGGAGGCAGCAGAATGTATGGGCTCCTGTCAGGTATGTATTATTGGAGGCAGGAGAATGTATGGTCTCCTATCAGGTATATATTATTGGAGGCAGCAGAATGTATGGGCTCCTGTCAGGTATATATTATTGAAGGCAGGAGAATGTATGGGCTCCTATCAGGTATATATTATTGGAGGCAGCAGAATGTATGGCATCCTGTCAGGTATATATTACTGGAGGCAGGAGAATGTATGGGCTCCTGCAGGTATATATTATTGAAGGCAGGAGAATGTATGGGCTCCTATCAGGTATATATTATTGGAGGCAGCAGAATGTATGGCCTCCTGTCAGGTATATATTACTGGAGGCAGGAGAATGTATGGGCTCCTGCAGGTATATATTATTGAAGGCAGGAGAATGTATGGGCTCCTGTCAGGTATATATTATTGGAGGCAGCAGAATGTATGGCCTCCTGTCAGGTATATATTATTGGAGGCAGGAGAATGTATGGACTTCTGTCAGCTATATATTATTGGAGGCAGCAGAATCTATGGGCTCCTGTCAGGTATATATTATTGGAGGCAGGAGAATGTATGGGCTCCTGTCAGGTATATATTATTGGAGGTAGGAGAATGTATGGGCTCCTGTCAGGTATATATTATTGGAGGCAGGAGAATGTATGCGCTCCTGTCAGGTATATATTATTGGAGGTAGGAGAATGTATGGGCTCCTACCAGGTATATATTATTGGAGCCAGCAAAATCTATGGGCTCCTGTCAGGTATATATTATTGGAGGCAGCATAATCTATGGGCTCCTGTCAGTTATATATTATTCGAGGCAGCAGAATCTATGGGCTCCTGTCAGGTATATATTATTGGAGCCAGCAGAATCTAAGGGCTCCTGTCAGTTATATATTATTGGAGGCAGGAGAATGTATGAGCTCCTGTCAGGTATATATTATTGGAGCCAGCAGAATGTATGGGCTCCTGTGAGGTATATATTATTGGAGGCAGGAGAATCTATGGGCTCCTGGGAGGTATATATTATTGGAGGCAGGAGAATGTATGGGCTCCTGTCAGGTATATATTATTGGAGCCAGCAGAATCTAAGGGCTCCTGTCAGGTATATATTATTGGAGGCAGCAGAATCTATGAGCTCCTGTCAGGTATATATTATTGGAGCCAGCAGAATGTATGGGCTCCTGTGAGGTATATATTATTGGAGGCAGGAGAATCTATGGGCTCCTGTGAGGTATATATTATTGGAGGCAGGAGAATGTATGGGCTCCTGTCAGGTATATATTATTGGAGGCAGCAGAATGTATGGGCTCCTGTCAGGTATATATTATTGGAGCCAGCAGAATGTATGGGCTCCTGTCAGGTATATATTATTGGAGGCAGGAGAATGTATGGGCTCCTGTTAGGTATATATTATTGGAGGCAGCAGAATCTATGGGCTCCTGTCAGGTATATATTATTGGAGGCAGCAGAATCTATGGGCTCCTACCAGGTATATATTATTGGAGGCAGCAGAATCTATGGGCTCCTACCAGGTATATATTATTGGAGGCAGGAGAATGTATGGGCTCCTGTCAGGTATATATTATTGGAGGCAGCAAAATCTATGGGCTCCTGTCAGGTATATATTATTGGAGCCAGCAAAATCTATGGGCTCCTGTCAGGTATATATTATTGGAGGCAGCAGAATCTATGGGCTCTTGTCAGGTATATATTATAGGAGGCAGCAGAATGTATGGGCTCCTGTCAGGTATATATTATTGAAGGCAGGAGAATGTATGGGCTCCTATCAGGTATATATTATTGGAGGCAGCAGAATGTATGGCATCCTGTCAGGTATATATTACTGGAGGCAGGAGAATGTATGGGCTCCTGCAGGTATATATTATTGAAGGCAGGAGAATGTATGGGCTCCTATCAGGTATATATTATTGGAGGCAGCAGAATGTATGGCCTCCTGTCAGGTATATATTACTGGAGGCAGGAGAATGTATGGGCTCCTGCAGGTATATATTATTGAAGGCAGGAGAATGTATGGGCTCCTGTCAGGTATATATTATTGGAGGCAGCAGAATGTATGGCCTCCTGTCAGGTATATATTATTGGAGGCAGGAGAATGTATGGGCTTCTGTCAGCTATATATTATTGGAGGCAGCAGAATCTATGGGCTCCTGTCAGGTATATATTATTGGAGGCAGGAGAATGTATGGGCTCCTGTCAGGTATATATTATTGGAGGTAGGAGAATGTATGGGCTCCTGTCAGGTATATATTATTGGAGGCAGGAGAATGTATGCGCTCCTGTCAGGTATATATTATTGGAGGTAGGAGAATGTATGGGCTCCTACCAGGTATATATTATTGGAGCCAGCAAAATCTATGGGCTCCTGTCAGGTATATATTATTGGAGGCAGCATAATCTATGGGCTCCTGTCAGTTATATATTATTCGAGGCAGCAGAATCTATGGGCTCCTGTCAGGTATATATTATTGGAGCCAGCAGAATCTAAGGGCTCCTGTCAGTTATATATTATTGGAGGCAGGAGAATGTATGAGCTCCTGTCAGGTATATATTATTGGAGCCAGCAGAATGTATGGGCTCCTGTGAGGTATATATTATTGGAGGCAGGAGAATCTATGGGCTCCTGGGAGGTATATATTATTGGAGGCAGGAGAATGTATGGGCTCCTGTCAGGTATATATTATTGGAGCCAGCAGAATCTAAGGGCTCCTGTCAGGTATATATTATTGGAGGCAGCAGAATCTATGAGCTCCTGTCAGGTATATATTATTGGAGCCAGCAGAATGTATGGGCTCCTGTGAGGTATATATTATTGGAGGCAGGAGAATCTATGGGTTCCTGTGAGGTATATATTATTGGAGGCAGGAGAATGTATGGGCTCCTGTCAGGTATATATTATTGGAGGCAGCAGAATGTATGGGCTCCTGTCAGGTATATATTATTGGAGCCAGCAGAATGTATGGGCTCCTGTCAGGTATATATTATTGGAGGCAGCAGAATGTATGGGCTCCTGTCAGGTATATATTATTGGAGGCAGCAGAATCTATGGGAACCTGTCAGGTATATATTATTGGAGGCAGCAGAATCTATGGGCCCCTACCAGGTATATGTTATTGGAGGCAGGAGAATGTATGGGCTTCTGTCGGGTATATATAATTGGAGGCAGCAGAATCTATGGGCTCCAGTCGGGTATATATTATTGGAGGCAGCAGAATCTATGGGCTCCTGTCAGGTATATATTATTGGAGGCAGCAGAATCTATGGGCTCCTACCAGGTATATATTATTGGAGGCAGCAGAATGTATGGGCTCCTGTCAGGTATGTATTATTGGAGGCAGGAGAATGTATGGTCTCCTATCAGGTATATATTATTGGAGGCAGCAGAATGTATGGGCTCCTGTCAGGTATATATTATTGAAGGCAGGAGAATGTATGGGCTCCTATCAGGTATATATTATTGGAGGCAGCAGAATGTATGGCCTCCTGTCAGGTATATATTACTGGAGGCAGGAGAATGTATGGGCTCCTGCAGGTATATATTATTGAAGGCAGGAGAATGTATGGGCTCCTATCAGGTATATATTATTGGAGGCAGCAGAATGTATGGCCTCCTGTCAGGTATATATTACTGGAGGCAGGAGAATGTATGGGCTCCTGCAGGTATATATTATTGAAGGCAGGAGAATGTATGGGCTCCTGTCAGGTATATATTATTGGAGGCAGCAGAATGTATGGCCTCCTGTCAGGTATATATTATTGGAGGCAGGAGAATGTATGGGCTTCTGTCAGCTATATATTATTGGAGGCAGCAGAATCTATGGGCTCCTGTCAGGTATATATTATTGGAGGCAGGAGAATGTATGGGCTCCTGTCAGGTATATATTATTGGAGGTAGGAGAATGTATGGGCTCCTGTCAGGTATATATTATTGGAGGCAGGAGAATGTATGCGCTCCTGTCAGGTATATATTATTGGAGGTAGGAGAATGTATGGGCTCCTACCAGGTATATATTATTGGAGCCAGCAAAATCTATGGGCTCCTGTCAGGTATATATTATTGGAGGCAGCATAATCTATGGGCTCCTGTCAGTTATATATTATTCGAGGCAGCAGAATCTATGGGCTCCTGTCAGGTATATATTATTGGAGGCAGCAGAATCTAAGGGCTACTGTCAGTTATATATTATTGGAGGCAGGAGAATGTATGGGCTCCTGTCAGGTATATATTATTGGAGGCAGCAGAATCTATGAGCTCCTGTCAGGTATATATTATTGGAGCCAGCAGAATGTATGGGCTCCTGTGAGGTATATATTATTGGAGGCAGGAGAATCTATGGGCTCCTGTGAGGTATATATTATTGGAGGCAGGAGAATGTATGGGCTCCTGTCAGGTATATATTATTGGAGGCAGCAGAATGTATGGGCTCCTGTCAGGTATATATTATTGGAGCCAGCAGAATGTATGGGCTCCTGTCAGGTATATATTATTGGAGGCAGGAGAATGTATGGGCTCCTGTCAGGTATATATTATTGGAGGCAGCAGAATCTATGGGCTCCTGTCAGGTATATATTATTGGAGGCAGCAGAATCTATGGGCTCCTACCAGGTATATATTATTGGAGGCAGCAGAATCTATGGGCTCCTACCAGGTATATATTATTGGAGGCAGGAGAATGTATGGGCTCCTGTCAGGTATATATTATTGGAGGCAGCAAAATCTATGGGCTCCTGTCAGGTATATATTATTGGAGCCAGCAAAATCTATGGGCTCCTGTCAGGTATATATTATTGGAGGCAGCAGAATCTATGGGCTCCTGTCAGGTATATATTATAGGAGGCAGCAGAATGTATGGGCTCCTGTCAGGTATATATTATTGGAGGCAGTAGAATCTATGGGCTCCTGTCAGGTATATATTATAGGAGGCAGCAGAATGTATGGGCTCCTGTCAGGTATATATTATTGGAGCCAGCAGAATGTATGGGCTCCTGTCAGGTATATATTATTGGAGGCAGGAGAATATATGGGCTCCTGTCAGGTATATATTATTGGAGGCAGCAGAATATATGGGCTCCTGTCAGGTATATATTAGTGGAGCCTGCAGAATCTATGGGCTCCTGTCAGGTATATATTATTGGAGGCAGGAGAATGTATGGGCTCCTGTCAGGTATATATTATTGGAGGCAGGAGAATATATGGGCTCCTGTCAGGTATATATTAGTGGAGCCTGCAGAATCTATGGGCTCCTGTCAGTTATATATTATTGGAGGCAGCAGAATCTATGGGCTCCTGTCAGGTATATATTATTGGAGGCAGCAGAATCCATGGGCTCCTGTCAGGTATATATTATTGGAGGTAGGAGAATGTATGGGCTCCTACCAGGTATATATTATTGGAGGCAGCAGAATGTATGGGCTCCTGTCAGGTATATATTATTGGAGGCAGCAGAATGTATGGGCTCCTGTCAGGTATATATTATTGGAGCAGCAGAATCTATGGGCTCCTGTCAGGTATATATTATTGGAGGCAGCAGAATCTATGGGCCCCTACCAGGTATATGTTATTGGAGGCAGGAGAATGTATGGGCTTCTGTCGGGTATATATAATTGGAGGCAGCAGAATCTATGGGCTCCAGTCGGGTATATATTATTGGAGGCAGCAGAATCTATGGGCTCCTGTCAGGTATATATTATTGGAGGCAGCAGAACCTATGGGCTCCTACCAGGTATATATTATTGGAGGCAGCAGAATGTATGGGCTCCTGTCAGGTATGTATTATTGGAGGCAGGAGAATGTATGGTCTCCTATCAGGTATATATTATTGGAGGCAGCAGAATGTATGGGCTCCTGTCAGGTATATATTATTGAAGGCAGGAGAATGTATGGGCTCCTATCAGGTATATATTATTGGAGGCAGCAGAATGTATGGCATCCTGTCAGGTATATATTACTGGAGGCAGGAGAATGTATGGGCTCCTGCAGGTATATATTATTGAAGGCAGGAGAATGTATGGGCTCCTATCAGGTATATATTATTGGAGGCAGCAGAATGTATGGCCTCCTGTCAGGTATATATTACTGGAGGCAGGAGAATGTATGGGCTCCTGCAGGTATATATTATTGAAGGCAGGAGAATGTATGGGCTCCTGTCAGGTATATATTATTGGAGGCAGCAGAATGTATGGCCTCCTGTCAGGTATATATTATTGGAGGCAGGAGAATGTATGGACTTCTGTCAGCTATATATTATTGGAGGCAGCAGAATCTATGGGCTCCTGTCAGGTATATATTATTGGAGGCAGGAGAATGTATGGGCTCCTGTCAGGTATATATTATTGGAGGTAGGAGAATGTATGGGCTCCTGTCAGGTATATATTATTGGAGGCAGGAGAATGTATGCGCTCCTGTCAGGTATATATTATTGGAGGTAGGAGAATGTATGGGCTCCTACCAGGTATATATTATTGGAGCCAGCAAAATCTATGGGCTCCTGTCAGGTATATATTATTGGAGGCAGCATAATCTATGGGCTCCTGTCAGTTATATATTATTCGAGGCAGCAGAATCTATGGGCTCCTGTCAGGTATATATTATTGGAGCCAGCAGAATCTAAGGGCTCCTGTCAGTTATATATTATTGGAGGCAGGAGAATGTATGAGCTCCTGTCAGGTATATATTATTGGAGCCAGCAGAATGTATGGGCTCCTGTGAGGTATATATTATTGGAGGCAGGAGAATCTATGGGCTCCTGGGAGGTATATATTATTGGAGGCAGGAGAATGTATGGGCTCCTGTCAGGTATATATTATTGGAGCCAGCAGAATCTAAGGGCTCCTGTCAGGTATATATTATTGGAGGCAGCAGAATCTATGAGCTCCTGTCAGGTATATATTATTGGAGCCAGCAGAATGTATGGGCTCCTGTGAGGTATATATTATTGGAGGCAGGAGAATCTATGGGCTCCTGTGAGGTATATATTATTGGAGGCAGGAGAATGTATGGGCTCCTGTCAGGTATATATTATTGGAGGCAGCAGAATGTATGGGCTCCTGTCAGGTATATATTATTGGAGCCAGCAGAATGTATGGGCTCCTGTCAGGTATATATTATTGGAGGCAGGAGAATGTATGGGCTCCTGTCAGGTATATATTATTGGAGGCAGCAGAATCTATGGGCTCCTGTCAGGTATATATTATTGGAGGCAGCAGAATCTATGGGCTCCTACCAGGTATATATTATTGGAGGCAGCAGAATCTATGGGCTCCTACCAGGTATATATTATTGGAGGCAGGAGAATGTATGGGCTCCTGTCAGGTATATATTATTGGAGGCAGCAAAATCTATGGGCTCCTGTCAGGTATATATTATTGGAGCCAGCAAAATCTATGGGCTCCTGTCAGGTATATATTATTGGAGGCAGCAGAATCTATGGGCTCCTGTCAGGTATATATTATAGGAGGCAGCAGAATGTATGGGCTCCTGTCAGGTATATATTATTGAAGGCAGGAGAATGTATGGGCTCCTATCAGGTATATATTATTGGAGGCAGCAGAATGTATGGCATCCTGTCAGGTATATATTACTGGAGGCAGGAGAATGTATGGGCTCCTGCAGGTATATATTATTGAAGGCAGGAGAATGTATGGGCTCCTATCAGGTATATATTATTGGAGGCAGCAGAATGTATGGCCTCCTGTCAGGTATATATTACTGGAGGCAGGAGAATGTATGGGCTCCTGCAGGTATATATTATTGAAGGCAGGAGAATGTATGGGCTCCTGTCAGGTATATATTATTGGAGGCAGCAGAATGTATGGCCTCCTGTCAGGTATATATTATTGGAGGCAGGAGAATGTATGGGCTTCTGTCAGCTATATATTATTGGAGGCAGCAGAATCTATGGGCTCCTGTCAGGTATATATTATTGGAGGCAGGAGAATGTATGGGCTCCTGTCAGGTATATATTATTGGAGGTAGGAGAATGTATGGGCTCCTGTCAGGTATATATTATTGGAGGCAGGAGAATGTATGCGCTCCTGTCAGGTATATATTATTGGAGGTAGGAGAATGTATGGGCTCCTACCAGGTATATATTATTGGAGCCAGCAAAATCTATGGGCTCCTGTCAGGTATATATTATTGGAGGCAGCATAATCTATGGGCTCCTGTCAGTTATATATTATTCGAGGCAGCAGAATCTATGGGCTCCTGTCAGGTATATATTATTGGAGCCAGCAGAATCTAAGGGCTCCTGTCAGTTATATATTATTGGAGGCAGGAGAATGTATGAGCTCCTGTCAGGTATATATTATTGGAGCCAGCAGAATGTATGGGCTCCTGTGAGGTATATATTATTGGAGGCAGGAGAATCTATGGGCTCCTGGGAGGTATATATTATTGGAGGCAGGAGAATGTATGGGCTCCTGTCAGGTATATATTATTGGAGCCAGCAGAATCTAAGGGCTCCTGTCAGGTATATATTATTGGAGGCAGCAGAATCTATGAGCTCCTGTCAGGTATATATTATTGGAGCCAGCAGAATGTATGGGCTCCTGTGAGGTATATATTATTGGAGGCAGGAGAATCTATGGGTTCCTGTGAGGTATATATTATTGGAGGCAGGAGAATGTATGGGCTCCTCTCAGGTATATATTATTGGAGGCAGCAGAATGTATGGGCTCCTGTCAGGTATATATTATTGGAGCCAGCAGAATGTATGGGCTCCTGTCAGGTATATATTATTGGAGGCAGGAGAATGTATGGGCTCCTGTCAGGTATATATTATTGGAGGCAGCAGAATCTATGGGCTCCTGTCAGGTATATATTATTGGAGGCAGCAGAATCTATGGGCTCCTACCAGGTATATATTATTGGAGGCAGCAGAATCTATGGGCTCCTACCAGGTATATATTATTGGAGGCAGGAGAATGTATGGGCTCCTGTCAGGTATATATTATTGGAGGCAGCAAAATCTATGGGCTCCTGTCAGGTATATATTATTGGAGCCAGCAAAATCTATGGGCTCCTGTCAGGTATATATTATTGGAGGCAGCAGAATCTATGGGCTCCTGTCAGGTATATATTATAGGAGGCAGCAGAATGTATGGGCTCCTGTCAGGTATATATTATTGGAGGCAGTAGAATCTATGGGCTCCTGTCAGGTATATATTATAGGAGGCAGCAGAATGTATGGGCTCCTGTCAGGTATATATTATTGGAGCCAGCAGAATGTATGGGCTCCTGTCAGGTATATATTATTGGAGGCAGGAGAATATATGGGCTCCTGTCAGGTATATATTAGTGGAGCCTGCAGAATCTATGGGCTCCTGTCAGTTATATATTATTGGAGGCAGCAGAATCTATGGGCTCCTGTCAGGTATATATTATTGGAGGCAGCAGAATGTATGGGCTCCTGTCAGGTATATATTATAGGAGGCAGCAGAATGTATGGGCTCCTGTCAGGTATATATTATTGGAGGCAGTAGAATCTATGGGCTCCTGTCAGGTATATATTATAGGAGGCAGCAGAATGTATGGGCTCCTGTCAGGTATATATTATTGGAGCCAGCAAAATCTATGGGCTCCTGTCAGGTATATATTATTGGAGCCAGCAAAATCTATGGGCTCCTGTCAGGTATATATTATTGGAGGCAGCAGAATCGATGGGCTCCTGTCAGGTATATATTATAGGAGGCAGCAGAATGTATGGGCTCCTGTCAGGTATATATTATTTTAGGCAGTAGAATCTATGGGCTCCTGTCAGGTATATATTATAGGAGGCAGCAGAATGTATGGGCTCCTGTCAGGTATATATTATTGGAGCCAGCAGAATGTATGGGCTCCTGTCAGGTATATATTATTGGAGGCAGCAGAATATATGGGCTCCTGTCAGGTATATATTAGTGGAGCCTGCAGAATCTATGGGCTCCTGTCAGGTATATATTATAGGAGGCAGCAGAATGTATGGGCTCCTGTCAGGTATATATTATTGGAGGCAGTAGAATCTATGGTCTCCTGTCAGGTATATATTATAGGAGGCAGCAGAATGTATGGGCTCCTGTCAGGTATATATAATTGGAGCCAGCAGAATGTATGGGCTCCTGTCAGGTATATATTATTGGAGGCAGCAGAATATATGGGCTCCTGTCAGGTATATATTAGTGGAGCCTGCAGAATCTATGGGCTCCTGTCAGGTATATATTATTGGAGGCAGTAGAATCTATGGGCTCCTGTCAGGTATATATTATAGGAGGCAGCAGAATGTATGGGCTCCTGTCAGGTATATATAATTGGAGCCAGCAGAATGTATGGGCTCCTGTCAGGTATATATTATTGGAGGCAGCAGAATGTATGGGCTCCTGTCAGGTATGTATTATTGGAGGCAGCAGAATGTATGGGCTCCTTACAGGTATATATTATTGGAGCCTGCAGAATGTATGGGCTCCTGTCAGGTATATATTATTGGAGGCAGCAGAATTTATGGGCACCTTACAGGTATATATTATTGGAGCAAGCAGAATGTATGGGCTCCTGTCAGCTATATATTATTGGAGGCAGCAGAATCTATGGGCTCCTGTCAGGTATATAATATTGAAGGCAGCAGAATCTATGGGCTCCTGTCAGGTATATATTATTGGAGGCAGCAGAATCTATGGGCTCCTACCAGTTTTATATTAGTGGAGGCAGGAGAATGTATGGGCTTCTGTCAGGTATATATTATTGAAGGTAGGAGAATCTATGGGCTCCTGTCAGGTATATATTATTGAAGGCAGCAGAATCTATGGGCTCCTGTCAGGTATATATTATTGGAGGTAGGAGAATCTATGGGCTCCTGTCAGGTATATATTATTGGAGGCAGCAGAATTTATGGGCTCCTGTCAGGTATATATTATTGGAGGCAGCAAAATGTACGGGCTCCTGTCAGATATATATTATTGGAGGCAGCAGAATCTATGGGCTCCTGTCAGGTATATATTACTGGAGGCAGGAGAATGTATGGGCTCCTGTCAGGTATATATTATTGGAGGCAGGAGAATCTATGGGCTCCTGTCAGGTACATATTATTAGAGCCAGCAGAATCTATGGGCTCCTCTCAGGTATATATTATTCGAGGCAGGAGAATGTATGGGCTCCTGTCAGGTATATATTATTGGAGGCAGGAGAATCTATGGGCTCCTGTCAGGTATATATTATTGGAGGCAGGAGAATGTATGGGCTCCTGTCAGGTATATATTATTGGAGGCAGCAGAATCTATGGGCTCCTGTCAGGTATATATTATTGGAGGCAGGAGAATGTATGGGCTTCTGTCAGGTATATATAATTGGAGGCAGCAGAATCTATGGGCTCCAGTCGGGTATATATTATTGGAGGCAGCAGAATCTATGGGCTCCTGTCAGGTATATATTATTGGAGGCAGGAGAATGTATGGGCTCCTGTCAGGTATATATTATTGGAGGCAGCAGAATGTATGGGCTCATGTCAGGTATATATTATTGGAGGCAGGAGAATGTATGGTCTCCTGTCAGGTATATATTTTTGGAGGCAGCAGAATCTATGGGCTCCTGTCAGGTATATATTATTGGAGGCAGCAGAATCTATGGGCTCCTACCAGGTATATATTATTGGAGGCAGCAGAATCTATGGGCTCCTACCAGGTATATATTATTGGAGGCAGGAGAATGTATGGGCTCCTGTCAGGTATGTATTATTGGAGGCAGGAGAATGTATGGCCTCCTGTCAGATATATGTTATTGGAGGCAGGAGAATGTATGGGCTTCTGTCAGGTATATATTATTGGAGGCAGCAGAATCTATGGGCTCCTGTCAGGTATATATTATTGGAGGGAGCAGAATCTATGGGCTCCTGTCCGGTATATATTATTGGAGGCAGGAGAATGTATGGGCTCCTGTCAGGTATATATTATTGGAGGCAGGAGAGTGTATGGGCTCCTGTCAGGTATATATTATTGGAGGCAGGAGAATGTATGGGCTTCTGTCAGGTATATATTATTGGAGGCAGCAGAATCTATGGGCTCCTGTCAGGTATATATTATTGGAGGGAGCAGAATCTATGGGCTCCTGTCAGGTATATATTATTGGAGGCAGGAGAATGTATGGGCTCCTATCAGGTATATATTATTGGAGGCAGCAGAATGTATGGCCTCCTGTCAGGTATATATTATTGGAGGCAGGAGAATGTATGGGCTCCTTTCAGGTATATATTATTTTAGGCAGGAGAATGTATGGGCTCCTGTCAGGTATATATTATTGGAGGTAGGAGAATGTATGGGCTCCTGTCAGGTATATATTATTGGAGGCAGCAGAATGTATGGGCTCCTGTCAGGTATATATTATTGGAGGCAGGAGAATGTATGGGCTCCTGTCAGGTATATATTATTGGAGGCAGGAGAATTTATGGGCTCCTGTCAGGTATATATTATTGGAGGCAGCAGAATGTATGGGCTCCTACCAGTTATATATTATTGGAGGCAGGAGAATGTATGGGCTTCTGTCTGTTATATATTATTGGAGGCAGCAGAATCTATGAGCTCCTGTCAGGTATATATTATTGGAGCCAGCAGAATCTATGGGCTCCTGTCAGGTATAAATTATTGGAGGCAGCAGAATCTATGGGCTCCTACCAGGTATATATTATTGGAGGTAGGAGAATGTATGGCCTTCTATCTGGTATATATTATTGGAGGCAGCAGAATGTATGGGCTCCTGTCAGGTATATATTATTGGAGGCAGGAGAATGTATGGGCTCCTGTCAGGTATATATTATTGGAGGCAGCAGAATCTATGGGCTCCTGCCAGGTATATATTATTGGAGCCAGCAGAATGTATGGGCTCCGGTCAGGTATATATTATTGGAGGCAGGAGAATGTATGGGCTCCTGTCAGGTATATATTATTGGAGGCAGCAGAATTTATGGGCTCCTGTCAGGTATATATTATTGGCGGCAGGAGAATCTATGGGCTCCTGTCAGGTATATATTATTGGAGCCAGGAGAATGTATGGGCTCCTGTCAGGTATATATTATTGGATGCAGCAGAATCTATGGGCTCCTACCAGGTATATATTATTGGAGGCAGCAGAATCTATAGGCTCCTGTCAGGTATATATTATTGGAGGCAGGAGAATGTATGGGCTCCTGTCAGGTATATATTATTGGAGGCAGCAGAATGTATGGGCTCCTGTCAGGTATATATTATTGGAGGCAGGAGAATCTATGGGCTCCTGTCAGGTATATATTATTGGAGCCAGCAGAATTTATGGGCTCCTGTCAGGTATATATTATTGGATGCAGCAGAATCTATGGGCTCCTACCAGGTTTATATTATTGGAGGCAGCAGAATCTATGGGCTCCTGTCAGGTAGAGGCAGGAGAATGTTTGGGCTCCTGTCAGGTATATATTATTGGAGGCAGCAGAATGTATGGGCTCCTGTCAGGTATATATTATTGGAAGCAGGGGAATGTATGGGATCCTGTCAGGTATATATTATTGGAGGCAGCAGAATGTATGGGCTCCTGTCAGTTATATATTATTGGAGGTAGGAGAATCTATGGGCTCCTGTCTGGTATATATTATTGGGGGCAGCAGAATCTATGTGCTCCTGTCAGGTATATATTATTGGATGCAGCAGAATCTATGGGCTCCTGTCAGGTATATATTATTGGAGGCTGGAGAATGTATGGGCTCCTGTCAGGTATATATTATTGGAGCCAGCAGAATCTATGTGCTCCTGTCAGGTATATATTATTGGATGCAGCAGAATCTATGGGCTCCTGTCAGGTATATATTATTGGAGGCTGGAGAATGTATGGGCTCCTGTCAGGCATATATTATTGGAGGCAGGAGAATGTATGGGCTCCTGTCAGGTATATATTATTGGAGCCAGCAGAATCTATGTGCTCCTGTCAGGTATATATTATTGGATGCAGCAGAATCTATGGGCTCCTGTCAGGTATATATTATTGGAGGCTGGAGAATGTATGGTCTCCTGTCAGGTATATATTATTGGAGGCAGCAGAATGTATGGGCTCCTGTCAGGTATATATTATTGGATGCAGCAGAATCTATGGGCTCCTACCAGGTATATATTATTGGAGGCAGGAGAATGTATGGGCTCCTGTCAGGTATATATTATTGGAGGCAGGAGAATTTATGGGCTTCTGTCAGTTATATATTATTGGATGCAGCAGAATCTATGAGCTCCTGTCAGGTATATATTATTGGAGGCAGGAGAATGTATGGGCTCCTGTCAGGTATATATTATTGGAGGCAGGAGAATTTATTGGCTCCTGTCAGGTATATATTATTGGAGGCAGCAGAATTTATGGGCTCCTACCAGTTATATATTATTGGAGGCAGGAGAATGTATGGGCTTCTGTCAGGTATATATAATTGGAGGCAGCAGAATCTATGGGCTCCTGTCAGGTATATATTATTGGAGGCAGCAGAATGTATGGGCTCCTATCAGGTATATATTACTGGAGGCAGCAGAATGTATGGGCTCCTATCAGGTATATATTATTGGAGGCAGGAGAATGTATGGGCTCCTATCAGGTATATATTATTGGAGGCAGCAGAATTTATGGCCTCCTGTCAGGTATATATTATTGGAGGCAGGAGAATGTATGGGCTCCTGTCAGGTATATATTATTGGAGGCAGCAGAATGTATGGGCTCCTGTCAGGTATATATTATTGGAGGCAGGAGAATGTATGGGCTCCTGTCAGGTATATATTATTGGAGGCAGCAGAATGTATGGGCTCCTACCAGTTATATATTATTGGAGGCAGGAGAATGTATGGGCTTCTGTCAGGTATATATAATTGGAGGCAGCAGAATGTATGGACTCCTGTCAGGTATATATAATTGGAGGCAACAGAATCTATGCGCTCCTGTCAGGTATATATTATTAGAGGCAGGAGAATGTATGGGCTCCTGTCAGGTATATATTATTGGAGGCAGCAGAATGTATGGGCTCCTGTCAGGTATGTATTATTGGAGCCAGCAGAATGTATGGGCTCCTGTCATGTATATATTATTGGAGGCAGCAGAATCTATGTGCTCCTGTCAGGTATATATTATTTGAGGCAGCAGAATGTATGGACTCCTGTCAGGTATATATTATTGGAGGCAGCAGAATGTATGGGCTTCTGTCAGGTATATATTATTGGAGGCAGCAGAATCTATGGGCTCCTGTCAGGTATATATTATTGGAGGCAGGAGAATGTATGGGCTCCTGTCAGGTATATATTATTGGAGGCAGCAGAATGTATGGGCTCCTGTCAGGTATATATTATTGGAGCCAGCAGAATGTATGGGCTCCTGTCAGGTATATATTATTGGAGGCAGGAGAATGTATGGGCTCCTGTCAGGTATATATTATTGGAGGCAGGAGAATGTATGGGCTCCTGTCAGGTATATATTATTGGAGGCAGGAGAATGTATCGGCTCCTGTCAGGTATATATTATTGGAGGCAGGAGAATGTATGGGCTCCTGTCAGGTATATATTATTGGAGGCAGGAGAATGTATCGGCTCCTACTAGGTATATATTATTGGAGCCAGCAAAATCTATGGGCTCCTGTCAGGTATTTATTATTGGAGGCAGCAGAATGTATGGGCTCCTGTCAGGTATATATTATTGGAGGCAGCAGAATCTATGGGCTCCTGTCAGTTATATATTATTGGAGCCAGCAGAATCTATGGGCTCCTGTCAGTTATATATTATTGGAGCCAGCAGAATGTATGGGCTCCTGTCAGGTATATATTATTGGAGGTAGCAGAATCTATGGGCTCCTGTCAGGCAGGGGCGGACACAGACTGTAGTGGGCCCCTGTGCAAGAAATTTTTGGGGGCCCCCCCCTGCGCTTCATAAGGCAACAAAGTTATGTAAACATAACCCCCCGATGTGCAGTTCTCACCCCCCCATGTGCAGCTCACCCCCCGGATGCATCTCTCATCCCCCCCCCCGTGCATCTCTCATCCCCCCCCCCGTGCATCTCTCACCCCCCCATGTGCATCTCTCACCCCCCCATGTGCATCTCTCACCCCCCCATGTGCATCTCTCATCCCCCCCATGTGCATCTCTCATCCCCCCCATGTGCATCTCTCACCCCCCCATGTGCATCTCTCACCCCCCCATGTGCATCTCTCATCCCCCCATGTGCATCTCTCATCCCCCCCATGTGCATCTCTCATCCCCCCCATGTGCATCTCTCATCCCCCCCATGTGCATCTCTCATCCCCCCCATGTGCATCTCTCACCCCCCCATGTGCATCTCTCACCCCCCCCATGTGCATCTCTCATCCCCCCCACTCCTAGTTAATTAATTGTATTTAAGAAAAATAAAACTTGTTATACTTACCCCCATGCGATCCCTGCAGAATCCTGGCGCTCGTCCACGTCGCTGCCACCAGGCTCTCCTGACGTTCGGCCATGTGACGGTGCCACATACATAGCCAACAGCTTTTGTTTTGGCCAAAAGATTTTTAAAGCCGCCACCACGATAAGGTAGACTCTTCTGGCTGGGCCCTACTCTAACCTATTAAAATTTTCTTAAAATATCCAATACTCTTTTTAGATATATTTTTATTTAGTTTTCTTTAAGGGAATGTGTCATATACATTTTTTTTTAAAATGACCAATAATACCACATACAGGGAATACCGCCACACCATCACCAGACCACATATTACCACAACATAGTGACCGAATAATACCACACAGAAGGGAGAAAAACTGCCACACCATGACCAGACCACATATTACCACCACATTACTAATATTACCACCACATTACTAATATTACCATAAGTGTCATTATACACGGGAGCTCTATACATGGTATGTATAATGTAAGTGTCCAGGTAATCTAGTGATCACCAGTGACATTATACACAGGAGCTCTGTATATAGTGTCAGTGTACAGGTAATACAGTGATCACCAGTGACATTATACACAGGAGCTCTGTATATAGTGTACAGGTAATACAGGGATCACCAGTGACATTATACACAGGAGCTCTGTATATAGTGTACAGGTAATACAGGGATCACCAGTGACATTAAACACAGGAGCTCCGTATATATTGTCAGTGTACAGGTAATACAGTGATCACCAGTGACATTATACACAGGAGCTCTGTATATAGTGTACAGGTAATACAGGGATCACCAGTGACATTATACACAGGAGCTCTGTATATAGTGTACAGGTAATACAGGGATCACCAGTGACATTATACACAGGAGCTCTGTATATATTGTCAGTGTACAGGTAATACAGTGATCACCAGTGACATTATACACAGGAGCTCTGTATATAGTGTCAGTGTACAGGTAATACAGTGATCACCAGTGACATTATACACAGGAGCTCTGTATATAGTGTCAATGTACAGGTAATACAGTGATCACCAGTGACATTATACACAGGAGCTCTGTATATAGTGTACAGGTAATACAGTGATCACCAGTGACATTATACACAGGAGCCCGGTACATAGTATATAGTGTAAGTGTACATGTAATGCACTGACTCACTGGTGACGTCTCTAGGTGAAGTCCTTCAGCTACGCTTTTCTCCTTCATCCAGCACAGACCGCCATCACGTCTTCCAGCCAGGACTCGTCTCTGCATAAAATAACACAGTTATCTAGAGCACATTCCCCAACTTCTACATTACGCAGCTGAATACAGACGTGCATCCACCATCAATATATGGTTAGTTATTATGCAACCTACCATTCCAAATATAAATTGTAATCCACCACGGTGCCCCCATTAACTGTAAATAGGCACTTAATATATAATTTAATTAGAACCTCTACTCTATACTTCCTGCTCCCTGCATTCATTATTTACATGCACCCCCTGCCCCAATTCATTATATCATGTCCGTGCTCTCCCCACCCCATCGTCATTTATCATTTACTCTCCCCCACCCCACATTCATTATGTGCAGCTCATTATCCCCCTACTCCCAATTCCCCCATGTGCAGCTCATTTTCTCCCAATTCCCCCATGTGCAGCTCTCATCCCCCCATGAGCAGCTCTCACCACCCCCCATGTGCACATCTCTCATCCCCCTCCCCCACATGTGCCCCTCTCTCATCCCCCTCCCCCACATGTGCCCCTCTCTCATCCCCCTCCCCCACATGTGCCCCTCTCTCATCCCCCCCATGTGCAGCTCTCACCACCCCCCCATGTGCCCCTCTCTCATCCCCCTCCCCCACATGTGCCCCTCTCTCATCCCCCTCCCCCCCATGTGCCCCTCTCTCATCCCCCCCATGTGCATCTCTCATCCCCCCATGTGCATCTCTCATCCCCCCATGTGCATCTCTCATCCCCCCCATGTGCATCTCTCATCCCCCCATGTGCATCTCTCATCCCCCCACATGTGCACATCTCTCATCCCCCTCCCCCACATGTGCACCTCTCTCATCCCCCCATGTGCATCTCTTATCCCCCTCCCCCATGTGCATCTCTTATCTCCCCCCATGTGCATCTCTTATCCCCCCCCATGTGCATCTCTTATCCCCCCCCATGTGCATCTCTTATCTCCCCCATGTGCATCTCTTATCCCCCCCCCCACATGTGCACCTCTCTCATCCCCCCCACCCCATGTGCATCTTTTATCATCTCCCCCCCACGTGCACCTCTCTCATCCCCCTCCCCCCACGTGCACCTCTCTCATCCCCCTCCCCCCACGTGCACCTCTCTCATCCCCCTCCCCCCACATGCACCTCTCTCATCCCCCTCCCCCCACATGTGCACCTCTCTCATCCCCCCCACCCCATGTGCATCTTTTATCATCTTCCCCCCCCCCCATGTGCATCTCTTATCACACACACACACACACACCTCCCATTCCCCCCACTCCTAGTAAATTGTATTTTGAAAAAAACAAAACTTGTTATACTTACCCCCATGCGATCCCTGCAGAATCCTGGCGCTCGTCCAAATCGCTGACAGCAGGTTCTCCTGACTTCCGGCCATGTGACGGCGCCGTCACATGACCGGAAATCAGGGGAATCATGAAGGAGCTGCCGCAGGAGCGCAGCGCAGCGCTGAGATGTCCCGGACCCGGCGCTTAGCATGGGGCCGGGGGCCCCATGAGGAGAGAGACTAACAAGAGGGGTCCCCCAACGGGGCTCCAAAGGGTCCCCTACCGGCTGGGCCCCACACTGGAGTCAGGGCAGACATGCCCTGATGGCGGCCCTGCTGGAGGCTGGAGGGGCCCCCTCTCCCTCGGGGCCCCCGTTCAATGAACCGGCTGCACGGGCGGTAGTTCCGCCCCTGCTGTCAGGTATATATTATTGAAGCTAGCAGAATCTATGGGCTCCTGTCAGGTATATATTATTGGAGGCAGCAGAATGTATGGGCTCCTGCCAGGTATATATTATTGGAGCCAGCAGAATGTATGGGCTCCTGTCAGGTATATATTATTGGAGGTAGCAGAATCTATGGGCTCCTGTCAGGTATATATTATTGGAGGCAGCAGAATCTATGGGCTCCTGTCAGGTATATATTATTGAAGGCAGCAGAATCTATGGGCTCCTGTCAGGTATATATTATTGGAGGCAGCAGAATCTATGGGCTCCTACCAGTTATATATTAGTGGAGGCAGGAGAATGTATGGGCTTCTGTCAGGTATATATTATTGGAGGTAGGAGAATCTATGGGCTCCTGTCAGGTATATATTATTGGAGGCAGCAGAATTTATGGACTCCTGTCAGGTATATATTATTGAAGGCAGCAAAATGTACGGGCTCCTGTCAGATATATATTATTGGAGGCAGCAGAATCTATGGGCTCCTGTCAGGTATATATTACTGGAGGCAGGAGAATGTATGGGCTCCTGTCAGGTATATATTATTGGAGGCAGGAGAATCTATGGGCTCCTGTTAGGTATATATTATTAGAGCCAGCAGAATCTATGGGCTCCTGTCAGGTATATATTATTCGAGGCAGTAGAATGTATGGGCTCCTGTCAGGTATATATTATTGGAGGCAGGAGAATCTATGGGCTCCTGTCAGGTATATATTATTGGTGGCAGGAGAATTTATGGGCTCCTGTGAGGTATATATTATTGGAGGCAGGAGAATGTATGGGCTCCTGTCAGGTATATATTATTGGAGGCAGGAGAATGTATGGGCTCCTGTCAGGTATATATTATTGGAGGCAGGAGAATGTTTGGGCTCCTGTCAGGTATATATTATTGGAGGCAGGAGAATCTATGGGCTCCTGTCAGGTGTATATTATTGGAGGCAGCAGAATCTATGGGCTCCTGTCAGGTATATATTATTGGAGGCAGGAGAATGTATGGGCTCCTGTCAGGTATATATTATTGGAGGCAGCAGAATGTATGGGCTCCTGTCAGGTATATATTATTGGAGCCAGCAGAATGTATGGGCTCCTGTCAGGTATATATTATTGGAGGCAGGAGAATGTATGGGCTCCTGTCAGGTACATATTATTGGAGGCAGGAGAATGTATGGGCTCCTGTCAGGTATATATTAGTGGAGCCAGCAGTATCTATGGGCTCCTGTCAGGTATATATTATTGGAGGCAGGAGAATGTATGGGCTCCTACTAGGTATATATTATTGGAGCCAGCAAAATCTATGGGCTCCTGTCAGGTATTTATTATTGGAGGCAGCAGAATCTATGGGCTCCTGTCAGGTATATATTATAGGAGGCAGCAGAATGTATGGGCTCCTGTCAGGTATATATTATTGGAGGCAGCAGAATGTATGGGCTCCTGTCAGGTATATATTATTGGAGGCAGCAGAATCTATGGGCTCCTGTCAGTTATATATTATTGGAGCCAGCAGAATCTATGGGCTCCTGTTAGTTATATATTATTGGAGGCAGCAGAATCTATGGGTTCCTGTCAGGTATATATTATTGGAGCCAGCAGAATGTATGGGCTCCTGTCAGGTATATATTATTGGAGGCAGCAGAATTTATGGACTCCTGTCAGGTATATATTATTGAAGGCAGCAAAATGTACGGGCTCCTGTCAGATATATATTATTGGAGGCAGCAGAATCTATGGGCTCCTGTCAGGTATATATTACTGGAGGCAGGAGAATGTATGGGCTCCTGTCAGGTATATATTATTGGAGGCAGGAGAATCTATGGGCTCCTGTTAGGTATATATTATTAGAGCCAGCAGAATCTATGGGCTCCTGTCAGGTATATATTATTCGAGGCAGTAGAATGTATGGGCTCCTGTCAGGTATATATTATTGGAGGCAGGAGAATCTATGGGCTCCTGTCAGGTATATATTATTGGTGGCAGGAGAATTTATGGGCTCCTGTGAGGTATATATTATTGGAGGCAGGAGAATGTATGGGCTCCTGTCAGGTATATATTATTGGAGGCAGGAGAATGTATGGGCTCCTGTCAGGTATATATTATTGGAGGCAGGAGAATGTTTGGGCTCCTGTCAGGTATATATTATTGGAGGCAGGAGAATCTATGGGCTCCTGTCAGGTGTATATTATTGGAGGCAGCAGAATCTATGGGCTCCTGTCAGGTATATATTATTGGAGGCAGGAGAATGTATGGGCTCCTGTCAGGTATATATTATTGGAGGCAGCAGAATGTATGGGCTCCTGTCAGGTATATATTATTGGAGCCAGCAGAATGTATGGGCTCCTGTCAGGTATATATTATTGGAGGCAGGAGAATGTATGGGCTCCTGTCAGGTACATATTATTGGAGGCAGGAGAATGTATGGGCTCCTGTCAGGTATATATTAGTGGAGCCAGCAGTATCTATGGGCTCCTGTCAGGTATATATTATTGGAGGCAGGAGAATGTATGGGCTCCTACTAGGTATATATTATTGGAGCCAGCAAAATCTATGGGCTCCTGTCAGGTATTTATTATTGGAGGCAGCAGAATCTATGGGCTCCTGTCAGGTATATATTATAGGAGGCAGCAGAATGTATGGGCTCCTGTCAGGTATATATTATTGGAGGCAGCAGAATGTATGGGCTCCTGTCAGGTATATATTATTGGAGGCAGCAGAATCTATGGGCTCCTGTCAGTTATATATTATTGGAGCCAGCAGAATCTATGGGCTCCTGTTAGTTATATATTATTGGAGGCAGCAGAATCTATGGGTTCCTGTCAGGTATATATTATTGGAGCCAGCAGAATGTATGGGCTCCTGTCAGGTATATATTATTGGAGGTAGCAGAATCTATGGGCTCCTGTCAGGTATATATTATTGAAGCCAGCAGAATCTATGGGCTCCTGTCATGTATATATTATTGGAGGCAGCAGAATGTATGGGCTCCTGCCAGGTATATATTATTGGAGGCAGGAGAATCTATGGGCTCCTGTCAGGTATATATTATTGGAGGTAGGAGAATCTATGGGCTCCTGTCAGGTATATATTATTGGAGGCAGCAGAATGTATGGGCTCCTGTCAGTTATATATTATTGGAGGCAGCAGAATCTATGGGCTCCTGTCAGGTATATATTATTGGAGGCTGGAGAATGTATGGGCTCCTGTCAGGTATATATTATTGGAGGCAGGAGAATGTATGGGCTCCTGTCAGGTATATATTATAGGAGGCAGCAGAATGTATGGGCTCCTGTCAGGTATATATTATTGGAGGCAGCAGAATGTATGGGCTCCTGTCAGGTATATATTATTGGAGGCAGCAGAATCTATGGGCTCCTGTCAGTTATATATTATTGGAGCCAGCAGAATCTATGGGCTCCTGTTAGTTATATATTATTGGAGGCAGCAGAATCTATGGGTTCCTGTCAGGTATATATTATTGGAGCCAGCAGAATGTATGGGCTCCTGTCAGGTATATATTATTGGAGGTAGCAGAATCTATGGGCTCCTGTCAGGTATATATTATTGAAGCCAGCAGAATCTATGGGCTCCTGTCATGTATATATTATTGGAGGCAGCAGAATGTATGGGCTCCTGCCAGGTATATATTATTGGAGGCAGGAGAATCTATGGGCTCCTGTCAGGTATATATTATTGGAGGTAGGAGAATCTATGGGCTCCTGTCAGGTATATATTATTGGAGGCAGCAGAATGTATGGGCTCCTGTCAGTTATATATTATTGGAGGCAGCAGAATCTATGGGCTCCTGTCAGGTATATATTATTGGAGGCTGGAGAATGTATGGGCTCCTGTCAGGTATATATTATTGGAGGCAGGAGAATGTATGGGCTCCTGTCAGGTATATATTATTGGAGGCAGGAGAATGTATGGGCTCCTGTCAGGTATATATTATTGGAGGCAGCAGAATGTATGGGCTCCTGTCAGGTATATATTATTGGAGGAAGGAGAATCTATGGGCTCCTGTCTAGTATATATTATTGGAGGCAGCAGAATGTATGGGCTCCTGTCAGGTATATATTATTGGAGCCAGCAGAATGTATGGGCTCCTGTCAGGTATATATTATTGGAGGCAGCAGAATCTATGGGCTCCTGTCAGGTATATATTATTGAAGGCAGCAGAATCTATGGGCTTCTGTCAGGTATATATTATTGGAGGCAGCAGAATCTATGGGCTCCTACCAGTTATATATTAGTGGAGGCAGGAGAATGTATGGGCTTCTGTCAGGTATATATTATTGGAAGTAGGAGAATCTATGGGCTCCTGTCAGGTATATATTATTGGCGGCAGCAGAATTTATGGGCTCCTGTCAGGTATATATTATTGGAGGCAGCAAAATGTACGGGCTCCTGTCAGATATATATTATTGGAGGCAGCAGGATCTATGGGCTCCTGTCAGGTATATATTACTGGAGGCAGGAGAATGTATGGGCTCCTGTCAGGTATATATTATTGGAGGCAGGAGAATCTATGGGCTCCTGTCAGGTATATATTATTAGAGCCAGCAGAATCTATGGGCTCCTGTCAGGTATATATTATTCGAGGCAGGAGAATGTATGGGCCCCTGTCAGGTATATATTATTGGAGGCAGGAGAATCTATGGGCTCCTGTCAGGTATATATTATTGGAGGCAGGAGAATGTATGGGCTCCTGTCAGGTATATATTATTGGAGGCAGGAGAATGTATGGGCTCCTGTCAGGTATATATTATTGGAGGCAGGAGAATGTATGGGCTCCTGTCAGGTATATATTATTGGAGGCAGGAGAATCTATGGGCTCCTGTCAGGTGTATATTATTGGAGGCAGCAGAATCTATGGGCTCCTGTCAGGTATATATTATTGGAGGCAGGAGAATGTATGGCCTCCTACCAGGTATATATTATTGGAGGCAGGAGAATGTATGGGCTTCTGTCAGGTATATATAATTGGAGGCAGGAGAATCTATGGGCTCCTGTCAGGTGTATATTATTGGAGGCAGGAGAATCTATGGGCTCCTGTCAGGTATATATTATTGGAGGCAGGAGAATGTTTGGGCTCCTGTCAGGTATATATTATTGGAGGCAGGAGAATCTATGGGCTCCTGTCAGGTGTATATTATTGGAGGCAGCAGAATCTATGGGCTCCTGTCAGGTATATATTATTGGAGCCAGCAGAATCTATGGGCTCCTGTCAGGTATATATTATTGGAGGCAGGAGAATGTATGGTCTCCTACCAGGTATATATTATTGGAGGCAGGAGAATGTATGGGCTTCTGTCAGGTATATATAATTGGAGGCAGCAGAATCTATGGGCTCCAGTCGGGTATATATTATTGGAGGCAGCAGAATGTATGGGCTCCTGTCAGGTATATATTATTGGAGGCAGCAGAATCTATGGGCTCCTACCAGTTATATATTAGTGGAGGCAGGAGAATGTATGGGCTTCTGTCAGGTATATATTATTGGAGGTAGGAGAAACTATGGGCTCCTGTCAGGTATATATTATTGGAGGCACTAGAATTTATGGGCTCCTGTCAGGTATATATTATTGGAGGCAGCAAAATGTACGGGCTCCTGTCAGATATATATTATTGGAGGCAGCAGAATCTATGGGCTCCTGTCAGGTATATATTACTGGAGGCAGGAGAATGTATGGGCTCCTGTCAGGTATATATTATTGGAGGCAGGAGAATCTATGGGCTCCTGCCAGGTATATATTATTAGAGCCAGCAGAATGTATGGGCTCCTGTCAGGTATATATTATTCGAGGCAGGAGAATGTATGGGCTCCTATCAGGTATATATTATTGGAGGCAGGAGAATCTATGGGCTCCTGTCAGGTATATATTATTGGAGGCAGGAGAATGTTTGGGCTCCTGTCAGGTATATATTATTGGAGGCAGGAGAATCTATGGGCTCCTGTCAGGTGTATATTATTGGAGGCAGCAGAATCTATGGGCTCCTGTCAGGTATATATTATTGGAGCCAGCAGAATCTATGGGCTCCTGTCAGGTATATATTATTGGAGGCAGGAGAATGTATGGGCTCCTGTCAGGTACATATTATTGGAGGCAGGAGAATGTATGGGCTCCTGTCAGGTATATATTATTGGAGGCAGGAGAATGTATGGGCTCCTGTCAGGTATATATTATTGGAGGCAGCAGAATGTATGGCCTCCTACCAGGTATATATTATTGGAGGCAGGAGAATGTATGGGCTTCTGTCAGGTATATATAATTGGAGGCAGCAGAATCTATGGGCTCCAGTCGGGTATATATTATTGGAGGCAGCAGAATGTATGGGCTCCTGTCAGGTATATATTATTGGAGGCAGGAGAATGTATGGGCTCCTGTCATGTATATATTATTGGAGGCAGGAGAATGTATGGGCTCCTGTCAGGTATATATTATTGGAGGCAGGAGAATGTATGGGCTCCTGTCAGGTATATATTATTGGAGGCAGCAGAATCTATGGGCTCCAGTCGGGTATATATTATTGGAGGCAGCAGAATGTATGGGCTCCTGTCAGGTATATATTATTGGAGGCAGGAGAATGTATGGGCTCCTGTCAGGTATATATTATTGGAGGCAGCAGAATGTATGGGCTCATATCAGGTATATATTATTGGAGGCAGGAGAATGTATGGGCTCCTACCAGGTATATATTATTGGAAGCAGCAGAATCTATGGGCTCCTGTGAGGTATATATTATTTAAGGCATCAGAATGTATGGGCTCCTACCAGGTATATATTATTGGAGGCAGCAGAATCTATGGGCTCCTGTTAGGTATATATTATTGGAGGCAGGAGAATGTGTGGGCTCCTACCAGGTATATATTATTGGAAGCAGCAGAATCTATGGGCTCCTGTGAGGTATATATTATTTGAGGCAGCAGAATGTATGGGCTCCTACCCGGTATATATTATTGGAGGCAGCAGAATCTATGGGCTCCTGTCAGGTATATATTATTGGAGGCAGCAGGATCTATGGGCTCCTGTCAGGTATATATTATTGGAGGCAGCAGGATCTATGGGCTCCTGTCAGGTATATATTATTGGAGGTAGGAGAATCTATGTTCTCCTGTCAGGTATATATTATTAGAGGCAGCAGAATGTATGGCCTCCTGTCAGGTATATATTATTGGAGGCAGGAGAATGTATGGGCTCCTGTCAGGTATATATTATTGGAGGCAGCAGAATCTATGGGCTCCTGTCAGGTATATATTATTGGAGCCAGCAGAATCGATGGGCTACTGTCAGGTATATATTATTTGATAATCATGCCCATTGCCCAGCTTCCGCCATATGTTGATCACCAGCCATATAAAACAAGGCAGTTGGGGGCTGGGATTCGCATTATGGTAAGGCCCAAGCGTTCTTGGCCCCCCACGCTGAAAATCGCAGCCCGCAGCCACCCCGGAAAATGGCGTATTCATCATAGCACCATTTCCAGGTGCTTTACCCGGCTCTTCCAGCGGCCCTGGTGGTGAGTGGCACCCTGGGTAATATTAGGGCCAGCTCTGTATTATCAGCTTGTACTAAGCCCAAAATTCATGGTGTCACGCCAAATTAGACATAGCCACCATGAATTTCTAGTAAACAGAAAAAAAAGACAGAAACTTTTTTTTTTATTAAAAGTAAGACACATTTAGGGACTCCATCTTTAATAAAGAAAAATCCTCACTCCAACGTAATCCACAGGTCTTCTGTCTTCAGCTCTGCTACATCTTTGCCATCAGACAAATCTGTCTGCTGACAGAGATGAGCAGGCACAGAATGACACTGGAGCACTGTTACTGTGTAGCGCGGCACTAGGTTTCTTTTTTTGTCATTTCATGCAGTGTAGAAATCTTGGGAAAAGTGTGGATTGTGCTCTGGAAGTGATCAGTTATAGCTAACTATGTTATTTTCTGCAGAGATAAGTCCTGCATAGAAGATGTGATATATCGGTGTGCGGCAGAAAAAGAACTTCACCTAGAGACATCACTGGTGAGTATGTGTATTACCTATACACACACACTGACACTATACACAGAGCTCCTGTGCATAATGTCACTGGTGATCACTGTATTACCTATACACACACACTGACACTATATACAGAGCTCCTGTGTATAATGTCACTGGTGATCACTGTATTACCTATACACACACACTGACATTATATACAGAGCTCCTGTGTATAATGTCACTGGTGATCACTGAATTACCTATACACACACACTGACGCTATATACAGAGCTCCTGTGTGTAATGTCACTGATAATCTCTACATTATCTGTACACTGACTCTATATACAGAGCTCCTGTGTGTAATATCACTGGTGATCACTGTATTACCTATACACACACACTGACACTATATACAGAGCTCCTGTGCATAATGTCACTGGTGATCACTGTATTACCTATACACACACACTGACACTATATACAGAGCTTCTGTGTATAATGTCACTGGTGATCACTGTATTACCTATACACACACACTGACACTATATACAGAGCTCCTGTGTGTAATGTCACTGTTGATCACTGTATTACCTATACACACACACTGACACTATATACAGAGCTCCTGTGTATAATGTCACTGGTGATCACTGTATTACCTGTACACTGACACTATATACAGAGCTCCTGTGTGTAATGTCACTGGTGATCACTGTATTACCTATACACACACACTGACACTATATACAGAGCTCCTGTGTATAATGTCACTGGTGATCACTGTATTACCTATACACACACACTGACACTATATACAGAGCTCCTGTGCATAGTGTCACTGGTGATCACTGTATTACCTGTACACTGACACTATACACAGAGCTCCTGTGCATAATGTCACTGATAATCTCTACATTATCTGTACACTGACACTATATACAGAGCTCCTGTGCATAATGTCACTGGTGATCACTGTATTACCTATACACACACACTGACACTATACACAGAGCTCCTGTGTATAATGTCACTGATATTCTCTACATTATCTGTACACTGACTCTATATACAGAGCTTTTTTACATTTTCATTATCAGTCACTATCTGGTGCCATTATGTGCCATGGTCATGGTTAGTGTTGAGCCACCCCCGTAGTGTTCGAGTTCGGTTAGGTTCGTCGAACACCCGTGTGTTCGCCGAACTGTTCGTCGAACTGTTCGTCGAACACCTTCGAACACCGTTAAAACCAATGGCAGGCAAACAAAAACACATAGAAACACATAGAAAACACCTTCAAAGGTGTCCAAAAGCTGACAAACTGCTCTGAAGACACAACTAACACATGGAAAAGTGACAAGTACATATAGTCATGCGAAAAGAAAAGAGGTGGAGGAGTAAAAGGAGGGGGAGACACAGATATAGGCATGTCATGCCCTTCTAAAATCCAAAAAGTGAGAAGCCGACACGTTCAGTCCGCTCCTGCCCGTGCCACCTCCGTGTCGCCGGGTTTGTGCCAGAGCCGCGGTGAACCCTGACGGCCAGCCCCCCTCTCCCAATACTGGTGCCTGTCCGCTGGTGGGTCGAGCGAGCCCCCCTGTGGTGGAGGCAGCTCTAAGCTTTTTAATTTAAATTGTCTCTCTAATTTGAATGAATACACTTTAAATCCATTTACAAGGATCTATTGGAGGGCAAGTCTCATGCCAGCAGCCGCGTAATTCCAGCTCCAGTAGCGTCCACTAAAGCTGCTGCAGTTAAAAAGCTTTTATAAGGATCGAGCTCGGCTGTCTACCGCAAGGCATCCTACTGCCAGTCCCATCCCCTATGCCTTGGGGAGCCTCCTGATGCTCTTCACTGAGTATCCCGTGGTCCCGAAGCATTTCCTTTGAAAAAATTAAGTGTCAAAACTACAGGTGGTGTAGCTTGCTTAACAGCCGGGATAATCCGCTGACTAGCAGACACTGCTACTAGGCACAAAGTATTTCCTGGGCTAGATGCAGTTAAAAATTTGTAATTAGATACTCTCGTTGGATGCTGAGAAAGCATTCCATAGAGTCTCCTGGCACGCCATATATGATTCTCTTAAAAAGCTTGGGGTAGGGGTCTAGGGGACCCTTTTATAGCCAAAATCACGGCCCTGTATCGCAATACGTCACCTAGGCTGAAGATAAATGGAACTGTATTACCCTGAGGGCTCGGTTGCTACAGAGGTATTGCACCTCACCCAGAGGTGTGATATCTCACTCTCAGGTAAGGATGGAGTGTGGATCAGGACCCGACACCTGCATGCATTACACCACATTGCCGTGGGGCAGGGCGACCAATATGCCCCTGAGATGGGCACGACAGTCCCTGTCCCTGGCTGGAGTGGGGGGAGGGAACACTGAGGAAGGGGAACCCTGTAGTGCAGGAGCAGGGAGGAAGCAGTTCCTGGGTGCATTGAGAAGGGAGTATAAAAGGTGGGCACCATCTTAGTTCAGTGCAGAGAAGTCTGAGCAGAAGTGGCAGGGAGCAGGGGCTCTGCATGAGCTCTGCTCTGGAGGCGGGCCTAGTAACAGAGGCCCAGGCCTGGAAGAGGGAGAAGGAAGGAAGAGGAGCGGAGAAGGCTCCAGGAACGAGGAATGAAGGGATCCCAGGGGTGCGGACGGGCGAGTCGCCACCGCACGCCCGAATCCACCTGCGTGGAGGGGTCAGGCCAAAGGGGGAGACCGGTCCCCGAAACTAGTGGAGGCAGGAAACGACCCTCAGCTAGAAACCGGAGGCTGTGACATTTTATGTGGCGCAGCCCCTCGCTACACCCGCTAGGAAGGCACCACCTAGGGTCAGGGAAACTGGCTCCAAGTTTACCAAGAGGAGGCCCGAGGCAGCCGGACAGAAGGGTTGGTAAGAAAGGCCAGACAAAGGACACACAAAGGGGGTCCTGTGAAGCGCTCCAAAGTTATCTGGGAGTTGTCTGAGCCCCTCACCTGGTGAGCACAGTACGACGTGGGCAGCCGTTACCTGCAGACGTGGTCTGGATAATAAGAACTGTGAGTAAAGGCCCTGGACTGCATCACTGACTCCGTGTCGTTACTGCTGCTGCCCTGCACCATCACCCCCATCCTCCGCATACACTGCCCTGAGGCTATACTCCTCCCGTGGGGAGTTATGCTACGCTCTGCTGCACCCACAACACCAGCCTCAGCGGTCTGCCCTGGAGCGGCGGTTCACTCTGACCGCAATCCACGGGTGGCGTAGTCGGACATTTAAACATCAAAACCACATAAATAGTTCCGCCACTGGTTTGACCGCCCTGAGCCACGGAACCGGGTCGCCGCCACGGAGACTACAACCACCAGCATCCACCAAAAAGGGTCCGGCTCCGGGTGTCCCAAGGCCCAGGGGGCGCGTCAGAACATTTTCATCACCTTTCACAATCACCAATGGGACAAGGCAGGGATGTTCTCTGTCCCCTCTGACCTCCTCTGCTGACCTCATCTCTTGGCTGACTGTGGGTTGACAGTAAGTGGGATCTCCAACCTCATCATCATCACCCTGTGCGTTATCACACCCGTCGTCCTCAGAGCCAACCTGTTCCTGCCCTGACAAAAAACTAAAGTTGTCGCTCCAATCAGGTATTTGAGTCTCATCATCGTCTTCCTCATTGTCTCCACCAACAGGAGTTACAGTTTGGGAATGAGGGTCTACATTATGGTCAGAACCTTCTGCGTCTGGTCCTGGATCCGACTCATAAAGATTCTGGGCATCAGTGCAGATCATTTCCTCGTCTGGATTCACAGAAGCGCTGGAGTCGACCTCTGATTCCCAGGCTATAGTATGAGTAAACAGTTCTGCAAACTCAACCATCTGTTCTACCTCATACTCAGACGGGCAGCTGGAGATTTGGGAGCTGTGAGGAAGCAAGTGCGATTGGGGTGACACCTTTGAGGACTGGAGTATTTGTGATGTTGAAGTTGATGTGGAGGAGAGCCCACTTAAAGGAGCACTTGATATCCGTTGAAGCACCTGCTGTTTTTGTGCCTCATCTGGAATTTGTAGCGATTGGCGTGGCCGTAAGAAAGGGATCTTATCACATTGTTCGCTAAAAGAAGTAGACATTTTAGTTTGGCTGGAAGATGGTCTTTCTTCTGCAGATGTTACTGTTGCTTTAACACCTACCCCACGGACACAACCTTTTTTCCCCTTCCCAACACGCCTATTCCCCTTTCCACCAGCAGCAGGCCTTTTTCCACTCATTTTGGTGGTTAACTAATTCACAACTCTGGAGTTGTTTGCACAAAAAAACAATGGATGGGAACCGAGCAGAGCTGAGTGGCCAAACTGTGGTATTAGGCCAAAACTATTGGCTGGGTTAGATGCAGAAAAAAATTATATTCAATTTGCAACCTGATGGAGGTCAGTATAGATGGACTAATAGAACAAGTCCCACACACAGCTAGAAGCCCAAATATTTTTTCAGAGGTAGATGCAGAAAAAAATTATATTCAGTTTGCAACCTGATGGAGGTCAGTATAGATGGACTAATAGAGAAAGTCCCACACACTGCTAGAAGGCCAAATATTTTTTCAGAGCTAGATGCAGAAAAAAATTATATTCAGTTTGCAACCTGATGGAGGTCTGTATAGATGGATTAATAGAACAAGTCCCACACACAGCTAGAAGCCCAATATTTTTTCAGAGGTAGATGCAGAAAACAATATATTCAGTTTGCAACCTGATGGAGGTCAGTATAGATGGACTAATACAACAAGTCCCACACACAGCTAGAAGCCCAATATTTTTTCAGAGCTAGATGCAGAAAAAAATTATATTCAATTTGCAACCTGATGGAGGTCAGTATAGATGGAGTAATAGAACAAGTCCCACACACAGCTAGAAGCCCAAATATTTTTTCAGAGCTAGATGCAGATAAAAATTATTTTTAATTTGCAACCTGATGGAGGTCAGTATAGATGGACTAATAGAGAAAGTCCCACACACTGCTAGAAGGCCAAATATTTTTTCAGAGCTAGATGCAGAAAAAAATTTAATTCAGTTTGCAACCTGATGGAGGTCAGTATAGATGGACTAATAGAGAAAGTCCCACACACTGCTAGAAGGCCAAATATTTTTTCAGAGCTAGATGCAGAAAAAAATTATATTCAATTTGCAACCTGATGGAGGTCAGTATAGATGGAGTAATAGAACAAGTCCCACACACAGCTAGAAGCCCAAATATTTTTTCAGAGGTAGATGCAGATAAAAAATATTTTTAATTTGCAACCTGATGGAGGTCAGTATAGATGGAGTAATAGAACAAGTCCCACACACAGCTAGAAGCCCAAATATTTTTTCAGAGGTAGATGCAGAAAAAAATTATATTCAATTTGCAACCTGATGGAGGTCAGTATAGATGGAGTAATAGAACAAGTCCCACACACAGCTAGAAGCCCAATATTTTTTCAGAGGTAGATGCAGAAAAAAATATATTCAGTTTGCAACCTGATGGAGGTCAGTATAGATGGACTAATACAACAAGTCCCACACACAGCTAGAAGCCCAATATTTTTTCAGAGCTAGATGCAGAAAAAAATTATATTCAATTTGCAACCTGATGGAGGTCAGTATAGATGGAGTAATAGAACAAGTCCCACACACAGCTAGAAGCCCAAATATTTTTTCAGAGCTAGATGCAGATAAAAATTATTTTTAATTTGCAACCTGATGGAGGTCAGTATAGATGGACTAATAGAGAAAGTCCCACACACTGCTAGAAGGCCAAATATTTTTTCAGAGCTAGATGCAGAAAAAAATTATATTCAGTTTGCAACCTGATGGAGGTCAGTATAGATGGACTAATAGAGAAAGTCCCACACACTGCTAGAAGGCCAAATATTTTTTCAGAGCTAGATGCAGAAAAAAATTATATTCAGTTTGCAACCTGATGGAGGTCAGTATAGATGGACTAATAGAGAAAGTCCCACACACTGCTAGAAGGCCAAATATTTTTTCAGAGCTAGATGCAAAAAAAAATTATATTCAATTTGCAACCTGATGGAGGTCAGTATAGATGGACTAATAGAATGATGCTATGCCCAAAAGATTTTACTTCACTAGGTGCAATAAAAAAATTGGTATTCTATACACAGGTGGTATATCTTGCAACACAGATAGGCAACTCCACTGACTAACACACTCTGCAATAGGCCAAAAAGGATTAGCTTTGCTAGATTCAGCCAAATGCTGTGAAAAAAACTTGCACAGCACTGGCACAGACCTGCCTGGCAAAAACTGATAGGAACTGATGTAACCTAGTCCTGAAAAGGACTCCAATTACATTTAGTCTTTACTCCCACAACCTATCTATTTAAGAGCACAGACCTGCCTGATAAAAGTCGTAGGAAATGCTGTAACCTAGTCCTTAAAAGGACTGCAATCACAACTATTCCCTACTCCCAAGCTATCTGTAGATTTGTGCGAAAATTGGCTTGAAATTAACAAGGTATAGCGCACACAGCAACAGCGGTGCCGTCTAACACGCAGCTGCAGCAGTGAGAAAATGGTGGCGACGGGGAAAATGGCTTGGTCTTATAGGGCAAGGACATGTGACATACACTGCCAATGACACATGCCCTTGCTTGTGTGAAAAAAAGCACTTCGCTCCGTGTGTGCGCTGCTGATAGGCTGACAGATTGCACCTCCCCACTGTAAATGCGGGAAAGAGAAAAAAAAATGGAGATCTTCATTATTCCTGTAGAGATCCATCCCCTGCCCCTCCCCCCACCCCGCTGTACACTCAAACTGCGTATTAACATTAATTTTCATCATTACTGAGAAAAAATCCAGTTATGATTTTGGTGCACGAACAGTTATCGAACATAACCTCGAACAGCCGAATTTTTCTCAAATCGTTCGTGTTCGCCGAACGGCTCGAACACCGCCCAAAACAGCTCGAATTTGAGATTGGCGAACAGTTCGAGTAGAACAACGCTCATCTATAGTCATGGTGTGGCAGTATATATACCTTGTATTTGTTAGTATTTGATTACTATGTGGTGGTATGTGTTCTGGTCATGGTGTGGCGGTATTTCTCTCTTCTATATGGTATTATTAGTCTAGGTATAGTGGATTGTTGTCAGTCATTTGTTTTTTCGGATATTAAGAATGGGCACATTCTTTATTTGCAATACATATTAAATACTTGGATGTTTAACCTCTCCCTGTGTTTTGACTACTACACAGCAGCAGAGATGCACGTCAGTTCAAGACGCAAAAAATAAGACGTCACACAGCCCCAGATCCAAAAAAATAAGAACATTACGGTGCGCCGAACATGGCGCGAAAAGTGTGATTTTTTTTTTCAAACTTGTGAATTTGTTTTCACCACTTAGATACCAGTAAAGGTATACATGTTTGGTATCTACAAACTTGTACTGACCAGAGGCATCACACTGTTATGTCGGTTTTACCATATAGTGAACATGGTGACTTAAAAACCCAATAAACAAACGCGTAATTGCACTTGTTTTGCAATTTTATTGCACTTGGAATTTTTGTTGCCATTTCCCTCTACACTATATGGTAAAATAAATGATTGCATCTCAAAGTACAACTCGTCCCGCAAAAAAACTGTCTTTCCTGCTGCTACAGACTTTTATATGACTACAATTTACATTCTGCTGCTTACACAAACATTTTTGCAGTTTACAAGACACTTCTTACACTTGCTTGCACCCAGGTTTCATGTGAAAGAGTGTTCTCAAAGCTAAAACTTTTAAAAAATCATCTGAGGTCTTCGATTGGACAGGAGCTTTTAGAGTCACTCCTTCTGTTGAACACTGAGTGTGACATTTCAAGGAACTTAAGCCCCCGTCTCACAAAGCGAGATCGCTGCTGTGTCACGGTTTTGGTGACGCAACAGTGACCTCACCAGCGATGTCGCTATGTGTGACACTTTTCAGCGATCAGGCCCCTGCTGCGAGGTCGCTGATCGCTGCAGAATGTCCTGGACCTTTTTTTGGTCGTTGCCCTCCCGCTGGTCAGCACACATCGCTGTGTGTGACCAGCGGGAGCAGCAATCAGGCTGGTAACCATGATAAACATCGGGTTACTAGGGGCACACGCGAACCTAGTAACCCGCTGTTTATCATTGCTACGAGCCTGCTAAAGTGAGCGGTAACCTCCCGCTCACCGTAGCAGAGTGGTAACCATGATAAACAGCGGGTTACTAGGTGCGCGTGTGCCCCTAGTAACCCGATGTTTACCATAGTTACCAGCCTGCTTCTGCTTCAGCAGGCTGGTAACCAGGAGCAGGACATCGTGGAAAGATTCTTTCCACGATGTCGCTGCTCCCCTGATCGTTGGTGAGCCTGCCTGTTTGACAGCTCACCAGCGACCACATAGCAACGCAGCAACGATCCCTGACAGGTCGTATCGTTGTCGGGATCGTTGCAGCGTCGCTAAGTGTGACGGGGGCCTTTAGACTATGATGACATTATTAATACGTATTCAATGTCATCTTCTGTTCTGAAAAAAAAACTTTTTGTAATTTTGCTGCTGAATGACTGTTAGTGTGTGTTTATTTGTTGTTTTTGGGCCTTTCACTAACAATTGAATGGTACTGTATTATAGAGGAGAGGAAAACGTGCAATACAAACTTCCAAAATGCTTACAGAATTCTTTAAGTTTTCCCAGTGGGCCAAGTTTGGTGCTGCTACAATGATGCTGGCTGCTGGGATGCTAGATAGATGCAGGTTCAATTTGTGGCACTTATACTTTAAGAGAATGTACAGTACAGACCAAAAGTTTGGACACACCTTCTCATTTAAAGATTTTTCTGTATTTTCCTGACTATGAAAATTGTACATTCACACTGAAGTCATCAAACCTATGAATTAACACGTGGAATTATATGCTTAACAAAAAAGTGTGAAACAACTGAAAATATGTCTTATAATCTAGGTTCTTCAAAGTAGCCACCTTTTGCTTTGATGACTGCTTTGCACACTCTTGGCATTCTCTTGATGAACTTCAAGAGGTAGTCACCGGAAATGGTTTTCACTTCACAGGTGTGCCCTGTCAGGTTTAATAAGTGGGATTTCTTGCCTTATAAATGGGGTTGGGACCATCAGTTGTGTTGTGCAGAAGTCTGGTGGATACACAGCTGATAGTCCTACTGAATAGACTGTTAGAATTTGTATTATGGCAAGAAAAAAAGCAGCTAAGAAAAGAAAAACGAGTGGCCATCATTACTTTAAGAAATGAAGGTCAGTCAGTGCGAAAAATTGGGAAAACTTTGAAAGTGTCCCCAAGTGCAGTTGCAAAAACCATCAAGCGCTACAAAGAAACTGGCTCACATGAGGACCGCCCCAGGAAAGGAAGACCAAGAGTCACCTCTGCTTCTGAGGATAAGTTTATCCGAGTCACCAGCCTCAGAAATCGCAGGTTAACAGCTCAGATTAGAGACCAGGTCAATGCCACACAGAGTTCTAGCAGCAGACACATCTCTTCAACAACTGTTAAGAGGAGAGTTTGTGCAGCAGGCCTTCATGGTAAAATAGCTGCTAGGAAACCACTGCTAAGGACAGGCAACAAGCAGAAGAGACTTGCTTGGGCTAAAGAACACAAGGAATGGACATTAGACCAGTGGAAATCTGTGCTTTGGTCTGATGAGTCCAAATTTGAGATCTTTGGTTCCAACCACCGTGTCTTTGTGCGACGCAGAAAAGGTGAACGGATGGACTCTACATGCCTGGTTCCCACCGTGAAGCATGGAGGAGGAGGTGTGATGGTGTGGGGGTGCTTTGCTGGTGACACTGTTGGGGATTTATTGAAAATTGAAGGCATATTGAACCAGCATGGCTACCACAGAATCTTGCAGCGGCATGCTATTCCATCCGGTTTGCGTTTAGTTGGACTATCATTTATTTTTCAACAGGACAATGACCTCAAACACACCTCCAGGCTCTGTAAGGGCTATTTGACCAAGAAGGAGAGTGATGGGGTGCTACGCCAGGTGACCTGGCCTCCACAGTCACCAGACCTGAACCCAATCGAGATGGTTTGCGATGAGCTGGACCGCAGAGTGAAGGCAAAAGGGCCAACAAGTGCTAAGCATCTCTGGGAACGCCTTCAAAATTGTTGGAACGCCATTTCCGGTGACTACCTCTTGAAGCTCATCAAGAGAATGCCAAGAGTGTGCAAAGCAGTCATCAAAGCAAAAGGTGGCTACTTTGAAGAACCTAGAATATAAGACATATTTTCAGTTGTTTCACACTTTTTTGTTAAGTATATAATTCCACATGTGTTAACTCATAGTTTTGATGCCTTCAGTGTGAATGTACAATTTTCATAGTCAAGAAAATACAGAAAAATCTTTAAATGAGAAGGTGTGTCCAAACTTTTGGTCTGTACTGTACCTTGAAAGTATTTATTGTTATTGTTCTGTTATGGCACTTTATCACACACTGATGTGAATAAGATAACAGTTTTCCTCTTTTGCTAGGAGTATTTCTTTAGTTTGTTATTTATTCATTATATTGGTTATTTATTGGTTAATAAAGTTGATTCATTTTTAAAGAGTTTGTGGACTTATGTTATTCCTATATATGGTAACTGCATGGTGCTGGTGGGCCCCAAGATTGATTTTTTCAATTTCATCATCACTTTGCTTTAAAGTAGCATTCAAGTGATTTTTAATTTTGTTCATCTTGTCACTAGTCCCCCAATATATATAATTCAGCTATTAACATCTTGTTTAGTTGGTCCTTTCTATCTGAAAGTTCCTGGTATTCATCTCTTCATATGGATCATGTGTACAGTGTTCATTTTAGGACATGATCAGATATCAAAATCAAACATCAGAATGATGTCAGTTTGAGGCTAAATACCCTGTCTGAGAACTTATTTTGATAAGTGATTCTGACAAGTGATTTTGACAAATGATTTTGATGAGCGATTCTGACAAGTGATTCTGACGAGTGATTCTGACGAATGATTCTGACGAGTGATTTTGACAAATGATTTTGACGAGTGATTCTGACGAGTGATTCTGACGAGCGATTCTGACGAGTCATTTTGATGAGTGATTTTGATAAGTGATTTTGACGAGTGATTTTGACGAGCGATTCTGACAAGTGATTCTGACGAGTGATTTTGATAAGTGATTTTGACGAGTGATTCTGACAAGTGACTCTGACAAGTGACTTTGACAATTGACTTTTACAACTGTAATAATAATAAAAAATAAAAAGTAACTGTTCGCTGATGGGACTTGAACCCAAAATTCTGTTTTCCAAAGCCAGTGCACTAACCACAGAGCTATAAACTCAGCTGTAAAAACCTAGGAGTTCTATTTGGTTATTTGATTTTCAGTGCAAACTTGCCTAAAACTCATTGGGACTTATGCACAGACTGCAAGCAAGCCAAATTCAAATGATGTTTGATTTTGATGTGTGAGTCTGATGTGCATAGGCGGATTATAATGAGGGCAATCTGAGCTTCCGCCCGGGGCCCCGGGGGGTCCATGGCCAGATTGCCCTCATTATAATATGTGCGGCGCCGCGGCACATACTGGCAGACAGTGGCGGGGGGGCCCCCGGACCGGTCCCCCAGCAGCGGCGCAAGGCCGCTGCTTCTTCTTCGGCCGGGCCAGCACTGCACCTGTTAACTTCCCTGTTTGCTGGCTCGGCCGCGTCACAGCTAGGAGACACGGCCCTGTGTGCGGCCGTGTCTGCTAGTGTGACGTCACGCAGTGCGCGCCCGGCCTGCACTGCTGCACCGGAGAGAAGCTGGGCGACTGGAGCCGAGCCGGGGGATGGTGAGTGTGTGTGTGTGAGTGTGTGTGAGTGTGAGTGTGTGTGTGTGATTGAGTGTGTGTGTGTGCAGGCCGATATCATTGTGTGATGTCTGTTAATATGTATTTTTGTGTTTCAAATGTGTTTATGCTTGTATGTATATGTCTGTATATGTTTGCGTGTGTGCGCGACTGTGCGCGGCCATGTCTGCTAGTGTGACATCACGCAGTGCGCGCCCGGCCTGCACTGCTGCATCGAAGAGAAGCTGGATGACTGGAGCCGAGCCGGGGGATGGTGAGTGTGTGTGTGAGTGTGTGTGTGTGAGTGTGTGTGTGAGTGTGTGTGTGTAAGTGTGTGTGAGTGTGTGTGTGTGTGTGTGTGATTGAGTGAGTGTGTATGTGTGCAGGCAGATATCATTGTGTGATGTCTGTTTATATGTATTTTTGTGTTTCAAATGTGTTTATGCGTGTAAGTATATGTCTGTATATGTTTGCGTGTGTGACTGCGTGCGGCCTCCCGCTGTCTCTGGGGGGGGCGCCGTGCGGCCTCCCGCTGTGTATAGATGGCGCCGTGCGGCCTCTCGCTGTGTATAGATGGCTACGTGTGGCCTCCCGCTGTGTATAGATGGCTACTTGCGGCCTCCCGCTGTGTCTAGATGGCTACGTGCGGCCTCCTGCTGTGTATAGATGGCTACGTGCGGCCTCTGCTGTGTATAGATGGCTACTTGCAGCCTCCTGCTGTGTATAGATGGCTACTTGCGGCCTCCTGCTGTGTATAGATGGCTACGTGTGCTCAATATTAAGTCATACAATTAATGTAAGGCTATGTGCCCACGATGCAGAAATGCTCCAGATTTCTTTTGAGCATTTCTGCATCTCCCTGGCAGAAAAAAACGCATGTGGATTTTACATGCGTTTTTCCTGCCAGGGACAAGCGGATGTGAAGCGTTCTTCACATGCATTTCCGCATGCGAGTTGTCAAGCGCTTTCCAAGCGATTTTAGCATGACTTGGAAAGTGCTTGACAACTTGGTCACACTATATAAATCCATGCAACTGGCATAGATTTATATAGTGTGACCGTAAAAGAATGGTAAAAAATAAAAAATAAATATATACTTACCTTCTGATGGCCTGCCGACGTCAGCTGTCACGTGACCCGTCACATGACTTAATGACGTCACCACAGGTCCTTTAGTCTACCGCAAGCTGCCGGCAAGCCAAGACTCATCGGATAAAGACACCGGGGGCTTAGAAGGTAAGTATAATATTTATTTTTTAGTTTATTCTTTTTTTTACAGGTACTATGGTACCCCGGTCTGGAGGAGAGTCTCCTCTTCTCCAGACCTGGGCACCATCCGCTCATTGAACCGCATGATATACGCATGTGCACATGTGGTGATGCGGATATTATGCGTTCCAATGCAAGTCAATGGCGGCGAAAATGCCGCGCTTCCGCAAAATAATTGGTAGTGCTGCGCATTTTTCCACAATGATAATCCGCAGCGGAAATTTCCACAGCATGTGCACAGCACATGCGGATTATCATTGGGGAACATGGCAGACCTTCTACCAAGCGTTTTTAAGCATTTCTGCAGTGGAATTGCCGCTGCGGAAACACTTAAAAAATGCATAGTGGGCACACAGCCTAAAAAAATTATTATAATTAATATAGTGCCAAATTAATTTCATGTGAACTATCACATGATCTATCACAGGGGATCATGTGACATGTGATACATCAGGTGTGTGTGTGTGTGGGGGGGGGGGGGCGCCTTCTAAACTGCCCAGGGCCCTTGCTACTCTTAATCCACCCCTGCTGATGTGTGACTTTCTTCAAACATCAGAATCAGAATCAGAATCACAATGACTTTTAGTCACCCTGAGTATTTTCATGGTTGATCTCATAATACAAGAAAAGCTATCAGTTAGTATCACTTGATTAGATAGCTTAATGGTAAGGCATCAGCCTCTAAAACTTTGAACTCTAACACTGTAGTTTCAGAGACTGATGCCTTACCATTAAGCTATCCAGTCAAGTGATACTAACTGTTAGCTTTTCTTGTCTTATGAGAGCAACCATGAAAATACTCAGGGTGACTAAAAGTCATTGTGATTCTGATTCTGATGTTTGAAGAAAGTCACACATCAGACTCACACATCAAAATCAAACATCATTTGAATTTGGCTTGCTTGTAGTCTGTGCATAAGTCCCAATGAGTTTTAGACAAGTTTGCACTGAAAATCATATAACAAAATAGAACTCGTAGGTTTTTACAGCTGAGTTTATAGCTCAGTGTTTAGCGCACTGGCTTTGGCACACAGAATTTTGGGTTCAAGTCCCATCAGTGAACAGTTACTTTTTTTTTTTTTTTATTATTACAGTTGTAAAAGTCACTTGTCAAAGTCACTTGTCGGAATCACTTGTCAAAATCACTTGTCAGAATCATTTGTCAGAATCACCCATCAAAATCACTTGTCAAAATCACTTGTCAGAATCATTTGTCAAAATCACTTGTCAGAATCATCAAAATCACTCGTCAAAATCACTTGTCAGAATCACTAGTCAAAATCACTCGTCAAAATCACTCGTCAGAATCATTTGTCAGAATCACTTGTCAGAATCACTCATCAAAATCACTCGTGAAAATCACTTGTCAGAATCACTCATCAAAATCACTCGTCAAAATCACTTGTCAGAATCACTTGTCAGAATCACTTGTCAGAATCACTCATCAAAATCACTCGTCAGAATCACTTATCAAAATCTTATCAGAGTATTTAGCCTCAAACTGACATCATTCTGATGTTTGATTTTGATATCTGATCATGTCCTAAAATGTACAATGTACATGTGAGCCCATGGTGACTACTTGTGAATTACATAGCTTTATGTTCTCTGAAGGTCACCATCTCAGTCACCAGAACTGCCTGTATGATGAAATTTCATGAACTGTTCCACTGAAGTTCTCCATGGGAGACAGGGCAGAAACTCCTATCACAGTTACTGGTGATGACTAGACATTGCCTGTTGTAAACAAAAAAAGAAAAGGAAACTGAAATAGCGATCACAAAATATAAAAACGTGCTTTTTGTTGAAGGACGAATCAAGAAATCTGCAATGAATCTGAAACATAACAGAAATGTAAATAAAGTATACTGTACATATATGCATCAATGTTGTGTTGTATCTGTTGTCTTAAATATTGATATATAATGCATTCCTGTCACTGATTGATCCGAAGGATAAAGTTGTTTTAGCGCTTATATTGGATGTTGAATGGCTTAAAAAAATGTTGAACTGCTGTTTGTTTATTCTGCCTCTCAAAAATCAGAATAAGCACAAAGGCTCTGGTAGTACAAATCTCTGCAAAAAAATTGACACAGCTACCAGAAACCAAGACAACAAAATCAGTGCTCCCACATTTAAATGGCGTGACTCTCATCTGAGTCCACAGCGTGCCCAAGCAGCCGTTAACATCCATATTCATAGCTTTGCTGTAGTGGAAAGAACCCACTTAACTATTTAAGTATCAACTATATATTCTGTGTGCTCAAACAGTTGTTTCAGACCACACATGGGGTATTGCCACATTCGAAAGAGATTGTATAACAAATTATGGGGTCCATTTGAAAAATTTGGGGCTAAATCAACATTTTACTGAAAAAAATAAAAAAAAAATTTCATTTCTAGGCCAATGTTATAAAATTCTTTGAGACACCTGTGTAGTCAAAAGGCTCACTACACACCTAGATGAATTAACTGTGGGCTACAGTTTCCTAAATGGAGTCACTTGGGGGGTGTTCGGCTATGTCAACACCTCATGGTCTCTGCAAATGTTGACTTCAATTTATTCCAGCAAAATCAGTGTGCCAAATGTCAAATGATGCTCCTTCCCTTCTTGTAAAAATTAAAAATTTGAGCTAAAACAACATCTTATTAAAAATCTGTATTATTTCTTATTTTTACAAATCATTGTTGTGGGACTTTTTTGCTGTTTTGGCACCTTAGGAAATATGCAAATGTGACATGGTGTCCGCATCTATTCTAGCCAAATTTGCACTGCAAATATTACAAAGTTCTCCTTCACTTCTGAGTTCTGCTGCATGCCCAAACAATATTTTTTAACCACATATGGGGTTGGAAAATATTGGAAAAATTGCGTAACAAACAGTGTGGTCCATTTTATCATATTACTCATTGTGAAAATAAAAAGTTTGGGGCTTAACCCCTTAGCGACCGAGCTAATTTTGACCATAATGATCAAACCAAATTTTATAATTCTAACCAGTGTCACTTTATGAGATAATAACGCTTCAACGGATCCCACTGATTCTGAGACTGTTTTTCATGACATCTTGTACTTCATGACAGTGGTAAAATTTCTTCAGTATGACTTGCGCTTATTTGTGAAAAAAACTGAAATTTGGTGAAAATTTTGAAAATTTAGCAATTTTCAAACTTTGAATTCTTATGCCCTTAAATCAGAGAGATACAGTACAGACCAAAAGTTTGGACACACCTTCTCATTTAAAGATTTTTCTGTATTTTCATGACTTTGAAAATTGTACATTCACACTGAAGGCATCAAAACTATGAATTAACACATGTGGAATTATATACTTAACAAAAAAGTGTGAAACAACTGAAAATATGTCTTATATTCTAGGTTCTTCAAAGTAGCCACCTTTTGCTTTGATGACTGCTTTGCACACTCTTGACATTCTCTTGATGAGCTTCAAGAGGTAGTCACCGGAAAAGGTCTTCCAACAATCTTGAAGGAGTTCCCAGAGATGCTTAGCACTTGTTGGCCCTTTTGCCTTCACTCTGCGGTCCTGCTCACCCCAAACCATCTCGATTGGGTTCAGGTCTGGTGACTATGGAGGCCAGGTCATCTGGCGTAGCACCCCTTCACTCTCCTTCTTGGTCAAATAGCCCTTACACAGCCTGGAGGTGTGTTTGGGGTCATTGTCCTGTTGAAAAATAAATGATGGTCCAATTAAACGCAAACCGGATGGAATAGCATGCTGCTGCAAGATGCTGTGGTAGCCATGCTGGTTCAGTATGCCTTCAATTTTCAATAAATCCCCAACAGTGTCACCATCAAAGCACCCCCACACCATCACACCTCCTCCTCCATGCTTCACGGTGGGAACCAGGCATATAGAGTCCATCCGTTCACCTTTTCTGCATCGCACAAAGACATGGTGTTGGAACCAAAGATCTCAAATTTGGACTCATCAGACCAAAGCACAGATTTCTACTGGTCTAATGTCCATTCCTTGTGTTCTTTAGCCCAAACAAGTCTCTTCTGCTTGTTGCCTGTCCTTAGCAGTGGTTTCCTAGCAGCTATTTTACCATGAAGGCCTGCTGCACAAAGTACAGTACAATTTTTGAAACAAAATTTTTTTGTTAGGAAGTTATAAGGGCTAAAAGCTAATCAGCGATTTCCCATTTTTCCAACAAAATTTACAAAACTATTTTTTTAGGGACCACATCACATTTGAAGTGACTTTGAGGGGTCTATATGACATAAAATACCCAAAAGTGACAACATTCTAAAAATTGTCTGGAATTGAGAGCGGACGGGAAGCCATGAAACATTTGGGGCGGAGACTCGAGCATGTCACTCAAGCACCAAATGCAAACTCGAGTAGCTACACTAGTCGCCATATTGTTGTATTTTTTTTTACTTTTGAAAAAACCCTAAGCCTAACCTCAACCCTAACCCTTAGCGCAACTTTAACCCTAAGCCCAACCCTAACCTCAACCCAAAACCTAAGCCCAACCCAAACCCTAATCCTTAGCCCAACCCTAACCCTTAGCCTAACCATTAGCCCAACCATAACCCTAAGACCAACCCTAACCCCAACCTTAACCCTAAGCCCAACCCTAACCCTAAGCCTAACTGCAAAAAAATGAAAAAAAACAAAATTATAAAATAAAAATAAAAATATGACTAAGGGGATGACATGGGGGGTGACATACTAATTATTTGCTATAGGGTCTATCACAGTGATCAAAATGAACCAACAGGAAAAATATCTCTGCTGTTGCTGGGCGCAAGCTGGCAGATCTCGGTGGGCGCACTGCGCATGTGCCCGCCATTTTTTTCTGGGAAGATGACGCGGAGGGTCGGTGGAGGGAACATAAGGGACCGGGGTATAGTGAAGGTACCGGGAGGGCTCGGGGGACATCATTTCTTTCTCCTCTGACATGTATATCATGTCAAAAGAGAGAGCAATGTTTTTAACATCCGACACAGTTTTTTTTTTCGTGATCGCTGCTATTCACCCCGGGTAGCTGAGACCCCGGAGATTTTCGGACTCTGGGGGGCGCTACAGCCTTATTCCCGATTTAAAATGACAATGAGGGAATAAGGCCCCTTAATGGATGCCCTTTTAATGCGTACCGGTGGTCGTTAAGGGGTTAAAGCAATATTTAATGAAAAAAAATACATTTTTCATTCTAGCACCTAAAACGTTAACAAATTTCCTGACAGCAGTTTTGAATACTGAGGGGCACATTTTTTCTTTTCAATATTATCACTTTTGAGTTTATGAGCGAATGTGTGGAGCGAGGCCGTGCCCTGTCTAGAGACGCGACTGATGAGTGGGCATGGCTGATTAGAGGGCTCGGCCTCACTCCATGCAACTGGCCACTGGCCGGGAGTACGTATAATTCACACACATCCATCCGGCTCAGACACCGGCGAATCCCCGCAGCGCACAGATGACTGCAGACTTATCGGTTTGGACCAGACAACCCCTTTAAGGGAACCTGACAGTGTCCAGATGTGATGTCTATTTGAGGGCTCATTCACTCATACAAGTGTATAACTCAGACGAGTGCTATCCAATGTTTTATCAAATTGCACTCGGCCCAATGTTATACTATGGGGAAGTGCTGATCAGCATTTTTTTTCTCATACCGATTTAGCATGAGAAAAAAATTACAGCATGATGCAAGAGGCTCCGCAAATTGGATCTCGCGCACCCGTACAAGTCTATGGTTACCTTGAAATCCGCACTCGGATGACATCGGATGAATGGAGAAGATGGAGAATTGGTTTCAAACATGCAAGTTTGATGCCGGATGCAATGTTTCAAAGAAAAGTGTATTTTGTGAGGCGCCGGGGACCGAGCCCCATGGGAGACTAGTCGAACACGCGGGTCCCTGGCAGCTTTTCACCACCCACTGCCTTTGACTCACAGGTCTCTCCCTATACATGCACGCAGGGAGAGTCCTGTCACTCAAAGGCAGGGCTGCCATCAGGGCATTACTGCCCTTACTGGCATATGGGGCTCAGTGAGCAGAGGGGGTCCGGTCTGGCCCACGTTCTTCTGCTCACCGGGCCCCAGCAGCAGGATTCTGCTGTTTCAGTTACTGTGTACGCGTGTCCTTGGACGCACGTTCACTTGAAATCTATTGCTGTGCGGGAAGCTGCCTGCATGGCAATAGTTAACAGCCGCCAGCCAATCACAGGCCTGCAGCTGATGTCAGCACGCACGTCGCTGGTGTATGACGTCAATGTCATGCACCGGCAACGTGCTTCGGGTGATGGGAGAGCGGGGCGCCACTGGAGCGCTGCAAGGTAAGGAGAGATTTTTTTTTAACTTGGGCAAGATGGAGACATGGGGGCAGAATGGAGAGACATTGGGGCAGAATGGAAACATGGGGGCAGAATGGAAACATGGGACTGAATGGAGATATTGGGGGCAGAATGGAGACATTGAGGGCAGGATGGAGACATTGGGAGCAGGATGGAGACATTGGGGGCAGGATGGAGATAATGGGGCAGAATGGAGACAAATTAAGACATGGGGCAAGATGGAGACATGGGGGCAGAATGGAGACATTGGAGGCAGAATGAAGACAAATGGAGACATGGGGGCAGGACGAAGACAAATGAAGACATGGGGCAGAATGGAGACATTGGGGCAGAATGGAGACAAATGAAGACATGGGGGCAGGATGAAGACAAATGAAGACTTGGGGCAGAATGGAGACATTAGGAGCAGAATGGAGACAAATTGAGACATTGGGGGCAGGATGGAGACATTGGGGCAGGATGGAGACAAATGGGGGCAGAATGAATACAAAAGGGGGCAGGATGGAGACAATGGGTCCAGGATGGAGACAATGGGGGCAGGTTGGTGACATTGGGGGGCAGAATGGAGACATTGGGGGCAGAATGGATACATTGCGGGCAGGATGTGGGACATTATTACTGTAGGGGTTAATTTTGAAGACAATGGGGGCAGAATGGAGGAGACAAATGGTGGCAGGATGGAGACAATGGGGGCAGGATGGAGACAAATGGAGACAATGACGGCAGGATGGAGACAATGGGGGTAGGATGGAGACAATGACAGCAGGATAGAGACATTGTGGGCAGGATGGAGACATTGGGGGCAGGATGTGGGACATTATTACTGTAGGGGCTAATTATAGAGACAACGGGGGCAGGATGGAGACAATGGGGAAAAGATGCAGGAACTGGGGGCAGGATGGAGACATTGGGCCAGGATGTGGGACATTATTATTGTAGGGGCTAATTATGGAGACAATAGGGGCAGAATGGATACATGGGGCAGAATGGAGACAAATGGGGGCAGGATGGAGACATGGGGGCAGGATGTGGGACATTATTACTGTAGTGGCTAATTAAAGGATATTATTACTGCTGTGATCTATTTTATTTTTGAGGATACTGAGTCAATGTGTTATCTGTACACTGACACTATACACTGTATACTATGTACAGCGCTCCTGTGTATAATGGCACTCATGGTAATATTAGTATTGTGTTTTTTTATTAATGATGAGTATTGTAGTATTCGGTCACAGTGTGATGGTAATATGTGGTCCGGTCATCGTGTGACAGTATTTGTCCCTTGTATGTGGTATTATTCGGTCATTATGTGGTGGTAATATGTGATCTGGTCATGGTGTGGAGGTATTTGTCCCTTGTATGTGCTATTGTTCAGTCACTATGTGGTGGTCATATGTGGTATGGCCATGGTGTGATGGTATTTGTCCCTTGTATGTGGTATTATTCGGTCACTATGTGGTGGTAATATGTGGTCTGGTCATGCTGTGGTGGTATTTGTCCCTTGTATGTGGTATAATTCGGTCTGTATGTGGTGGTAATATGTGGTCCGACCATGGTGTGACGGTATTTGTCCCTTGTATGTGATATTATTGGTCATTTTAAAAAATGTATGTGACATATTCCCTTAAATAAAGATAAATAAACATATACCTAAAAAGAGTATTGGGTATTATAAGAAACTAGATGGTGGCCCGATTCTAACGCATCGGGTATTCTAGAATATGTATGCGGCCGACCGGGCGCAATTAAGCAGTGAAGCAGTGTTTAAATGGGTTGTGCACTACTTTAAATTAACCGCCCAATGTATGCCCCCGGGGCCCCTAATGAATTTTGTAATTACGTCATGTTGTCAATACTGCTTGTGACAACATCGCTGACCATGCACAGCCAGCACTTAATTCCCCCGGCTGCAGCCGGCTGTTGTTTCCGCTTACATCACGACAATTTGTGGCTGCAGCCAGGGGTCTGCTGTTCCGCGTACCACAGTGAATGACGGGCTGTGGGCGGGCTTATCCCCCATTGTGTCACACCCACCATCCACCGTGCGCTATGTCAATAAATGCTCGTGCTGTGAATGCCGGGTGTGACGGGATAGGGGATAACCCCGCCCACAACCCATCACTCACCGTGGAATGCGAAACAGGAGACCCCTTGGCTGCAGCTGCAAATATTCATGACATAAGCGGAAGCAAGAGCCAGCTGCAGCCGGGGGTCACATGCTGCTTGTGCGCGGTGACCTGAGTATAAGCCGAGACCCCTAATTTTTCATTAAAAAAAGGGACAATTTATTGTCTTGAGTATAAGCCTAGGGTGGGAAATGCAGCACCTACTGTTAAATTTCCATATCCTGGTATGTATGGCTGCCTCATCCCCTAATTGTGGTTTGTATGGCTCCGTCATTCCGCTAATCCTGGTTTGTAAGGCTCCCTTATCTTGGATTGGACGGCTTCCTCATCCTGGCTTGTATGGCCTCCTTATCCTGGTTTTGTATGACCTACTCATTCCACATCGCCACAGCACAGTTAAAAAACTAAACCCTAATACTCACCTTGTTTCCTTTTCTCTGGTCTAGCGTTGTCTGTCCTGTTTTCAGCAGCTCCTGGCAGGATCGGAGGCACAGCACGCGCTGTCAGATACTGCTTTGAGTTGCTGCTGTCTGTAGATTCGCTCCTTTCTACGCCGGGACGAAGTGCGTGGAGAGGCACAAATCTGCATTCACTTTAGTAGCAGATGCTGCACATGCCGCTATGAAGATTTAAGAATAATACAATGAATACAGAGGATTTTGTGGGTAAAATAATACTTTATTATTACATATTATTGCTTATAGAACTTAATACAACTGAACAAAATTATTAAACAGATGATCCAAATATATAAACTATTCCATGAATATCTAACTATATTTTTAAATAAATCATCGGACAAAAGAAGTACGACCCTATAATATATTTCTTACCAATATCAACCCAAAATATTTTTGTACACTACATTTTTGGTGAATACTTTTGGACTATCTCTAAGCAACTTTCCTTGTAAATGGGTATCTAAAACTTGCACCTTGACGTTGGATCTTATTTTAACTCTTGAAAATGCAACATAGAGTTGTCCATGACCAAAAACGGGCTCCGGTAAATATATGCCAACACAGTGTAGAGTTTGACCTTGTGACTTGTTTATTGTCATGGCAAATGCTGGTTTTATTGGAAACTGTTGACGCCGAAACCTAAATGGAAGACCGGTGTCCGAAGGACATAAATCAATGCGTGGAATGAACACTTCGTCTCCTTTCGCTGATCCAGTGATCACTTTTAATTGAATTATGTGGGAATGGAGTCCAGTAACAATAAGGCGAGTTCCATTACATAGACCATTTCTTGTATTTAGATTCCGCAGCAACATGATGATTGCTCCAACTTTAAGTTGTAGTCTGTGGGATGGCATTCCTGATGGCGTAACACTATTTAAAAATTCAACTGGATAATGCTCTCGTTCATCTTCATTGTCTACATCCACCGAATGATCACTTTTGTACAATTTATACTCTCCAGGCATTCTATCCATCACACAGGAATTTAGCAGAGCCACGTCATCGTTCTTGGGACAGAGAATTGCATAGGAAGAGGCCCACTCAACACTGCTTTGGTCGTTCACATCAATGTCAACACGTTGTCCAAAAACATCAGTTATGATGCAGTCAGTGCACAACATGTCTTCTGGGATTTCAATAATGTCTTCTCCAAGGTTATATTCATTGCTAAGTTCACCATTACCAAGTTTAAGAAGCCAGTTGCTGTACTCTGGGTCAAAAGATCGCATGTTTTAATTAGTTGGAGTTTATTAAACTCTTTCCAAAGGTCAGACATTTTTAAGGTGGACTCGATAATATTTGTTCTTGTTCCATTTGGTATAACTGGAAGGCATTGCCTAAAATCTCCGCCAATGACAAAAACTTTACCTCCAAAAGGAATTTCATTTTTTTGAGCAACATTTGTAGTCATAACTTCACGCAGAAATCTGTCAATTAAGCTCAAAGCATATTTGGGTGCCATGCTGCACTCATCAAGTATCAAAAGGTTTGTACTGTTTAACTCTCTTCCTGCAAATGTGTCTTGTTTGATTCTGGAAACGGAGATTTAATTGACTGGAACTGGTATCCCAAAGAGTGAATGCATAGTGCGACCTCCTCGTAAAAGGTTTGCTGCAATATCTGTTGTAGCCGATGGCAATACGACTTTTCCCAACCCTCTAACGTGATGCATTAAAACTTCATAGAGGTATGTTTTACTGCTGCCTCCAGGACCGTCAATAAAGAAACATTTTGGCGTTGGATCTGCTTGGTTTTCTACAGCGGCTCACAATAATGTCATATGCAATCCGTTGTTGTTCATTTAAGGAGTTTTTCTTCTCTGTTGCCAACAATAATTCATAAGCTTCGTCATACCCTTGAATTTGTGGAACTTGACTTGCAGGCTGTGGCAAATTAAAGTCAGAAAATGTTTTTCCATGCAGTACTAGGACATTTTGGACATCTTGCATGGCGTAAGATTCGCAATGTAGACAATTTCCACTTCTGTTGTGAAAACGTAAGCAGTAATCCTCAATTATATGTTCTTTGAAATTTGTCCAAAGTTGAGCAGGATTTGTAGGCGGTCCAAAAACACAAATGTAGGCAAACAAATCGCGAACTTCCTTAGGCATATGTAGGGTAACTGCGTCTTCTAAAGTAAGTGTCAACACAGTATCATCCAATAGAAGTCCTAAAGCCAAAGCTGCAGCTTTAAATGTATCGCGCAATACTCCGTTAACTGTTTTCAAATCGTCGTAACTTCTAGCTCCTTTGACATGCAGTAGTAACAGCCGAAGGCAATATCTTTCTTGATCCTTGACACTAACAGTATACATGCGTCCAATTATTCTGCTAAGTCCTTGTTGTCTTGGATTCCAAGTTTTATTCCAAACGTAATGCTCTGGAATCTCTCGATACAAATACTGCCTTACGTATCCGTCACGTTGGTTCAGCAAAAACCATTCCATTAATGTTGACGTCGTGCTTAAAGTTTTTGAGACATCTTCGACTTGAGCATTTTCAAAGAAATAAAGCTGCTGTTGATTTGGTAAATGAATAGCTAAACGTATAATGGCATGGGACTGTGAATGCATTGGAAACGCAAATATCCTCCAAGCAGCTTCTGGAGCACTCACATATCTTGAGTCTACAAAACGTGATGATTCATCGTGATTGACTGTTTTCTGTTGTATTTCGACGTTAGCTTTGTCATGCCCCTTGTAGATGTACTTGAAAAGATATTTTACACTTTTTATTGAAGCGCATATTTCAACGTTGATGTGACAGTTGTAGCGTTTTAATAAGTACGGGTTGTATGGAACTATCCATGAGTTATTTATAATTTTTTTTGTTGCGTACAAGGTTATCAATGAGTTGTCGCCGGTAGGATGGGTAGCCATCCAAATCTTTAACAGTGTGCTGCTTCAACTGCTTTGGAAACCCTTTTGTACACTTTCTGTTTTGCATGCATGGACTTTTTGGATTTGCTACACCGCATGGGCCATGAACCATATTACAGATTACAATATTATACAATTCGGGATACTTTGCTTGGTTAGGAATTTCAGCCCACACTATGTTGTCAATTTCGTCCTCCGTGCGAAACTTGGAATCCGCGTCTAAGATAATTAGTATATGTGCATGTGGAAGACCTCTCTTCTGAAACTCTATGACGTGTACCATTGCTACGACAGTTCCAAAAAGCCCATTTTTGATTTCTTTAAAAAGGCTGCTGAGTTTTAGTCGAAATACGCGTGCAACTAAGTCCGGCCTGTGTTCAACTTGCTGACAGGGTTGTAGATTTTCGGTAATTTCCGGCCATTTAGGATTACAGGTCATTGTTAAAAAAATGTCAGGTCTTCCATACTTTGTTACTATTGCCATTGCATCTTGATAACGCTGTTGCATGTTGCGGGGGCTACCTTCAAACGACGACGGGAGTATTACTGTTTTTCCAATTGGAATTCCTTTTTGAATGGATTGTTTTTGCAAATGTTCTTGAAGAACGCAGTAGTCTTCAACTTTAAGTTGTTTTTGGTTCATTTGTATGAAATTGAGCCGATTAGCTTCAAATTTAACGTATGCGTCGACTAAGTACTGTTGTGTCAGTTTCCCACCGTTTAAAATAGGATTGAAGTAATTTCGGACAGACAGAAGAAAACTTTAGTACTGGAGTTGTGTAATTCTTCTTGAAGTTCCTTGCTGGTGTAGGTTTTCATGCCACCCTTGATCATCGTTTTGAAAAACAACTTCGACCTCACTTACACGTGGTTTGTTGTAACATCGGGGATCTTGTTGACGTTCTTGTTTAATGGCCATGATAATAGAAGGCATTTCCGTCCCATTTTGTATAGCTCTCTGTTCCTCCTCAGCTTCGACGTCTTTTAGCATGCGATATGCGGCAGCAAATGGGCTGATTGTTTTTAAATGTACGGCAATTAGGTTCATCAGTTCTGCATTACACTTTTCATTTTCTTTCAGGTTCATCCTTTGTTCTGTAGCCTCATTTGGATCAAAGATGTATAATTGTGCAAATTTTTGGTGGTTGTCCTATTTCTGGGTGAAGTGTTCTAGTGCGGTGGTAGATCTGGCCATGAATTTTAAGACAATACGGTCCGAATCCTGGGGGCGGTGCAATGTTGGCACCAAATGAAGCAAACGCATGAGAACTGTTGATAGTTCTGATATTTTCCATAAAATTTCTACTGTGTTCATGCGTTCCTTTCATCAACTGCTCAAACAGATCTGAGTAGTGACGTCTCGGTAGCATAACTTTTCCTTTTTGGCAGCATTGAGTAAACTGATTGTCAGATGGTTTTTCTTCAATGAAATTCAGAGAGTCGCATTTAGAACAAACTACATTAATATTTCCACAGTAGTGTTGAATAATTATAGTTTCATTGTCTGTTACGTAACGTGCAAGTTGTTGAATATTCTGCTGGGCTTGCCTTAGTTGGTAGAGCATTCGTTTTTGATAAATTTGGCGATCGTGTTGTTCTCTGTTTGTCCTGGATTCTGGAGATTCATTCAGCCAACATTGTCTATGGGATTCCACATCGCGTTCCTGTCTAGCGGCAGTGTGTTGCGGTGTCTCCCGTTCCCGACGTTTTCTGTGAGCTTCCGCATCTTGTGCTTGTCTGGCGGCAGTGTGTTGTGGTGTCTCCTGTTCCCGATGTTTTCTGTGAGATTCCGCATCCTGGGCTTGTCTGGCGGTAGTGTGTTGTGGTGTCTCCTGTTCCCGCCGTTTTTGGTGAGATTCTGCATTCCGGACTTGTCTGGCGGCAGTGTGTTGCGGTGTCTCCCATTCCCGACGTTGTCTCTGAGATTCCGCATCCTGGGCTTGTCTGGCGGCAATGTGTTGTGGTGTCTGTTGCTCTCGACGTTGTCGTTTTCTTGCTGCATCTGCTGCTTTTCTGTCATCCTCCGTAGCGTATTTTCGCTTATGACCCATTGTAAGACAGGAAGCGTCAAGAAGTATCTCTTCAGCGCGCTGTCACTGGCAGAACGTGTTCAGTAAATGTGACAGAAGTCCATCACACACTGTGACTGACAAAACATGTTCAGTACGTTATGGGCAGTTGGTGAGTCACATGACCACATGGGCGGAGTCAGCCCTGCTATCTTCAGAAGGTGGCGTACTTCTTTGAAATCCGGGGCCAATTGTACGGAGATCCTGTTTAAATTTGGCGCCCAAATAGCTGATTGGTCGCAGGCGAAGGCCGCGACCAATCAGCAGAGCGGCGTTTAAATTTGCCGCCCATATCGCTGATTGGTCGCGGCTGGCGGCTGCAGCCAATCAGTGACCCGTGTTACTGAGAACGGGGAGTGGCGTTGATGTGCGGGTACTTCCGGTGTGAGCTGCCGGGAGATGAACGGCTAGCGCCGGTCATCTCCCGGCTGCATCGCCGCTGACTTCCATTCGGCTACCGTCGGGAGATCAGCGGCTAGTGCCGCTGATCTCCCAATGGCAAGTGTGAAGGGAGGACCGATGAGCGAGGCCGCTGGTCGGGGTACTTGTGCTGCGAGCAGCCAGGAGATGAGCGGCTGGCACCGCTCATCTCTCGGCTGCGTCGGCGCTGATCTCCCGATGGTGGCCTGCGTGTTTAAAATCCGGCGCCAATTCGCGGACGTGCTGCGGCAGTCGCTGATTGATCACGGCCGGCTGGGTGCAACCAATCACAGAAGCGGGTTTTAAATTTCGCAGCAACATCGGCGATTGGTCGTGGCCAGCGGCCACGACCAATCAGCGAACCGTGTTACTGAGTACTGGAGAGCGTGTTTAAATTTGGCTGGCACCGCTCATCTCTCGGCTGCGTCGCCGCTGATCTCCCGACGGTGGCCTGCGAGCAGCTGGGAGATGAGCGGCTGCTCGCAGCAGAAGCATCATCTCCCGGCTGCATCGCCGCTGACCTCCGTGCGGTAGATGAGCCGCTAACGGCCGCCAGCTTTTTTCTGGACAGACAGAAAGACGGGATAAGACATTTATATATATTAGATTTTTAATAGGTTAGAGTAGGGCCCGGCCAGAAGAGTCTACCTTGTCCTGGAGGCAGCTTAAAAATCTTTTGGCTAAAACAAAAGCTGCTGGCTATGTATGTAATATGGTGTTCGATGGTAACTGTTAATGTGTGATTGGTGAGGACGTGGCGCAGAAAGTAGAGTTTTTCCAAGAGTGGGCGGTGGGACTGTGGAAGGTTCGAGGGATGGAGGTGGAGCTGGGGTGGAGGCGGAGCTGGGGTGGAGCCTGGGCAGAGTCTCAAGGGGGCCCAAAAATTTTGCCAGTATGGGGCCCTGAAATTCCTGGTGGCAGCCCTGCTCAAAGGTAAGAGGCAAAGAAAAGCCAACAGGAATATCCGCCTTTCCAACTAGTCTTCCATGTGGTGTGGTCCCCTGCGGCCTGTAAAGCATGTTTTTCTCTGAAATGCTGCAATGTTCCAGAGTCAAACATACATGGCTGAGATCATACAGCCAGTGCCTGAAACGTGCTGCCTATGGATCAGACAGCATGTATCAGCTGTCAGGTTCTCTTTACACTTCATTTCATGTCCCCCTTAACCCCTTTACAACCCAAGGTGGTTTGCACGTTAATGACCAGGCCAATTTTTACAATTCTGACCACTGTCACTTTATGAGGTAATTACTCTGGAATGCTTCAACGGATCCCACTGATTCTGAGATTGTTTTTTCGTGACATATTGTACTTCATGATAGTGGTAAAATTTTGTCGATATCATTTGCATTTATTTGCGAAAAAAAATGAAATTAGGCGAAAATTTTGAAAATTTTGCAATTTTCAAAATTTGAATTTTCATGCCCTTAAATCAGAGAGATATGTCACACAAAATAGTTAATAAATAACATTTCCCACATGTCTACTTCACATCAGCACAATTTTGGAACCAATTTTTTTTTTATTAGGGAGCTATAAGGGTTAAAAGTTGACCAGCGATTTCTAATTTTTCCAATAAAATTTACAAAACCATTTTTTTAGGGACCACATCACATTTGAAGTCACTTTGAGAGGTCTTTATGACAGAAAATACCCAAAAGTGACACCATTCTAAAAATTGCACCCCTCAAGGTGCTCAAAACCACATTCAAGAAGTTTATTAACCCTTCAGGTGCTTCACATGAATTTTTGGAATATGGAAGAAGAAAATGAACATTTAACTTTTTTCACAAAAATGTTACTTTAGACCCAATTTTTTTTATTTTCGCAGGGGTAACAGGAAAAAATGGACCCCAAGAGGAACGTAGTTTTCACTACATGAAGATTACATAATATAATGGACATCTGGACACTGTTTTTCAGTTGACAACTAAAAGGGGGTTTCAGTTGACAACTGAAAGACAGTGTTCCCAATTTCTAAGAACATTATTTGTTACACAAAATTATAAATTCCTGGTTTCACATCCAGCCTTGTGGTTAGATATATGTAATATTTATAAATAAAAGTGAAAATGAAACTCTTTTTGCCCAGAAATAAGTGTGAAATTTGAAAGGGGCATAAGCAATAAATGACTATTACTTTTATATAAAAATTATACAAAATATTTTTAATATTCTAATTTTTATCCCAAAAGGATAAAAAATTACACTAAAATAAATGCATGTGACTGTTAATCACTAATGCACACTGTATGGCCATATGTACAGTATGTTGGGTGGACATCTTACCACCACACTAATATGAACTTATTGAACAACCTGTTTAAAACAATGGACAGTGATATAGGCCCCGTTTTCTGTAAAATTTATATATCACACTCTTGTGGATATGTGTGCCTTTTCATCCAAAAGAGCAATGTAAGCGTTGTAAGGTTAGACACGTCTAATACATCTTTCGGTTCATCCTAAAAGTGATCAAAAGACCACTGATCTGTGCAGATCTTTTCAACTCATCCAAACCTATGGGCCACAATTTGGTTTGTTAACAGCTACACAGTCATGCTAGAACAAGAAGATTGCACTCGTCCGATTTATTCGCAAGTGGGAGCGAGCCCTAACAGTATGAGCTGTGTACAATGTAGCTTTCTCCATGCATCAGCTAAAGCCAGACTGATCTATCATCACATTGATTCATCACTTCATAGAATATTTTTTCACTGCTCATGGGTCAATTGGCAGTCTGATTTACCACACTTCAGCCATTTGCTTGTTATTGTGCATGGTCATGTTAGTGTTGCATCTGCTGGACTATGGAATACCACTTCATGAAGCTCTCAACTCACAGGTGATGTGTTTATACCAGTCACGCAGGGAACTGTTAGTGGTCATCTGGCAGCTGTAAAAACGGCTACCATGAACAGTCTCGGCCCCAGCTACTCCATTTACCAGATCCACAGGCTTGCCCTGGCCTCACCCTTTAACCACTGTGCAGGGATCTGGACTTACACAGGGTCCACATAGTTGGCTGCTATTCGGTGGTGCAATCTGGCAAAATGAATAGACAGGTAGATGGGTCAGAACCAGGAGGTATAGGTAGGTACAAAATTTTCAGGCATGAGAAACGTCAGTAAATAAGCCAAAATAAAAATCAGGACTATGCAATTAGATGCAGGAGCTGTGATTCATGCAAGAGCTTGGGGGAGGAAGGTTAAACTTGATGGACCTATGTCTTTATTCAACCTATGTAACTATCTATCATAGCTAGTTAGGCTACACCAAGCAGTGGGAACTGATTCTCAGGGGTTTAAATAGTGAACAGTCCCAGCCCAGGGCTGATACCAGGAAGAAGGTGAATTGTCACCCTGTGTCGGCCAAGGATTGAAGTGGACTAGGTAGAGCCAGTTTGGGACTCGTTAGTAAGTGATGGAACAGAGAAGGAACTATTTTTATGTGCTACACATTTCACTTGACCATTGAACATCTAGCAGATAAGAAATTTGAAAACCGAGTTATGTCAAAGATTGCATCTTATGACAGTGTCATGATAAAAGAGTATTTCTTACTTTCTCTTTTCAAGAGCTCCCTGCTCCCCAGTTATCCTGATATGCTAGTTTCCTGGGGGCAGGCAACCCTGCCTGACTGACACTTCAAGCCAGTAGCATCACTGCGCTTTGGACCTGAATGCTGCACTCCTGATGATGCTATATGAAGTAAACTAGCCTCTGCAGCATTGGAATCAATATGGGGCTTGTAGGGTTCGGTACTCAATTAGCCGCGTTAGAGGTAGGCACGGGACACTGTCTCTTTAAAAATGTCCAAGGCAGGTTTATTATGCTGCATAAACCGCACTTCCAGGAGTAAACAAAAGAAAGCCTTGTCCTGCACAATGTAACAAAACAGAAAGTAAACAGTCCATCCAATAAGGCAGGTTCACCCGCTCACGGTTATGGTCAGTGTCTTTTTACCCTCAAAGACTCTGGAGATCTCCACACCTCCAGCCACAGACACTGAATGAGACACTTGGTCTCCATTTTAAACACACGCCCCTGGGGTGGGGATATGTGAGCAGCCAATCCCCCCATCTCTTATGACTGCTCGAAAAAAACGGCCCTGATACGCCCTATTAACCCTCTCAGCACTATGTGTGCTGGAACATGCTTTCCCGGTTTCACATCACTGAAGCTGCCAACCTCAGCGACACATATCTCCCCTCAAGGACATGTCCGGTGGCCCTCTTACATACCCCCCCATCCAAAGCCGGGGGGTTTGGCACCTTCCGCTAATAAACTGTGGACCCTCGACAATGTATCAGCATTTGCATGCAGTTTCCCAGGCCTGTACACTACACGGAAGCTAAAATCCTGAAGGGCTAGGAACCACCTGGTCACTCCAGCATTGTTCCCCTTTTTCTGGCTCATCCATCTTAGTGGGGCATGGTCTGATACCAGTCTGAACTTCATGCCTAAGAGTTAGTACCTAAGGGTGTCCAGGGCCCACTTGATGGCCAAACATTCCTTCTCCACTATGGAGTAATTATTCTCACAAGATGTCAGCTTCCGGCTTAAATACATTATGGGGTGCTCCTCCCCATTCACCTCTTGTGATAGGACAGCACCCAGTCCGACATCTGATGCGTCCGTCTGGACGACAAACTCTTTTGAGAAATCCGGAGCCACCAGCACTTGCTGTTTACACAGAGCCTGCTTTAATTCCTGGAAAGCCATCTCCACTTCTGGAGTCCACTTAGCCATAACTGACTTTGTCCCTTTTAGGAGGTCTGTCAAAGGGGCAGCTACCATGGCGAAGTTGGGGATGAAGCGGCGGTAGTAGCCCATGATGCCCAGGAACGCTCTGACCTGCTTTTTTGAGAGAGGTTGTGGCCAACCCCGGATCGCGTCAGTTTTATTTATTTGGGGCTTGATCACGCCTCTACCTATGACATAGCCCAAATACTTGGCTTCCTCCATGCCCATGGCACATTTCTTCGGGTTGATGGAAAGCAATGCCTTCCGAAGAGCATCGAATATCGCCTGGACTTTACTCAGATGGCTACCCCAATCCTGGCTGTAGATCATAATATCATCCAGGTAGGCAGCTGCATACTTCCTGTGGGGAGCTAGGATCCGGTCCATGGCTCTCTGGAAGGTAGCTGGTGCTCCTTGCAAGCCAAACGGCATTCTGGTGTATTGGAAACACCCATCTGGTGTTGAAAAGGCCGTCTTCTCCTTGGCCTCTTGGAACATAGGGATCTGCCAATACCCTTTTGTGAGGTCAAGGGTGGTGATGTACCTGGCCGGCCCTAACCTCTCAATTAGTTTGTCTACCCTGGGCATTGGGTACGAATCAAACTTAGAAACCTCATTCAGTTTTTTAAAGTCATTGCACAAGCGCCACTCTCCATTTGGTTTCGGCACTAAGACTATGGGACTGGACCAGCCACTCTTAGACTCTTCGATGACCCCCAGATTCAGCATGCGCTTCACCTCCTTCGAGATCACCTCTCGGCGGGCTTCAGGAATCCGATATGGCTTCATATTCACTCGGACATGTGGCTCCTTAAGTACCTCATGCTCTATGACCTGAGTACAGCCCGGTAGATCCGAGAATAGGTCCTTGTTCTGCTGTAGCAACTCCAGGCATTGTTGCTTCTGGGCACGTGACAGCGACTCTGCCACCTTGACTTCCTCCACATTGGTTTCAGTCTTTGTTATCAAACACGGAGCTTCCACAGGCTCCCTGTCTCGCCGCGGCTTAATGAGATTGACGTGGTACACCTGGTAGGGCTTCCTTCTCCCTGGTTGGTGGACCCTATAGTTGACGTCACCAACCTTTTCAAACACTTCATAGGGGCCCTGCCACTTGGCCAGGAACTTGCTCTCCACCGTAGGTACCAGCACTAGTACCCGATCCCCAGGGTTGAAATGTCTCACCCTCTCTGATCTATTGTACACTCTCGACTGTGCCTCTTGTGCTTTGAGATGGCAAACAATAACAGTTGGAGCGCCAATGGTGAAGAGCTTGAGGTTTGGGGGGGGGGAGAAGGGGGAGATGTTGTGACCACTCACCTGGTCCTGTTGTGCCAAGGAGCCCCGCACAATAAGGGAAAACGCTTCCAGGTGGGAGTCTGTATCAAACTCCCCGAGTCTAATAAAGCAGTCACTTGCACTCCATTTACCTATACAGAGCATGCCTGCAGTCCCTCGCCTGATTGAGTAACAGCACTGCAGGCAGGATATGCAAAGTACGAGCAGCGCCGTCTTGCACTGCAGTCCATTGGCTCGTTGGTCATGGGGCAACGGGAGGCTATGTGACCTGGGGTATGACACCTCCAACATACTTCGTTATGGGGCGGGACCTTGGGCAGCAACTCAGACCCCTCCTGAGCTCTAGGATGCCCCCCAGGTGTGGCTCTAGCTCCCCTCTTTTGGGTGTTCGCCCCCCTTTGGGAACCCCAGTATGGAGATGCTACAATCCCTTGTTTCCCCAAGGAACTCTCAGCCGCTTGGTACCTTTCCACCAATCCCACCAAGTCATCGGCATTGTGGGGATCTCCCTGGGCAACCCAGGATTGAACCAACTTCGGAAGGGAGTGTATGAACCTGTCCCTGACAACATTCTCAACCATTTGTGCAGGGGAGCAAGATTCAGGTTGCAACCACTTTTGGACCAGGTGTAGGAGGTCGAACATCTGGGACCGGGGAGGTTTGTCATTGCAATAGGCCCAGTGGTGCACCCGTTGCACCTTGACAGTCAGAGTCACTCCCAAGCACACCAAAATCTCATTTTTCAACTTGGCGTTCTCCTTTGCGTCCTGCAAGGCTAGGTCATAATAGGCCTTCTGTGACTCCCGTGTTAAATATGGCGCTAGCACCTCCGTCCACTGTTCCAGAGGCAATTTCTCCCGTTCCGCCACCCTCTCAAAGACCGTCAGGAACGCCTCGACATCATCACCCGGGGTCATCTTTTGCAATGCTCTCCTTACCGTCTTCCTGACGTGTGAGACATCACCTGGAGTAGGGGGTGGGGTGGTTGCCCTGCCACGGATCACCTCGGCCAGGAGCTCCATCTGCTGCTTGTGCTGTAGTTGCTGCATCTGCTGCTGCTGTTGCCACTGCTGCTACTGCTCTTGCTGCTGCTGTTGCCACTCCTGCTGCTGCTGCTGGTGCTGCTGGAGGTTAGCCTGCACCAGTTGCTTAATCAGCTCCACCATATTGCCAGACATCGCTTGCTGGCTGGTGGCCTTCACCCAGGACATAAACTGTTTCTTATAGCAGTCACACTGCCCCTTGGGATTCGTGCCCGCATTCTCCACCAATTGTAGGGTTCGGTACTCACTTAGCCGCATTAGAGGTAGGCATGGGACACTGTCTCTTTAAAAATGTCCAAGGTAGGTTTATTATGCTGCATAAACCGCACTTCCATAAGTAAACAAAAGAAAGCCTTGTCCGGCACAGTGTAACAAAACAGAAAGTAAGCAGTCCATCCAATATGGCGGGATCACCCACTCACGGTCATGGTCAGTGTCTTTTTACCCTCAAACACTCTGGAGGTCTCCACACCTTCAGCTACAGACACTGAATGAGACACTTGGTCTCCATTTTATACACACGCCCTGGGCTGGGGATATATGAGCAGCCAATCCCCCCCATCTCTTATGACTGCTCGAAAAAAACGGCCCTGATACGCCCTATTAACCCTCTTAGCACTATGTGTGCTGGAGCATGCTTTCCCGGTTTCACATCACTGAAGCTGCCAACCTCAGCGACACATATCTCCCCTCAAGGACATGTCCAGTGGCCCTCTTACAGGCTGTAGAGGTAGAGCTGAGATTAGGAGCTCACTGTGCGCTCAAGCCATCCAGCCTGGCCTCCGCCCATCAAAATTGCACTGCTCAGCAGGCAGTACTTCAGCAGGCAGAAGCTCAGCAGGCAGAAACACTCTCCTGTCTACATGCGTTCGCGCACAAAGCAGTGTACGGTCTCATTGAATTTCTATTGAGCCCATATATGTCACGGATGTGTCAGAGGTGACAGACAGTCGCCCTGCAGTTAGTTGCAGGAGATCTCTACGTTTGGCATTACAGACATCTTCTTAGATGCTGGCTGTCTCTAGGACCCAGCGGGTACCTCCCTCTGGCTAATAAGCACCCTGGCCTGAGTGTTTAAATACTTGGTGTGTCTGAGAGGGAGGTGCGGCGATAATCATTACTACTTGTGAGGCTTTAGCAAGAGCAGTACTTCGTCCTCTCTGGATCTTGAGGCTGTATGTACATTTGGCTGGAGTCATCTAAAGCTAAGCAATCCCCCCGTTTGTATACCCGTGTTGTCTATAGAGTTTAGTGGAGATCGACTAGTACTCATCTCCTCTCTTCCCTAGCCTTAGCCATACGCCAGGGAAAGTCAGGGCGAGGCACGCATGCGGTGATTGGTGAAGAGCCAATGTAGGAATGGTAGTTGAGACAGGATGACACTAGACCAGACTAGGAGGTCTTCCCTCCCCCCTTTCCCTAGTGTCTGGGCTCCCTTACCCTCTTCCCTTTGTGTTGCACTATGTCTTTCCCACACCCTGCATGACAATATACTTCTGTGTGCTCACTGATACAGGAGTTGAGCATTTCTGAACAGTCTTTTGAGCAATTAGTGGAGGTCTCTAGATGTCTTGTGGAGTCAATGGCTCCAGAGCTGTTCTAATGGTAACAGGAAACTTACACACTATATGGCCGTTGGTTTTCATGTTATGGCTGATCATTATGTAAGAAAAGTAGAAATAACAAGGTTCGCTAAGACACATTATAGAACAATATCGTGATGAGGTTAAGCTAATTTTGGACTTAGGGACAAATATAAGATTTTGCTTTTGCCTTAAGAAATTTGAAAGTTCATTCTGTATGTTTGATGTATTAGTTGAAATATTTGATGATTTTTTTTCTTCAGGAACGTTATACAGGTCATGTACTAGCTGCTTTAGAGGTAAATTTAATTCACACAGTTTTTATAATACTGATTGCATAGTTGAAGATTTATTGTCCAAGTTCTTATGGCTACAACAAAACTATTATTATAAAAGAAAATATATTTACAAGCCATTCCCAGGTTACGAACTTGGCACATTCTGTAGCTTTGGTTGTGATCCGGATATGTATGTAAGTTGGAACCATTGCGCTGCATGTCCGGTCTTTTTACTATAAACTAGGTCTTCCAGCTGCATCCAGGCCTTGGAGGTTACTGTGTGTCATAAGGTCGCAATGTCAATGTTGACACGCTCTGACCTCTGGGGCTTGGAGGCAGCCGGAAGTCTTGGAGATGCAGCGCGCAGTGGTGGAAAGGAGAAAAACGGATGGCAAGCAGAGGGGCGACCGGACAGGTGAGTATTAGTTTTATTTATTTTATTAACCAATACTCACCTCTCCGGCCGTGTCGCTGCTCGCTTTCTCATGTTCTTCTTTTGGTCTTCAAGCATGCCATTTCTCCAGAATCTTCACTATAGACCAGGACTTCTGGCCACGACAAAGCCTCAGAGGTTAGAGCTCCAGCCTGGATGAAGCCAGGAGTCTTAGTCTATAGTGAAGAGGCATGACGGCGTAAAGAATTGGACTGGACGGCGGCCAGAGAGGTCAGTGGGATTAGTTTTTCTTTTAACATCCAACGCTCTTAACTAGGGATCATATGTAACACATCCCTAGTGCTCTACAAGCTGAAAAGCATACTGTAGATCAACCACTATGTACAGTGATGAAGTATATGGGTGTTTGTTTTTTTTAAAGTAAAGCGTAAAATGTTCAAAAATGATTTTTGTCATTTTTAAGACTCTCACTGTTGAAGTTACTCATGTGTATAGAAGTCTTGACGAGACAGGCGGAAGACATTGTGCACTGAAGCAATTAGTGTGGTGACCACAATACAATGTGTAATGAAGCAATCAGCTTGAGAAGAGGAACACTGTCTCTCCTCATAAAACAGATTGTATTTGGCCACTTTGTTTTGCTCAGGGTAGAATTGGTCCTTTTTGTTGCCAGCATGAAACACATAAAAGTATGTGGTAAACAGCTATCTTCGTTGTGTGTGCAGCAATAATGGTGTGCAAAGTGTCTACAAAAAGCAATTAAAACTACTGATGACATCAATTAAGACACAATTACAGCTCAGTCTCTATTGATTTATCAGGAAAAGGACTAATGAAGTGAAGAGACAGTTAATCAGCTAAGGGTTTATTATTCTTAGAAAAGGAGACTCTATAGGAAACCATAGATACTGGAAATAATGTCATGACGTAATGTCATGACGTAAAATAATTACCGATATAGACAGCACAAGCCGCTCAGCCAAGTGATTGGCTGCAGTGGTCTTGTGCATTTAAAGGGAATCTGTCAGTAGGATTAATCTAAGCCATCTATACGGGCACGCAGGCAGTGGCGTAACTACAGTCCGATGGGCCCTGATGCAAGATGTGACCCCCCCATCCTGGTATATTTATGTATGTCCTCCATCCTGTTAAATACAGTATATCCCTTGTCCTGCCTGGGCCCCATCCTGGTATACATGTCCCTTATACTGGGCCCCATCCTGGTATATATATATCCCCCATCCTGGTAATATATCTCTTATCCTGGTATACAGGTATGTCCCTTATCCTGGGCACCATCTTGGTAATATGCCCCTTATCCTGGTATATGTTCCCCATTCTGCTGCTGTTCTTTAATGTATAGAAAAAAATAAACTATTATACTCACCTTTCCCCCTCTCCCTGGACGGGTCGGTTCGCCCGAGGACGCACATCCATTTGACGTTACTGCTCTGCGACCGTGGTAGTTAGGCCCCTGCACGCAGGTCATAGGAAACTGAATAAAATGATGCCTTAATATCTGCGATCTGATGTTTTATTCCAGAGAAATCCTCATTTTTCTTATATTTAAATGAGCTGTTAAGAACTATCGGCCTGACACTGATCTACATGAGAATCTTCCTCCAGAGCTTATTATAAATGAAAAAGGGCATTAGCAGTGTGAGACATGTAGATCAGGAAAGCAGACTGTCAGTCACTACGTCTCAACTTATAAGGCATAGCAGAAAAAGGATGTCAGGAAAAACCTTTGTGCTAACAAGTTACAGGGTCCCACAATAAATATAATTTTACTAAAAACACCTAGAATTGTGTCTGACGTTCTGACTCCATTATAATCAGTCAGGTGTGTCAGACGCCATTGTGCACACATCATGGGGAAGAAGTACACGCCCCCAGAAAATAATCTCTGGTAATGCCCAGTTGGTCTTAGAGAAAATTATAACCTAGAATGTATAACCAGACGTGCTTCTATGAAAAACACACAGGGGGCTCATTCAGACGTCAGTATTTTCCATGTATGAGAAAGACGGCCCGCTTATTCTGCTCAGGCTTTATTCAGAGTTGGATCAGAGTGTGGACCGAGTGTCAACCGTGGACCCTCGCATCAAAATCGGACACGTCTCTAATCTTTTCCGCAGCCCATTCAGCCCGAGGAAAAAAATTGGACACGTGCACACAGTGCCATAGAATATTCTGGGTACGAGAGCTATTCATCAAAGCCACGGATAGAACTTGTACGAGAAAACCGGTTATAATTGTGTTTTGCTAAATTATTTCTATAAAAGCTATGAAATCTATAAAACTCATCATATTGCATTTTTCTGAATTAAAACGCAAGAAAGTCGCAATGTGGGACTTCAGCTGAGCGCACATTATACAGAAGCCTGAACCTCCAGCAATGCACGAGCCTATCGTATGTCATCTATGTCGTGATCAACAGTCTCTCACAGAAGACACTGGAAGAAGCTTTTCCATGTTGCCCCCTAGTGTCAGGAGCTTGCACTCACACACGCCCCCCAGTCCCGGCTCTCTCATGCCAGTATGTGGAGCAGGATGTTGCGCTCGTCAGAGGAAGACGCCGGCGCCCCCTCTGTCCCCTGGGGTAGCGCACTACCACGGCCTTCCCTCCACAAGGGGTGGAACTTCTGCACCAATCACAGTACAGAGTGACGTGAGTGGCTGTGAGTGACCGCACATGTGACCAATCAGCTCCCGGGGATTCCCTCCGCTTCCATGTGTGCGGCGCTACAGGAGGTTGTGTTTCCAGTGGCGGAGACACCGGGAAGTATCGGCAGCGGGTCACCGGCGAGGTCTGCAGATGGGCAGGTGACATACGGGTGTCTGAGGCGGGATCACCACCACTACACTGGGGTAATGTCAGTGTGCACTAGAGGTACACTACGGGAGGGCTTGGCAGTGATAGATTGGTATAGCCTCATAGCATAGCCATAGCATTATCATAGCCTGGTATATCCTTGTACTATTATAGCCTGGCATAGTCTTGTACTGTAATAGCCATGGTATAGCCTGGCATAGTCTTGTACTGTAATAGCCTTGGCATAGCCTGATATCCTTGTACTATAATAGCCATGGCATAGCCTGGTATCCTTGTACTATAATAGCCATGGCATAGCCTGGTATCCTTGTACTATAATAGCCATGGCATAGCCTGGTATCCTTGTACTATAATAGCCATGGCATAGCCTGGTATCCTTGTACTATAATAGCCATGGCATAGCCTATTATCCTTGTACTATAATAGCCATGGCATAGTCTTGTACTGTAATAGCCATGGTATAGCCTGATAGTCTTGTATTATAATAGCCATGGCATAGTCTTGTACTGTAATAGCCATGGTATAGCCTGATAGTCTTGTATTATAATACCCATGGCATAGCCTTGTACTGTAATAGCCATGGCATAGCCTGGTATCCTTGTACTATAATAGCCATGGCATAGCCTGATATCCTTGTACTATAATAGCCATGGCATAGCCTGGTATCCTTGTACTGTAATAGCCATGGCATAGCCTTGTACTGCAATAGCCTTGGCATAGCCTGATAGTCTTGTATTATAATACCCATGGCATAGCCTTGTACTGTAATAGCCATGGCATAGCCTGATATCCTTGTACTATAATAGCCATGGCATAGCCTGGTATCCTTGTACTATAATAGCCATGGCATAGCCTGATATCCTTGTACTATAATAGCCATGGCATAGCCTGGTATCCTTGTACTGTAATAGCCATGGCATAGCCTGGTATCCTTATACTATAATAGCCATGGCATAGTCTTGTACTGTAATAGCCATGATATAGCCTGATAGTCTTGTATTATAATACCCATGGCATATCCTTGTACTGTAATAGCCATGGCATAGCCTTGTACTGCAATAGCCTTGGCATAGCCTGATAGTCTTGTATTATAATACCCATGGCATAGCCTTGTACTGTAATAGCCATGGCATAGCCTGATATCCTTGTACTATAATAGCCATGGCATAGCCTGATATCCTTGTACTATAATAGCCATGGCATAGCCTGATATCCTTGTACTATAATAGCCATGGCATAGCCTGGTATCCTTGTACTGTAATAGCCATGGCATAGCCTGATATCCTTGTACTGTAATAGCCATGGCATAGCCTGATATCCTTGTACTATAATAGCCATGGCATAGCCTGGTATCCTTGTACTGTAATAGCCATGGCATAGCCTGGTATCCTTGTACTATAATAGCCATGGCATAGCCTGGTATCCTTGTACTGTAATAGCCATGGCATAGCCTGGTATCCTTGTACTGTAATAGCCATGGCATAGCCTGGTATCCTTGTACTGTAATAGCCATGGCATAGCCTGATATCCTTGTACTATAATGGCCATGGCATAGCCTGGCATTGTGTTATACTGTAATAGTTATGCCATAGCCTGGCATTGTCTTATAATGTAATAGCCATGGCATAGCCTGGGAAAGCCTTGTATAATAATATCCATGGCATAGTCGTGTACTGTAATAGCCATGCATTCTCTATTCTTCTATAACTAATACTATAATATCTCATCCAGTCTCATACTGCTATAAGCATTCCTACTGGTCTAGCCATCGTGTGCAGAGATGGCACTACCCTACAATAGCAATGTGTAATAGACTGTACAGCAATCCGTGTGGATATTACACTGGTGGCTGTGGGCACCAGGATGTTCTCATATGATGAGAAGCAGGTGATATGACGCTCAGCACTGTGTAAGCCTCACCAGCTCTAATGCCGGCTCATTTAGCATGTTATCAGGCCTAAAGCAGAAATGCATTTTTTTTTTTTATTTTAAATACCATGTTATAACCCCATTGTTAAAATGCCCCCAATAGATCCAGTATATCGAGTAAGACTGTGGGTCACCAGATGTTTCCTGACCGCCCCTGCATTCGGTCTGCCCCTTTCTTTTTTCTCCCCTTCCTCTGGATGACCTCTATAGCAGTATAGGTTGGATTTGACGATCCCATGTATTTTTTTTCTTATTAACTATACTAAGCGATCTTTCTTCTATATAGCCATGTACACCTAAAATAATTTCAGTAGAAGAAGGGTTATAGTAAAGATGTTAGACTATTATGCCTTCTCCAGCCTCTATGTATTACTATACATACCATACTGCTGAATGGCTAGTGGTCTCATCCACCAGTGAGCTCATTCTTGGCCTTCTTTAACCAGATTTTGCTGGTGAGCTGTGTTGAATACTGATGTTCTATTTTTCTGCTCTTTTCTTACACTTTTTCCCAATTAGTTAATTGCTTCTTCCTATCCACACTAAGGAAAAGTTCACACGAGTGTAAAAAAAATCATCTGATTTTCATCCAGAAGAAAACAAATGATTTTTCATCTGAATCATCATCTGTATGCAATTTGTATGTCCATTTACAGTTTTCTGTATAAAAAATTGCATTGTGTCCATAAAAATCAGATGCTGTACGGATGATCTGTATGGAATCAGATTTTTTTTCCCACCCATAGACTTGAATAGATGAGTCTCATTCAAAATATGGAAAAAAAAATCAATTTTTCCCACAGTCCGTCTAATAATTCATCAGATCAGCCCAATTAAATAACATTAATTCCAGTGCTGTCTGTGTGAAGTCAGTTTTTATTCACTGACAGCAATCGTACCAAAACAAACAGACAAGCTATGTGACCGGAGAAGCTCCTACTTTATTAAAGGAGTTACCCAGATCTGTATTATTACAGGGAATATGTCAGCAGGTTTTTGCTATTTAATCTGAGAGCAGCATACAATAAAGTAAGAACGCCTGATTCCAGAGATGTGTCACTTAATAGGCTGTGTATTGTAGTTTCAATACAATCAGTGTTTATCAGCAAGAGATTGGCAGCTTGCTGACAATGCACAGTGTACGCAGTAAGCTGCAAATCAGGGATGTGGGTGGGGTTGTACACAGCTTAGCAATATGACTACTACTACATCTATAACAGATAAAACAGGGATTCTATCAATACTACATAAAGCAGTACAGTAAGTGACACCTCTGGAATGAGGCTCTCTTTTCCTATATAATTCTGCTCTCAGATTACATAGCTAAAGCCTGTAGACAGATTTCCTTTTAATGGCCTATTCATTTGATAGATGGTCAGTATTAGTCGGGGTCTGGCATCTGATTTAAGGGGTTTTACACTTTTAAGCTATTGATGACCTATCTCAAAATAGATTATCAATATCAGGTTGGTGGGAGTCTGACTGCAGGTCAGCTCCTATTAGTTTTAATAGGAGCTGACCGGAAACACCCAGCCACTAAACAGTGACGGAGTGGTGGAGTTGGTAACAGCTGATTGGTGGCAAGTGTTGGCCCCCCACCGATGTGATATTGATTAAAGGGGTTGTCTGGGCATGGGATATCCTATCTTCAATATCAATCATCATTAGCTTATTCATGTAGGTCCACCACCCAGCACCTCCACCGTTCGCTTTGGTGGTGGCCGGATGTAAATACTTTGAATGTAACTGCTGAGCGCAGCTCCATTCAGAGTGCAGCGGCTGCGGCCAGCTGCTGCGGCCAACTGCTGCAGTACAACATCTAATCAAAAGAATAGGAGCTGTACTGCAGTACCTGGCAGCGGCTGCTACACTTTGAATGGAGTTGCGTTCAACCGCTCCGTTCAGAGAGTTTACATCTGATTTCGCCAGAGCAAGTAACAGTTGATAAGTGGATGTGTCAAATCCTGTGGATAGGTTATCAATACTTAAGCCTGGACAAGCCCTTTAACCATCCTATGAATAGGTCATTAGTATTTTAGTAGTGAAAAACGCCTTTACAACTGCTAGAGAAGTCCTATAAGTACAGTTATCTATAAAACTGTGAAAGGTTTGTGCATGTAGCATTTCAATATATTTTTGCGGAAAAGTGAAATTTATAAGATCTGTAAATGTCTGTGTGAAATTGGTGGTTGTGGTTGAGATACTAGTTACAACAGTGGAAAGTGACAAATCACGGGGGAAGCTTAACGCAATGAGGAAATGCAGAATACTTTTCTATGACCCTGTAAGCAATACTTTACCTTCCGCTCTTATTCCCTAAAGGTTTTCCCACTTCAGCTTTTTTCAGCGCATCGCTTTGCAGATGTAGTAAATAAGAAGAACTGCAATACACCCCCTTCCCTGCTCCAGCGCTCGCTCCCCGCCGCTGCTGCAGAGATATAATGACTATAGCACATGTCACCGCTGCAGCCACTCATTGGACTCACTGCGCTGCAGATGTAGATGGCACGGGGCTCTGAGACAAGTGAGTGGCTGCAGTCACCAGAGAGCGGGCGCTGGAGCAGTGAGGTGGAGTATTGCTGTTCTTGTTATTTTCATTATCTGGAAGCCTTTGAGCTGTAGAAAGTTGAAGGGGGGGGGGAACCCCTTTAAGTTTATTAGTAGAGGAAATTAGCCTAAATTACGAAATCTCTCTTAATGTCTTGAGTTCTATCACAATGTAGTAATATATTAGGCTATTTTTGAGAAATCTGTGTAAGGGCTTGTGCACACATTGCAGATTTGTCTTTTTTTTTTTTCTGCCCAGATTTGTCACAAAACCTGAAAGGTTTCCTGATGTCAGCAAGTGAATGAGAATCCTGACGTCTCATGCACACGCTGCTTATTTGTGACTTGCAGATTTGGTGCAGATTTAAGTCTGTTGCATGTCAATTCTTTTAGCGTTTTTTTGCAGCAAAAACATGCCTATTTTACGCAGCGTTTTTCCTGCTAAGAGATGCTGATATGGTGCAGAACTTTGTGCACCAAATACTTAACTTGTGCACATACCCTAAATGTGCCCCCTTGAACATCATGTTTTATTTTTATCTAAATATGTCCAGAATTCTGTGTTGATTCATATCCTAATATTTCATTATAATGGTCAGAGATCCATTTTTGTCACATTTGGCTGATAACTATGAAGGGGTTATCCAGTCTTTTAAAACTGAGGCCTTGTGCCTAAGATGGTTAGACCCTCACGTATCTAATACTGATGGACTATCAGCAATTTCCCCTATCAACTGTTTGAAGCGGCTGCAGCACTTATGTTCAGACTGCTGGTTGGAGGAGGTCCTCCTTGATGCTTCAATACTTATGCTGCTCCTTCTTGTGTGGTTGGACAATTATTAAAAGATCCATTTTAAGGCATATCTGATAAATATTATGATTTTAGGATTTGATTTTTTTTTGTGAATATTTTTGATTATTGTGAATACCTCTATCAAACACTTCTAGTTGTCATTCATAGTAGTATTAGTAGTAGAGTAGTGATTCATATGAATAAGCCATCAATTTTAAGGCTGGATTTAACATTGGCTTTCACTATTTTTCACTTTCACCTTTAGGCTGTGTGCCCACTATGCGTTTTTTAAGCGTTTCCGCAGCGGCAATTCCACCGCAGAAACGCTTGGTAGAAGGTCTGCTATGTTCCCCAATGATAATCCGCATGTGCTGTGCACATGTTGCGGAAATTTCCGCTGCAGATTATCATTGCGGAAAAAAACGCAGCACTACCAATTATTTTGTGTAATTGCGGCATTTTCGCCGCCATTGACTTGCACTGAATCGCTTAATATCCACATAACTAGATGTGCACATGCGGATATTAAGCGATTCGATGTGCGGATGGTACCCGGGTCTGGAGAAGAGGAGACTCTCCTCCGGACCCGGGTACCATAGTATCTGTAAAAAAGAAAATAATTAAAATAAAAAATATACATTATACTCACTCACCTTCTGATGGCCCCCGGTCTCCATAGCGATGCGTCCTGGCTCCCCGGCAGCTCGCGATGGTCTAAAAGGTCCTGCCATGGCGTCATTTAGTCATGTGACGGGTCACGCAACCACTGACGTCGGTGGTCGTGTGACCTGTCACATGATTAAATGACATCATGGAAGGTCCTTTTACACAACCGCTTGACACCGGGAGACCGGACGCATCGGATAAGGAGACCGGGGCCATCGGAAAGTGAGTATAATGGTTTTTTTTTATCATTTTTATTCTTTTTTTTAACTAACTTGGTCACACTATATAAAATCCATGCCGGTTGCATGGATTTATATAGTGTGACCAAGTTGTCAAGCACTTTCCAAGTGATGCTAAAATCGCTTGAAAAGCGCTTGACAACCCGCTTGCGAAATAGCATGATCAAAACGCTTCACTTCCGCTTGAGCCTGGCCGGAAAAACCCATGTAAAATCCGCATGCGTTTTTTCTGCCATGGAGATGCAGAAGCGCTCAGGAAAAATCTGGAGCATTTCTGCATCGTGGGCACATAGCCTTACTCCAGCGTTTTTATTTTTCAGCGCTGGAGGAGTGGTACCACTAATGCAAGTTCATGGCCCCTAGTATTATACTCACCTTGCTACTGTCTTAAGCTCTTCCTGTCAACGCTCGGGTCTCGATCCGCCATCTTGTGACCCCAACTTCTGACTGACCGAAAGTTTGAGGTAATGGTCAGAAACTCTCAGTGTAAGTCTGGCTCTCATAGACAACTTATATTGAGTTGTGACTTCTGGATCGCCCAGCAAACACTGGAGCAATTCGGCAGGTCACAACCTGCAGAAGACGACCTGAGCGGCACTGGGAAGACATCGGCTGGTAAGTATAATACTAGGGACAGGGAACTTTGATTTGTGGCACCACTCCAGAGCTGAATTGAAAAAAAAACCCTCTGAAGTGTATTGACTTACACCATATCTCACTGCTGCTTTAGCTATATTACTACACTGCTTAGGTACTCAACCTTTTTTAATGATCTCGGTGACGTAACAGTTAATTAATTTGCTGTTTTGTATGATATTTTTCATTCTTATTTTTGCAGATTGTGAGTTATTTCTCCTTCTTGCTTCCTTTTTTGGCATCGCTTTGAGTAAACGTACCTGAGAGGCAGGGACTTGTGATGTGATCATATGAACGTGATGGGTGTGACTAAGACGGGTGTCTTCTTATTTTGGGCTCTTCACGTCACTTTTATTAATTTCTGCAGGTTACGGGTCTGCTCTGTTCATTCTGCATTGCAAGTTGCGCACACTTTGAAGAAATGAAGGAGTAAGCAGTGATCCACCCCCCTGACAGAGAGAAACCATGAACAGCACTGTAGAACTAGTAGAGAATGTCAAGAAGCTGGTTGTCCGCCTTAGAAATGTGGAGGAAGGGAAGCAGATAGACAATCTGGTTCAGATATTGGAAGACTTGCACGCTCACACCTTTTGTGATGACGGTACGTTTTGTCCTGGACATTTAAATTGCTGCTGTCTGTTCTTTACCCGTTTATGAGAGCTAATACGTTTATGTATTTTTTATTAAATATCAGCTACAGAAATATTCAGTCATGTGAACGTCCATCTGCCCCTATTACTGGTGCTGGAGTCCTACATAAAAGTTGCTGTCATACAGGAGGTAATGTTACCTAATACAAGAATGTTTTTTTTTTTTCATTATTTTCTTCTGGGTCAACCTCATGACTGCATGTTTTACATATCTCTGTTCCTGTAGCGTGCTTTCCTCGGTAGTTTGTACCTGGTAAAGCCTGCTGCACGCTTCTTCAAACAGGAAGCAAACCTTATTTTTCTTTACAAAATAATCTGATAACCTGACAGGGGAAAGTTTAACCAGGGCTTGATACCAGGCAAAAGTGGCAAGTTTTTGCACTTTATTTTTTTCTATTGTGTGATATCCTGAGTGATCCATTTTTTTTTAAATTAATTAATTATTTTAATCCACGGCAGAGTTCCAGAGACATAGACCTTTTTATTTAGTGCTAATTTTATAATAATAAATAATCATTAGTTTTGTGTAGCGCCAACATATTCCGCAGCGCTTTACATATGTTATCATTGCTGTCCCCATTGGGGCTGACAATCTAGATTCCCTATCAGTATGTCTTTGGAGCGTTGGAGGAAACCAGAGAACCCGGAGGAAACCCCCGCAAACATGGGGAGAACATACAAACTCCTTGCAGATGTTACCGTGCTGCCTATGGCATTTTATGATTTTTACCAAGGGGGTGTGGCTCACAGATTTTTCTGAGGACATGTCTTTAAGCTGCTCTTCATTATTACACTGTGAGCCACGCCACCTTGGTAAACCCCATAAAAATTAACACTAAATAAACGCAGAAAAGAACCCGACACTCTCAAGTGAATATTGTAGAAAAGTTCTTTATTTATATGGTCCAATATAATGTATACGTAACATTTCGGCAAACCTGACCTTTATCAAACATACACAAAAGTATGACACCACTGTTAAGAATAAGCAGGAAGTCTTCTCTCCCACCCCACCCTCCAAAAAAAAGAAAATGCATACACTTTCAGTGCAATTTGTCCATTAAAGTTTATAGAAAATACATACTGAATGCCGTGTAATATTTTCCCATACACTTGCAGCATGGTATGCTTATTCACCTAAAAAGAGGTGGGAAATGGCCAGTGTCCTGTAACAAATAGAAAAGCTCCTTTATGTTTCTAATAGTTTTGGTTGCATTATAAAAAGAGAATATATATGATCAAAGGAGAGAAGAGGAATTGCCAGCTATCCACTTAAAGAAGCACTCCCACTAAGTTATTAATTTATTAAATGTGTATGTATGTGCATGTAATGTAGAGTGAGTGTAATAATATACTCCCCTACCATCGCCTTATCCAGTTTCTAGCGTCGTTCTGCTCCTCTTCTCAGTGACGTCACCGCTCTGCAGACTCTCCAGGTCACACTGCGCTCTGCGTGACCCGGAAGTAACTTTTACCATGTAAGTCTATGGAGCGGCAGAATGAGGCTTTATAGTCTTACATTGTAAAAGAGACTTCTGGCTCATCCATAGAGCAAAGAGACAACTAATCGCAATTGTGGTGACGTCATTCAGAAGAGGAGAAAAAGAGCACTGGACACCAGAGAAATCAGCGGTATGTGAGTATATTAATACCCTCACACTACATTACATGCATATTTACAGACATTTCATTAATAAAAAGATTAGTGGGGTGCTTATTTAATCTGGCTGCCAGCCAAAAGAGCTATGCCCCCTAACTAAAACTGAACTAGCTTAGATATGATTTTTTGTTATTTTATTTTAATTGGTAAAGAGAGTCAAGTTGCTCTGAAAAAAACTCATATCTTCCAATAGCACAAAATTTTGCATGATGAACTACTCATTACTTCAATGTTTCCCATCTTGGCACAGTAAAGGGGCGTCAAAACACTAGATTATTTATTTATTTATTTATTTATTTATTTATTTATTGGCAGAATCCACCTAATAAATGCCTAGGGTTTTCTCCTGCAAGCATGGCCACTGACAAAATGCGTATATTTACAACTGCTGTGTTGGTGGTGCATTTTTATTTGGTACTCCTCCACAGTATGTGTGATGCCCATGTCTGGGGCTACTTTGCAAATTTGGTTACATAACGGTATATTCCGAAATACCGTTGGCTGACTGTAACTATGGCGTGATGCATCAAATCATGTAACAGACACATCCTATACATCGACATGGGAGCCATGTTTCACTTTTCTGTAGCATGGTATACCAATATTTTTACTAAATACAATACTATTGGGGAGAAAAAAGTCACATTAAAGTTGCGCAAAAGTGGCATGTGCGATCTAGTACGACGCAACCAAAGTCATTATGCAGTCCTAGCCTATAGATTGGTTGGAACAAATGACAATGCGTTGTGTGTTCTTTAATATAATAATAATAAGGCTGTACTAACAGTACCTTTTATATGCAGCTAGAACCCAAACCGTGTAATGATTAAGATAAATCAAATGTGGACATTCTGTTCCTTAATCCATTAGTAGCGAGTACCTCCTTCAGACATAATGATTCTTATCTCACTGCCAGCTAGGTATACTGAAATGTTTGTTTTAAACTCGTTTTGACTTGGAAGTATTTGGATCAATTGGTCAATTGAGCAATCTGCCTACAAAAGTAAACGTATTACCATTGAGCAATAGTAACCTTTCATGCGTGGCAAGCGTAAAGGCTAATATTTGCTTTACAGCTGCAAATATTCATGTAACATGCATTTGCTATACACCAAGTCATTAGCCGTATTGTATTTGCTTTCTGTAATTTTCACCAGGATGGTAGTTTTATGGAAAGCAAGCGCCAAGTTTCCCCATATAAACACATTTATTTCCAATGCGTTAGCTAGGCGATGAAAGGTTTTGTAGTGTGGGGTCCCACCTTCTCCTAAAGAATCTGCCTCCAGAGATTATTTTAAATAAAAGGGGGAGTTACCAGTGTGAGACAAGTAATAACTGGCAGTCTGCTCTCCTGATCACCTTGTTATTTCTGTGTTTCAGGCGGGCTGGTCTCTGCTATGCCGATTGATAACGGTGTGCCCAAATATACTACATAGCTTACACACTCCAGTAGATATTGGGCATGAGTGGGAAGTCCTTGGCGTCCATCAGTAAGTATATTTGTTCTTAATTTATAGAATAGTAGCTTTTATCATTTAATGGTCATTTACCCACTCTTTAAAAAAAAAAAAAAAAAAAAAATAATTTGGCTTTAGAGAACTGAAGCAGAACTCCATAATAATGGAGTTGTAGGGAAAGATGTCTTTTTATTTAAAAGGTGTCATGATCATAATCTGTTTAGAATTACTAATTGATCATTTAACTGGGGGTGGTAGATGTAACCTCACTAATGTAGCTCCTCAACAGAGACCAGAGCAGAGGTGGAGACACAGAACTAGACCCAAGAATGGCAAGTAAAGCTCAGTTTGTATTTTTACACATAACTGAGCCTATGGGAAAAAGTTTGTGAAAGAGGACTGCCTTCTTGAGTGGTTTTCTGATTCCACACAACCAATATAAATGAATGGGAAGTGGTTTTGATGTGGTATTGAAGCATGCTGGCATTTTTCTTTATACAGTACAACTCTCTTTTGGTGTGACATTATTTACAAAGAGGAAAAAATTGTATTGAAAAACCACAGGCAGAAAAAAAAGTACTTGTCTATCATTTCTTTGAGTATTTTTCATAAATGATCTCATAAAATTCCAAAGGAAGCCAACGCAAACATAGGGAACATACAACCTTCATGCAGTATGGCAAGTTGGCAAGATAAAAATAACTAAATATCATGATTATCACTGCTTAAAAGGAGTCTGTCATCCCCAAAACTGAAATTGAACAATTGACACCTACATATTGGCGACTTGGCATCTATAAAAATCATCCTGACACAGTAGAATTTAGTAAATGTGTTTTTATAGAAAAACATTTTATTACGTATGTAAATGAGGTGGCTTCGGTGAACAATTGATGTGGCCAAGGGCTCATTGCACCTTTCTATCCCTTTAATTACTCCGCCCCTGTCCTCAAGGTGATTGGCATCAGTCTCTGCAGAGCACTGCCTGATCGAGCTCCCCAGCACACACTAATGCTGGTGCGCCACTGTGTGCAGTAGCCGAGGTATTATACCTCCCCTGTGTATAGCCGCTGTTTGCTACAGACAGCAGCTGGCGACCACTATAAACAAGAGGCGGAGATGGGAGCCTGCATACGCTGACATTGTGCGTGTTCTCATCCCTCTTCTGTCAGCATCGGACACCACTGCTTTGTAATCCTGTGTTCAGAGAATGGCTGCTATATTCAGAAGAACGATGCAACCTCGGCCCCTATACACACTGACGCAGGCACTTGGCCACTCCAGTGTTGGTATGTACAGGGCTTTCTTGTTAGATCTGCTAGTGCTCCACAGCGATCACAGCCAAACACCATGAGGACAGGGGAGGAGTAGTGTAATTGAGGGGGCGGAGTGGTGCACCGAGCCCTTGGCCACACCAAGGGTGCAGCAAAGCCCCCTCATTTTTTTTATAATATATACAGTACAGACCAAAAGTTTGGACACGCCTTCTCATTTAAAGATTTTTCTGTATTTTCATGACTTTTAAAATTGTACATTCACACTGAAGGCATCAAAACTATGAATTAACACATGTGGAATTATATACTGAACAAAAAAGTGTGAAACAACTGAAAATATGTCTTATATTCTAGGTTCTTCAAAGTAGCCACCTTTTGCTTTGATGACTGCTTTGCACACTCTTGGCATTCTCTTGATGAGCTTCAAGAAGTAGTCACCAGAAATGGCCTTCAACAATCTTGAAGGAGTTCCCAGAGATGCTTAGCACTTGTTGGCCCTTTTGTCTTCTCTCTGCGGTTCAGCTCACCCCAAACCATCTCGATTGGGTTCAGGTCTGGTGACTGTGGAGACCAGGTCATCTGGCGTAGCACCCCATCACTCTCCTTCTTGGTCAAATAGCCCTTACACAGCCTGGAGGTGTGTTTGGGGTCATTGTCCTGTTGAAAAATAAATGATGGTCCAACTAAAAGCAAATCGGATGGAATAGCATGCCGCTGCAAGATGCTGTGGTAGCCATGCTGGTTCAGTATGCCTTCAATTTTGAATAAATCCCCAACAGTGTCACCAGCAAAGCACCCCCACACCATCACGCCTCCTCCTCCATGTTTCACGGTGGGAACCAGGTATATAGAGTCCATCCGTTCACCTTTTCTGCGTCGCTCAAAGACACGGTGGTTGGAACCAAATATCTCAAGTTTGGACTCCTCAGACCAAAGCACAGATTTCCACTGGTCTAATGTCCATTCCTTGTGTTCTTTAGCCCAAACTTGTCTCTTCTGCTTGTTGCCTGTCCTTAGCAGTGGTTTCCTAGCAGCTATTTTACCATGAAGGCCTGCTGCACAAAGTCTCTTCTTAACAGTTGTTGAAGAGATGTGTCTGCTGCTAGAACTCTGTGTGGCATTGACCTGGTCTCTAATCTGAGCTGCTGTTAACCTGTGATTTCTGAGGCTGGTGACTCGGATAAACTTATCCTCAGAAGCAGAGGTGACTCTTGGTCTTACTTTACTGGGGCGGTCCTCATGTGAGCCAGTTTCTTTGTAGCGCTTGATGGTTTTTGCAACTGCACTTGGGGACACTTTCAAAGTTTTCCCAATTTTTCGGACTGACTGACCTTAATTTCTTAAAGTAATGATGACCACTCGTTTTTCTTTACTTAGCTGCTTTTTTCTTGCCATAATACAAATTCTAACAGTCTATTCAGTAGGACTATCAGCTGTGTATCCACCAGACTTCTGCACAACACAACTGATGGTCCCAGCCCCATTTATAAGGCAAGAAATCCCACTTATTAAACCTGACAGGGCACACCTGTGAAGTGAAAACCATTTCCGGTGACTACCTCTTGAAGCTCATCAAGAGAATGCCAAGAGTGTGCAAAGCCGTCATCAAAGCAAAAGGTGGCTACTTTGAAGAACCTAGAATATAAGACATATTTTCAGTTGTTTCACACTTTTTTGTTAAGTATATAATTCCACATGTGTTAATTCATAGTTTTGATGCCTTCAGTGTGAATGTACAATTTTCATAGTCATGAAAATACAGAAAAATCATTAAATGAGAAGGTGTGTCCAAACTTTTGGTCTGTACTATATATATATATATATATATATATATATATATATATATATATATATATATATAATAAAACTGTTTTTCTATAAAACACTTTTACTTAAAAATCACAGTGGTATGTTATATTTATCTTTATACCCCGATGAGAAGGTATAAAGAGTTTAATTTCACTTTTGAGGCTGACAGACTCCCTTTAACCCCTTCAGGACCCAGCCTATTTTGACCCTAAAGACCTTGGCATTTTTGTCAATTCTGTCCCTTTACGAAGTAAAAACTCTGGAACACTTCAACGGATCCTTGCGATTCTGAGATTGTTTTTTCGTGACATATTGGGCTTCATGTTAGTATTAAATTTAGGTCGATAATATTTGCGTTTATTTGTGAAAAAATCAAAAATATGGGAAAAAATTTGAAAATTTTGCAATTTTCAAATTTTGATTTTTTTTTCTACTAAACCAGAGAGTGATGTGACACAAAATAGTTAATAAATAACATTTCCCACATGTCTACTTTACATCAGCACAATTTTGGAAAAAAAAAAATGTTGGTAGGAAGTTTGAAGGGTTCAAAGTTCATCAGCAATTTATCTTTTTTCCAGCAAAATTTACAAAACCATTTTTTTAGTTACCACATCACATTTGAAGTCCCTTTGAGGGGTCTTTATGACAGAAAACACCCAAAAGTGACACCATTCCAAAAACTGCACCCCTCAAGCTACTCAAAACTACATTCAAGAAGATTATTAACCCTTCAGGTGCATCACAGGAACTAAAGCCACATGGAAGAAAAAAATGAACATTTTTATTTTTCTAACAAAAATTTTCTTTTAGCCTAAATTTTTTAATTTTCACATGGGTAACAGGATAAAATGCATCCTAAAATTTGTTGGTCAATTTCTCCTGAGTACACTGATACCTCATATGTGGTCATAAACCACTGTTTGGGCACACGGCAGGGCTCAGAAGGGAAGGAGCGCCATTTTACTTTTTGAATGGAAAATTAGTTCCAAAAGTCAAATTGCGCTCCTTCTCTTCTGAGCCCTGCCATGCGCCCAAACAGTGGTTTATGACCACATATGAGGTATCAGTGTACTCAGGAGAAATTGACCAACACATTTTAGGATGCATTTTATCCTGTTACCCATGTGAAAATTAAAAAATTTAGGCTAAAAGAAAATTTTTGTGAAAAAAAAAAAAGTACTTTTTTGTTTTCACAGATCATTTTGTGAAGCACCTGGGGGTTCCAAGTGCTCACTATGCATCTAGATAGGTGCCTTGGGGGGTCTAGTTTCCAAAATGGGGTCACTTGTGGGGGAGCTCCAATGTTTGGGCACACAGCGGCTCTCCAAATGCAACATGGTGTCCGCTAACAATTTGAGCCGATTTTCCATTCAATTTGTTTGCGGACACCATGTCCCGTTTGGAGAGCCGCTGTGTGCCCAAACATTGGAGCTCACCTACAAGTGACCCCATTTTGGAAACTATACCCCCCAAGGCACCTATCAAGGCACCTATCTAGATGCATAGTGAGCACTTGAAACCCCCAGGTCCTTCACAAATTAATCCGTAAAAATAAAAAAGTGTTTTTTTTTCCACTTTTTCATTTTTATGAATCAATTTGTGAAGCACCTGGGGGTTCCAAGTGCTCACTATGCATCTAGATAGGTGCCTTGGGGGGTCTAGTTTCCAAAATGGGGTCACTTGTGGGGGAGCTCCAATGTTTGGGCACACAGCGGCTCTCCAAATGCAACATGGTGTCCGCTAACAAATTGTCGGCTCAAATTGTTAGAAGACACCATGTTGCGTTTGGAGAGCCGCTGTGTGCCCAAACATTGGAGCTCCCCCACAAGTGACCCCATTTTGGAAACTAGACCCCCCCAAGGCACCTATCTAGATGCATAGTGAGCACTTGGGACCCCCAGGTCCTTAGCAAATTAATCCGTAAAAATAAAAAAGTGTTTTTTTTTTTTCACTTTTTCATTTTTATCAATCAATTTGTGAAGCACCTGGGGGTTCCAAGTGCTCACTATGCATCTATATAGGTGCCTTGGGGGGTCTAGTTTCCAAAATGGGGTCACTTGTTGGTGAGCTCCAATGTTTGGGCACACAGGGACTCTCCAAACGCAAAGGGTTCCAATTTGTTAGCGGACACCATTGTGTAGTGCATGTCAGGTTGGTGTGCGGTGTGGTATATTGTAGTGCACACACACACACACACACACAATCTCATACACTACAACACACACACACCAACCTGACATAGCCTCCTCAGCTGAGTACGCCCTAGACTGGGATGAGCGGGACGGGCGGGACATTTTGTGTGCTTTGTGCGTGTGTGTAAAAAAAAAAAAAAAAAAAAATCAAAACTTTATTATAGTGTGAGTGTACGTGTGTGTGCTTGGTGTAACCTTCGGCGGTCAGACGTAGGAGGGGGCTGAGGAGATGGAGGAGCCAGAAGCAGCAGCAAGGGGGGTGATCACTGGGGCAGGAGCCGGCAGCAGCAAGAGGGGGTAGGAGGCCGGCAGCATCGGGGGGTGATTACTGGGGCAGAAAGGGGAGCAGGAGCAGGGGGCTGATTACTGGTTTTTTGGGGGGGGGGGGTGTGAACACTGGGAACAGGGGGGGGTGAACACTGGGAACAGGGGGGGGTGAACACTGGGAACAGGGGGGGGTGAACACTGGGAACAGGGGGGGGTGAACACTGGGAACAGGGGGGGGTGAACACTGGGAACAGGGGGGGGTGAACACTGGGAACAGGGGGGGGTGAACACTGGGAACAGGGGGGGGTGAACACTGGGAACAGGGGGGGTGAACACTGAGAACAGGGGGGGGTGAACACTGGGAACAGGGGGGGGTGAACACTGGGAACAGGGGGGGGTGAACACTGGGGGAGGGGGTGATTATTGGGAGGTGGGGGGTGATATCACTGGGACTGGGGGATGGTGGGTTTGATCACAGGAGCAGGGCATTTACACTGAGCCTGCTGCTGCTGTGATCACAGTCCACCGGCTGTCAGAAGGAGAGCAGCAGCCGGTGGATGAAGACGTGGGAGAGGGAGCAGAGGGAGCGGAGGTCGGGGTGCAGGTATGAAAGTGGAGGGGGGGTGGTGAGGGGGGCGGGGGGGATCGCGGGGAGGGGGGGGTCGGGGGGAGTGACGGCAATACTTACCGCTGATCAGCGGTGGCAGCGGCAGACGCGATCCACAGGGTCCACACCAGGGGGTCCGCAGCAGGGGGTCCACAGCAGACGATCTAGGGTTGGGAAGGTGCTGGGAGGTTTCAGCCATCCCTCCATATCTGATTGGGGCTAGTATCCATGTGACGCTAGCCCCCCAATCAGATCTGGGGGGAGGGGGGGAACAGAGGTGACACTCCCCCCAGCCAATGGCTGATGCTGTAAGCATCAGGCAATGCCCAGATTTAAATATTACACCAATTTTCATTGGTGAAATATTTAATTCATACCGATTGGCAGTTTCACTAAAAGTGAAAATGAAACAGCCAATCGGAGGGGTCCCAGGCACGGGGGGGTTAATCCACCCCCCGGGGGGTCGACTTCAGGATGTCCAGTTGCAGTAGCAACTGTGACACCTGAGCGACCCCGCTCGCAGGCGCTGCAGGGGCTCTTTCCCTCCATGTCACAGACGCTGTGACATGGGTCGGGAACGAACTGTTTTCCATGTCACAAACGGTGTGACACGGGTCGGGAAGGGGTTAATAACCTTTTTATACATTTGTTTCTGATTATACATTTTATTGTCATAACATTTTTTTCTTATTGCCTTTTCAGACAGATTCTGAAGATCTTGTCTGCTTATCTCACAAATCTCAATGTCTTGACGATAGGATTACAAGCTTTGACCAGCATTCTTGAATCGGGTACATTCGATAACATTTTTAATCTATGTTTGTTTTTAATTATAATCCTTGACATTTCTGAACAATCTGTCTTTGTAAGCAAGAGCCTGTTTGTTTGCCTCTTACTGGCTGATCTAACCACATAATGGCACGGTTTCTAGACTCTTAATAATCTAGAAATGGAACCGCTAATTTCATATGTCCTGTTTATCCAGTCATTCAACAGTAGAGCTTGTGTTTTGCTAATGTTTTTTTCATCCTACTTTACATTGTTTTTTTTCTTTTATGTCTTGTACTGTTATTATCATTTACGCATGAGGAAAATGGGATATTCAGCAGGTACACTATTAATAAATCAGAGAGTCTTCAGTATTGTTAGTGGAAGGAATTACAGAGCCTAAATTTAAAGAAGCCCTTCTATAAAGATTTTTTTTTTACTAAATCTGTGTATGTGCATGTAGTGCAGTTTCAGTTTGTTGATATATTCACCTCCCGATGCCTTCTCCAGGATCCAGATTCGCTTTGCTCCTTCTTCTCAGTGATGTCACCACTATTCAGACAATCCGGCTCACTTTATGATCTGCATGTGAGCCGGAAGTCTCTTTTACAATGTACAATGTCCTGACGCTCCATAGACTTACATTGTAATAGCCATTTCCCGGTCACGTAGAGCGTAGTGTGACCCGAAAAGTCTGGAGAGCGGTGATGTCACTGAGAAGAGGAGCAGAACTGCGCTGGACACCGGACAAGACTGCAGGAGGTGAGTATATTAATACACTGACACTACACCAAATATATACATAGATTTATTAAAAAAATCTTCATGGGAGGGCTTCTTTAACAAAATGCCTAATGAAAAGGGATATAAACAAGTAATATGATGGGGGGAAGATCCAAAGTCAGACTATTTTCCAGAATAGTTTCTTTATTAATTTCTCACAGATTTAATTGTTTGCTTTCCATTGATAAATGTGTCCATGAACATGTGATGGACACACAGGTACATATCTGATACACATACTGTAACGAGCTGTGCACCGGATGTCCCTCACATGGCCAGGGCCGATATTTACCTCTGGCTTCTTCATTTAGGAACAGCACATTCAATAATGAATATGATCTCTGGGGGTCTTATTGAAATTCATTCAGCAGCCATACTTTCTACTTTTGAAATATTTATATATATATATTTTTTCTCCTAGATGTAATACATTTTCTTGTTTTGGATCATGAAGCCGATGTTTTTCTGTTGATTTTTGAAGCCATGAAGCTGTTTTCAGACAAAGAAGATATTCAGATATATGGCTGCCAAGCATTATATTTGCTTCTAATGAAAGGTATATATGCTGAAATATGCAAATATTAAAGTAGTACTAATTTACTTCTAGAGATGTTATAGACGTCTTAGTGGCTAAGTGTGTCTTCTATGATATGTATAGTTTTATAATGCATCAGTGTGCACAAAGCTTATATGCAAAACAATCAACTAAGAGAAAATGAGTAGAACTTAGAAATCCTGAATTGTAAGGTACTAGTGCTTTGGAGTTATGGCTTATATTACTCTCTTAAAAGTGGTCCTCTCCACCTTGAAGAAGTTGTGTGGCCACAAGATATTGATCTCTTATCTTTAAAGGGGTTTTCCCACAAACAAAAGTTCATTTTAATCAATAAATCTTGGAATAATAAGAAATTTCACAATTGGATGTGTTAAAATAAAGTGTTCCTGTGCTGAGATAATCTTATAAATGTGCCCCTGCTGTGTGCTGTGTAATGGCTGTGTCTGACCGTGCAGGAACATGGTCTGATCATACCACATCTCCTGGGCAGGGGAGGAAGCAAAAAAGTATACAGACATTACAGAATGGGATCACAGATGATTCTTTCTGTGAGGTAAAACATTGCTTAAAACAGGCAGTAAAATGTTTTACCTCACAAAAAGAATCAGCTGTGATCATGTGCTGTAATGTCTGTATACTGTAATGCTTCCTCCCCTGCCCAGGAGCTGTGGTATGATCAGACCATGTTCCTGCACGGTCAGACACAGCCATTACACAGTACACAGCAGGGGCACATTTATAAGATTATCTCAGCACAGGAACATTTTATGTAAACACATCCAATTGTGGAACTTATTATTATTCCAAGATCTGTTGATTAAAATGAACTTTTCGTTCGTGGGAAAACCCCTTTAAGGTAGATAAGTAGATCATCAGCATCAGATTGGTGGGGGTCCTGTACCCGGCACACCCTCCAATCAGATGATATAAGCTCTGGAGGCGGCTGGGTGTACATATTGACTCTGATTCAGCACAACTGACATTATCTACGCCAGCCTTGACAGATCCATAAGAAAGAAATCTGGATTCAATGTGTATGATAAAAAAATGGATACACTTTAAAGAAAACCTGTCAGCAGGATTTATCACTATAAACTTAAAGGTATGGCCATAATGGCGCTATTACACTGATTAAATTGGATTCATTCATGCCTGCCTCATGTGTTTTTACAGGTCGCTGATTATTCAGTGACCTGCCTCCGTTTTAAATGTTAATCCGCCGCCATCATTGGGTGGGCAGCGCGTGCGCAGTGTGAGATTCCACATCTGGTCTTCAATAAAATGGCGCTGAAATTGGCATATGCACAGATCGAGATCTTGGCTTGGATCTCGATCTGCGCATGTGCCGTCTCTGGCACCATTTTATTGAAGACTTGAAGACCAGACATGGAATCTTACAGTGTGGATGCAACGCCAACCCACAGATGACGGCGGCGCGATTTGTCAAAACGGGGGCAGGTCTCTGAATAATCAGTGACCTGTAAAAACACAGGAAGCAGGTGGAGGGGCCAAAGCAGAAGAAAACCCAACCCCCCATGCCTGCCCCGATGCACAGAAGACGTCATCAGAAGACAACTTAAAACCATGATTAAAAAAGAACCAGTGATTGGATTCCTTCAACAAAGGTATCAACTTAATCAGCGTAATAGCGCCATTATGGCCATACCTTTTACTTTATAGTGATAAATCCTCCTGACCGTTTTCCTTTAAGTGCTTCTGTATGCGTCAGTTTTACCATTTGGATCATTTTTTTGTTTACAATTATAAAAGCATTAGGCTCTTAAAAATTCCCAAATTGTGGTGTGAAGCAGACAGGCCTAAAAATCACCAATCATAGTAAATTCCCCTAAAGGTCTGAGGAAATGAAATACACTTCTAGGCATGAATAATCAGTGAGGGCTCAGATTAGGTCAACCTATAAAACCCGTTTTTGACGAGAGTCTCTAGGGTTCAGCTGATTCTGGCCAATGTAATAAATAAGATATCATAATTTTTATAACCTCGGAGCATGTTTTTAATATTTTATTTAAAACCCAGCTTACGTTATGACTGTCATGTTGCCTTATTTTTAGCATTATATTAGGAATACCCATATGAGGGAAATTTTATTTCTGACTTATTGTGAAAGTCTCTAGTCATCAACTTCCTCTTTGACATAGCTAAGCAATGAAACAGGACCAGTCGGTTCCCTTGACATGTCTATTTTAGTCCAGTTGGTATTCTCCCTGAAATAACAATTCTGGAGCATCTTTTCTCAGCGCTCTTTATTTGTTTGATCAAATATATATTGAATTCATATTACTTTTATTTTTTTCCCTTTTGTCCAGTTCCAGAAGAGCAATTAACAGAGTTTGTAGAGAGCAAAGATCATCTGATCATCCTGCAGATTCTTACACAGTATAAAGATACAGAGTCTGTTATTTACCAAGCTTTACGGGTTTTGATCCCATTGGCAGGCCCACGTAAGTTACTATAATATTAGCATTTCAAAAAACACCTTGCTTTTCTTATTGTGTGTGCATGATATGTTCACACAAAGTGTTTCAGGTACATTTTGACCTCTACAGTTCTTCATCCATACACACAACGTACTTTTTTAGGAGATGCTTCATTCTTTAAAATTACATCATGCCCTGTTGCCAATTATTTTTCCACTATGATTTCCTATTGTTCTTCCCTATTGACTTTCATAGGGAACACTGTATCATACAGAGTCACATATATTTCTTTGATATTATTTTCTACAAAAATTATTTTGTGATTGATTACATTGCAAAGCGTCATTAATTGATAAAAGATTAAATAAACCCTTAATGCCCCTCTTAAACCCCGATTCATCCTTTGAGGATTTCTTAAAGTACCATGCCAACCTTTTTTTTTTTTTTAAGATCCTGATGTGTATAAGTGTATGGCATCTAGTACCGGTTGGCGTCTTCATCTGTTTTCAGCTTAGCTCCAGTCGCTCTGTCACCATATAACTGCTTTTGTGCTTTTGAAAGCTGGTGGATTGCTCTGTGTTCCCAAAGTCACTTTTATCAATATGAGTATGGGACTCCTAATGTTGCTACAGAGCCTCGCTCTAAATCCCCATAGACTTTCATTGAGAAGTTTTTAAAAAGTGACCTCCGCTTAACACAGTAATCACTGTGTGACTTGGCAGGTCACAAATGCAGTCTTTCTAAAGTTCATAGAATTTTATTATTGTCTTTTTAACATTTTTTTTAAACCTTTTACATTTGGAAAGATTTCACAAATTGTGCAAAAAAATTCTGCTGTATATAAAATCTTTCCAGTGGGAAACAGTACAAATATTGTGATATTTCGAAAAAGTTCCAAATGATGAATCCGATTAAATCCCACCAACAATGCCGACCTAAAAATAAAAAACAGATGAATATATAAAAAAGTGACAATGAAAAGATAACTATAGATCAGTCAAAAAGCAAACGCAAAGCAAACAAAATGAAGACCGAAAAAAAAATGGAAAAGCAATGAATAATTTGCCTCATTGATGTTTTTACACACAGCTCTACCTGGGGCAGAAACACTACCGCAAGTAAAAGATTTCAATACATTGAATGAGTGAAATTTCATACTTGCATATCAGAATACATATTCTAATGCATTTTTATTGTAACATTAACGTTCTTGTTCTGATCGCTGGTCTGACCCTTTTCAGCACCCATTTGCATGTGGTCATGCACATAGCTTGCACTTTGCACTGAATTTATGTAAAATATGTTATAGTGAAAAATCAAAAAAATGTCTTCTTTCTGTTCCAGCTTGCAATGTGGAAGTTCTTATGTCTGGCAATGTCAGATGTTACAACATAATAATGGAAGCAATGAAAACCTTTCCAAACTGTGAAAAAATACAAGAAGTCTGTTGCTGTTTATTCCAAAAACTTACATTTGGTGAGTAGATGAGTGTGTCAAATCAATTTTCTATATGTCTTTAAAAAAGCAATCAAGCGTTTATTTGGGGAGAAATACCAAATGGGTAATATGTATATTTTACGTGTTTTTGTGTGTATTTAAATTCAATCCTTTATACTGAGGTCATCAAAATATGATTGCTGAGCCCTGTGATTGGCTGCAATGGTCAAGTGCGCTGTAGCTGTGGCATCACCACTGCAGCCTGTCATCAGAACGGGAGCAGTGATGGGGAGCCGGTGCTGGAACAATGTAAAGCTTAGTTTATTTTTAACCTTTTCAAGCCCTACTAAATAATGTATTCTTAAACAATATTAATGGTGGAAAAAAAAAATTTCTTATTTTGTGTTCACATATATTGTAACTAAAATAATAACATTGTTACTTCTTATCTTTTTAAAGGAAGCTTTTTTAACATCCTGGTATTAAATGAAGCCCATGAAGTCATTATAAAAGCTCTGATAAGCTATTCTGCAAATTCAAGACTGCAAGCAGCTGCTCTAACATGTCTGGCTCTTCTTAGTAAGTCTTCACTTCCTCCCATCCTTTCTCTACCCCAAAGAAAAAAAATAGTACATTTTCCTATCACCCATGACAGCACCACAACGAGAGAGGGGATCCGCCCTTCGAGGACAGGAAACCTACAGAATAAAAGGGCGGCACATCTCCACCACCTCCTCAGTTGGTTACCTGTCCTTGTGGGGGAACCTTGTTAAAATGGCGGCAGAAGAAAGAAGGGAAGATTATTCCCAGACCTGGGCCTGTCGGTTTCCAACAGGGCACAGTCTCTGCTGCGGCCGGCGCCAGGGACCTGGAAGCGCCATGGTGGGTCCAAGGGGGCCTGTTCCGTTGGATGGATGCGAGCAGCAGCCGCACCATTACTTTATGGTGGTCTGGCAGCTGCGCATCCCGGTGGCGCAGGACGCTATCCAGGAAATTGCACCCTAAGACGCACGCTGGTGAAAAAAGAAGTAGCGGAGAACCATGTCTTCTAACATGTTTCCGGCTACTGTTTTGTACCAGCTGCGGCCCTAATGACGAGCGTACCGGAGGGTCCTTGATGGGAGAACCTTAGACTTACCTGTTGAAGATCAGGATACGACTGAGCGGTGCCCCTGCCTGGGGTCGGCTGCTCCAGCTCAGTGCATCAGTGGAGAAGCTGCTGTGGAGTGGCGCCCCTGTCTGGGGTCGGCAGCTCCAGCTCTGCACGTCAGTGAGAGAGCAGCTGTGGAACTGCGCCCCTGTCTGGGGTCGGCAGCTCCAGCTCCGTGCATCAGTGGAGAAGCTGCTGTGGAACTGCGCCCCTGTCTGGGGTCAGCAGCTCCAGCTCTGCACGTCAGTGAGAGAGCAGCTGTGGATCTGCGCCCCTGTCTGGGGTCAGCAGCTCCAGCTTTGCACATCAATGGGAGCACCTGTTGAGCTGTGCCCCTACCTGGGGTCAGCAGCTCCAGCTTTTAATCGGCGCACTATTGGAGGCGCACCTGCCTGGGGTTGGCCGCCCCAATATTGCTCTGGCACGGCCGGATGGAGAGGAACAGGCCTGTGACTTGGTCCAGCCTCCGAATCTGTACAGCTGGTGGTGAGTGATCTTCGTGAATGTTTACATTGTTTATGGGGCCCTTTCCTTGTTATGGATACTAGGAAAGGCTGAAGGAAGTTAGCATTAAACTCAGAAATGTGTGTGTGTTCGCTCTGTAAGACCCCACCTGGGCCAAGGGCCTTGTTCTTTAAATTTGGCTTTAGGACGGAAGCTGGACCTTAGACCTCTAGGCTAAAGTTAGCCACATGTCTGGGCCGCACAGAGCCTCATGATTAGGCTTCAGAATTTACCACAAAAATGAGCCTCAATCTGCTCAGTAAATGTTAAACGAACACTGAGGTTTTTACTGTTGTCGTCCAGTCTGTTTACTCTATCCATAGGACGGCACATGGTGTTAATACAGCACATGGTCTCCGTGAAGGTCTGCTGTTCAGCTGCGTCTCATCAGGTGGCTCCTTTGGGTGGGGCAAGTCTGACAATTGAGATTTACCACCCAAAGGAAAGGTTTATCCTTCATTCAGACGGATTACTCTTTTAAATAAAATTCTGAGCGCAGTGCCTCATAAAGCCTCGTTGCGCTTCACAAAGAGCACATCATAGTGCTTCATAGCATAGCGCTTTATAGCACATCACAGTGCCTCATAGCATAGTGCTTTATAGCACATCGTAGTGCCTCATGGCACATCTTAGTGCCTCATAGCATAGCGCTTCATGGCACATCATAGTGCCTCATGGCACATCATAGTGCGCCATAGCATAGCGCTTCATAGCACATCATAGTGCCTCATAGCACATCTTAGTACCTCATAGCATAGCGCTTCATAGCATAGTGCCTCATGGCACATCTTAGTGCCTCATAGCATAGCGCTTCATGGCACATCATTGTGCCTCATGGCACATCATAGTGCGCCATAGCATAGCGCTTCATAGCACATCATAGTGCCTCATAGCACATCTTAGTACCTCATAGCATAGCGCTTCATAGCATAGTGCCTCATGGCACATCATAACATAGTGCCTCATGGCATATCATAGCCTAGTGCCTCATAGCACATCATAGTGCCTCATGGCACATCATAGCATAGTGCCTCATGGCACATCATAGCATAGTGCCTCATGGCACATCATAGCATAGTGCCTCATGGCACATCATAGCATAGTGCCTCATGGCACATCATAGCATAGTGCCTCATGGCACATCATAGCATAGTGCCTCATGGCACATCATAGCATAGTGCCTCATGGCACATCATAGCATAGCGCCTCATGGCACATCATAGCATAGCGCCTCATGGCACATCATAGCATAGCGCCTCATGGCACATCACAGTGCCACATAGCATAGCGCCTCATGGCACATAATAGTGCCTCATAGCGCCTCATGGCACATCACATCACAGTGCCTTATAGCACTTCATGGCACATCACATCACAGTGCCTTATAGCACTTCATTTCACATCATAGTGCCGTATAGCGTCTCATAGTGCTTCATAGTGCCTCATGGCATAGTGCCTCATAGCACTTCATATCGCCTTATGGCTCTTCATAGCACCTCATAGCATAACATATCATAGTAACTCATAGCATATCATAGTGCCTTATGGTGCCTTCATGGTGCATTCATAGTGCAGTATAGCGCCTGGTAGTACCTCATAGCGCTTCACAGTGCCTGTTAGTACCTTATGGGGCCTCATAGTGTCTCTCGGTGCTTCAGGGTGCCCCAGTGCCTCATTGTCCCTCTTTGTAAAGGTACTGGTTACACAACTAAGTTTATGTCTGACAAAACCAAGTTCAGCAACTGTAAACTGTGCATGGCAAGCTTACCGAATTCAAGGGGAAAAATATTCTAGCCTCTATTTTGACAGAGGGTGGCAGTATTCCTGGCTGGTGCTCAGCTGGCTCGGTGGAAGGCCGGTTGGAGGCAGGTACCAGTAAGAGCGCTTCCTTAGTTTTGCAGGTTAATAATAAACGTTGTAGGGTTTCACTCTTAAAGGTAGGAGGCATCACATAGTGCTCATACAGCCATTGTGGGTTTGGTTCAATCAAGCGCAGTTTTATTGCTTTTTACAGGTTGCACAGAAGTCATAAACATTAATATTTCTGGTCTTGTCCACGCGCTGACTAAATAGGACACACCCTGACTACTCATATACGGCTCAGCTAACCCAGCTTGATCAAACAAAACAATATTTATCCAGGGCAACCACTGATACTTGCAGACTCCGCTAAGGTGGAGTCTGGCCTGTGTCTCTGATTAGCTCCGAGACCCATACCGTCTACTCTGCTTTCCAACAGTCTGACTAAGGTGAATGCCTAGCCTGCTCTGGTGCTTAGCTCTCCAGGTGCCCTAGTCAAGACCTGTAAAGCTATTATTTAACCCAGTCCTACCTGGGTTTGCGACAACCCGAAAGGGCTGTACAGATTCCTGACAGTTAGATAATTGGAAATGGACTCTAAGACCTCCTAGTAAATCTTCAGTTCCAGATTGCTATATAGTAGTATAGGTGTTTAAGAAGGTATACAATCAGGTTCCAATTCACATGAAACATCAAATTTCCTGAGAATAGTTCTTGGCATAAAATGAGGATTTAGGCTTTCAGTTTATGTCCTTCCATTTAGATGTTAGTGAGCCTTTAGGCTTTATGGAGAATTATAGTAATTAGGACAACTCTCATATCGAAGGAAGAGGCATTGACAATAGTTTACCTCAACTATTTCGTTATTATGGGCAGATCCATTGAGCGCTGCAGAACTCAATGGGCAGTGAGTAAGAGTTGTGGTCTCCCAAGGTAGAATAAGGAGTCCTGCTATATGTCAAAGTTAATAAGCAGTCTGGCCACAACTCTAAACAAGGCAATATTGCTGTTAATAACTTTAATCTCCTACATTCCAGTAGTAGCATGGTCACGGGTACACACCCGTGGGCTGCCCCTAAAGATCCGGTTCCTCTAACCTAAAGAAGCTTTAGGCAGTATATAAGAGAGCTCCATTCATCTATACATGGTCACCATGTGAAGGGCTTGTCATACAACAGAGTAGCTTTATCTTACGTAAACCATGATGGAGGAACTCTGCCAAGATCCCTAATGACACTTATGTCTAATCAGTTCAGATGGCGAAGTCTCACCTTTTATCTTTAACAGTACCTCCTATAAAGAGGAAGAGAATTGCAAGTGGACCTTTTTAGCCGTAGACTACTGGAACAGTGTCTAACCTGCATTGAATAATCAAGGAATGTGAAAGTGAGTTTTGGATCTAGGCCCATTTTCAGTCCAAAGATGGCACCCTGGGATCTGAATCCAGTGCTTATGGCTCTAACAAGCCTTCGCTTGAACTCATGGATTCAGGGTCTTCACATTAAAGACTATTATCCCGATGGCCCTGACTTCAGCATGGTAAGTTAGTGACATTCAAGCTTTGTCAGTTAATCTTTTGTTTATCCAGATCCTAGAAGATGGGCCGGTTTCGGAGCTACCCTATCTTCCAAAGATGGCTTCCAATTTCCATAGAAGTCAGGAAATTGTGCACCCTACTTTCTGTGCTAATCCGGGGAATCCATGGCAGAACAATAAGAAAGCGGATGTCCCCATCAAGCATTATGTAAGGTTGCGATTTAGTCTTCACCTTGCACCTTCTATAGTCACTATAGGCTTGATCTGGGATCTTCTGCTGTCCTTTCCTTTAGGAAAACTGTTCTACAGGCTGTGGTCCCACCCTAACTTTAACTTTAAAGTTTTTTCTCTGTAAATCTCTCGTTGTGGTGCTGTCATGGGTGATAGGAAAACACTAAATTACTTACCGGTAATATGATTTTCCTGAGCCCCTGACAGCACCCTTATATTCCCTCCCATCACTGGTAGAAGTTGATCACTTCACTTCATTTCCTTCGTGGTGTTTGATTCACGCGGTGTGTAGAAGGAAAAATCATGTGATATTTAACTATTAAGTAGTGTCCTTTCATGCTCTGTAAACAGCTGAGGTGGTTGAGAGGTACCGCCCTTTTATTCTGTGGGTTTCCTGTCCTGAAAGGGCGGAACCCCTCTCTCATTGTGGTGCTGTCATGGGCTCAGGAAAATCACATTACCAGTAAGTAATTTAGTGTTTCTGTACTACACCCCCCAAAAAGAAGTCTGTGCTGTCAAACAGTTAAGCTATTATGGTTTTATATAATGGTTTTAATTGGAAATTCTGGCTTTTTCTTCTCATTATGGTTTAATGCACGGGTTAAATAATTAAATATTTTAATAGATCGAACTTCTACAGGCATGACGATATCAAATATGTTCTTATTTATTTTGTTTCTTATTTCTTTACTGGGTATAAGGGGGGGACTTAAATTTGTATTTTAACTTATTTATTTTTTAAATATGGTAACTTTTTTTTAAAAATTTTTTTTTAGCTATTTTATCTGACTTGAACCAAGTCATTTGATCACTTATACTAATTCTGCAAGTAGTGCAGTATATAGTTAAATTGAGAGTCTCCAAAAATGACCAGTATCAGAATGAGCTTCATAGGGGGATCAACAGGGACTATAGGGGCTTTCAGCAGGACCCTGGCTAACCAGAGGCGTAGCTAGGGTTTTGGTTGAGGGGGGTGAAACTTCTGAGTGGGCCCCTAACCATGTAACCCTGATTACAAGTATGGTGGCGCACCCAGATAGTGGATATAGGAAAACCTCAGCACTATTCAAAGACCAGCACTGATATTCCCGTCATATGGTGACCTATATTGATAGATGCCAGTCCTGCAGAACATATAAGAGATCACAGCACAGTTATATATAGTGACTTACAACTGACGTTCTTTCTGATTAAATTGTTCACTTTTCCCGTGTTTTCCATCTGGCCCAGACCGACACGACAACTTCTCCATCCAGGACTCATCTGTAGAGATCACAACACAGACACATTTGGCTCCTTACATTTCAGGCACTGTCCCCATCTATTCCTAACCTTCACAAAGTCATCATCCTGCTGATACCCCAATACCGTGCCTCTGTTGCTGTATGTGTCCCTATTACTGAACCTTCTGTGTGCCCTCTAGATGGTAAAACAAACCTCTAGAATATAGTAATGTCGTGTTCAAGTGCCCTAGAAAACAGTGCCCACATTTTGCCCCCTAGAAAGTAACAATGCCTTCTCTATTCCCCTTTGACAGTCACAATAACCTGAGTTCCCCTATAACGATAAATGCCCACTTAACATTTAATAATGTCCTGAGTCTCCCCTCATGTGCAGCTCCTCTCTACACAGTATGATGCTCTCTTATACACAGTATAATTCCCCCACACACAGTGTACTATAGTATAATGCACCCCATAGGCAGTCTGTAGTATAATGCACCCCATAGGAAAAAAATAAGTAAACACAATACTCACCTCTCCTCCTCATTCCCCTGCTGCTCCGAGTGCCCGCACTTCACAGAACAGCAGGCCAGGCGCCAAGTGATCATAGAATCATAGACTGGTAGAGTTGGAGGGGACCTCCTGGGTCATCTGGTCCAACCCCCTGCTCAAAGCAGGATTCACTAAATCATGTCAGACAGATATCTGTCCAGCCTCTGTTTGAAGACGTCCATTGAAGGGGAACTCACCACCTCTCGTGGCAGCCTGTTCCACTCATTGATCACCCTAACTGTCAAAAAGTTTTTTCTAATATCTAATCTGTGTCTCCTCCCATTTAGTTTCATCCCATTGCTTCTAGTCTTTCCTTGTGCAAATGAGAATAAAGCTGACCCCCCCCCCCCCACAGTGTGACAGCCCTTGAGATATTTGTAGACCGCTATTAAGTCTCCTCTCAGTCTTCTTTTTTGCAAGCTAAACATTCCCAAATCCTGTAACCGTTCCTCATAGGACATGGTTTGCAGACCGGTCACCATTCTGGTCGCTCTTCTCTGAACTTGCTCCAGTTTGTCGATGTCTTTTTTAAAATGTGGTGCCCAAAACTGGACGCAGTATTCCAGATGAGGTCTGACCAAAGAGGAGTAAAGTCCGATAATGACTTCACGTGATCTAGACTGTATGCTTCTGTTAATACATCCCAGAATTGTATTTGCCTTTTTTGCTGCTGCATCACACTGTTGACTCATGTTCAGTCTATGATCTATTCGTATACCCAAGTCTTTTTCTCATGTACTGTTGCTTAGCTCTATTCCTTCCATTTTGTATATGCTTTTTTCATTTTTATTGCCCAGATGTAGTACTTTGCATTTTTCCCTGTTAAAAACCATTCTGTTAGTTACTGCCCACTGCTCCAGTTTATTTAGGTCTTTTTGAATCCTCTCTCTCTCTTCTCTTGTATTAGCTATCCCTCCTAGCTTTGTGTCATCAGCAAATTTAATCAGTTTACCCTCAATTCCTTCATCTAAATCATTGATAAAGATGTTGAACAATACAGGTCCCAGGACAGAGCCCTGTGGTACCCCACTTGAGACATTCATCCAACTGGATGTGAAGCCATTTACGACCACTCTTTGAGTCCGCTCACTAAGCCAGTTATGAATCCACCTAACAGTTGCCTTGTCCATTCCATACTTGTCAGTGATTCTGTCATAGAAGGAAATTAAGTTAGTCTGGCATGACTTGTTAGTTACAAACCCATGCTGACTCTGGTTAATCACTTCATTCTTATCCAGGTACTTACATACATGTTGGTTAATAATTTGTTCAAAGATCTTCCCTGGTATAGAAGTCAGACTCACCGGCCTATAGTTGCCTGGGTCCACCTTCTTCCCCTTGTTGAAGATAGGAACAACATTTGCTCTTCTCCAGTCTTCTTGGACTTCTGTTCTCCAAGAATTTTCAAAGATTATGGAGAGTGGTTCTGAAATTTTTTCTACGATCTCCTTCAGTACTCTGGGGTGTAATTCATCTGGACCTGGAGACTTGAACTCATTTATGTTAGCTAAATATTCCCTCACAATCTCTCTGTTTACAGATAACTTGGATTCTTCTATTCCTTTAATAGGACAATGAAGATCAGTTGATGTTACATTTTCTTTCTGAGAGAAAACAGATGCAAAATAGGAATTAAAAAGTTCGGCCTTCTCAACATCCTTTCTTACCATTTCACCATTTTCATCCTGTAAAAATCCTATAGCATCTTTGACTTTTCCTTTACTTTTGACATACCCCCAAAATCCTTTTTTATTGCTTTTGACATCTCTTGAAAGCCTTAATTCATTGTCAGCTTTAGCTAACCTGATACGTGCCCTGCAGGATCTGCAGACTGCATTATAATCTTCTTTAGATATGCCTCCCTCTTTCCATTTGATAAACATTTCTTTCTTTCTTTTTAGCATGTGTTTAAGTTCTGTGTTCATCCATCCTGGTTTCCTTAAATGCTTCCTATTCTTCCTACTTTTCGGGATTGTTAACGATTGTGCTTTGAGAATCTCATTTTTAAAAATTTCCCATCCTTCCTGGACATTTTTGTCCTTAAGGACATCCAGCCATTGGATCCCTCCTATTCTCTTTCTGAGTCGCTTAAAATCTGCCTTTCTGAAATCTAACCTTGAACTTTGAGTCTTCACATGTATTCCTCCTCTAGTTATCCAAAATTCTATAATAGCATGATCACTGCTTCCTGGGGTTCCAGCCACTTTTACCTCCTCAACCATTTCCTCCCTGTTTATAAGGATTAGATCCAAAGTAGCAGATCCCCTTGTTTTCTCCCCTACCTTTTGGAAGATAAAGTTGTCAGCAAGAGAGGATAAGAATTTGCTTGACCTGTTAGTTTTACTTGAGAGAGATTCCCAACAAATGTCTGGATAGTTGAAATCTCCCATGACCACTACATCATATTTTTTGGAGAACTTGGTCATTTGATACATAAAGAGTTCATATCTTCAGCTTGCCCAGGTGGCCTGTAGTAAATGCCTACAATGGTGTCCTTTACGTTGTTCTCTCCTTGTATTCTTACCCAAACAGTTTCCACAGAACTCCCAGTCTCTGAAGCTTCAATCTCTGTGCAGATATTCGCTTTTCTAACATACAATGCGACACCTCCTCCTCGTTTATCAAGTCTGTTTCTTACAAATAAGTTGTATCCTTTTAGCCTTTTATTCCAATCATGTCTATCGTCCCACCAAGTTTCAGTGATTCCAATGACATCATATTCCTTTTCCTGCATTAGTAGTTCCAATTCTCCTTGTTTGTTGCCCATGCTTGGTGCATTTGTATAAAAACATTTTAGTTTGTGATTGGTTTCTCTTCCTCCTTCTTGATGACGTCAAACACAGAGGGGGAATGATGAGAGAGGGAGCGTAACTCCGGGTAGGCCCCCTCAGAGCGTGGGGCCCGGGGCCTCTGCCCCCCGGTAGCTATGTTACTGGTAGGAACCCATTGGTACTCCGCCATCACATTACGTGGTCAATTGTGTCATTTAAATGCTACTTTTAATCATTGACAGCATCATTATAAAATTTAAATCGCAGTGTTTGAAGTTCCTTCTGGGTATGATTCAGCCTCCATTCCTGATAGTGCCTTATACATACCCTGCGACAATATCTTGTAAAGTTATATTATTTGGTCGCTAAAGGTTTATAGGTCACCTACTGCTTCTAACACAGATGCACATTATGGAAAACGAGGTCCAGGGGCTTTATAAGAATATTTTCAGTGTATCACAAATCAGATGTTTTGATGGATCTACCCCTATGACCTTAGCCGTGCAACTGTTCTTATGGAGAAGTCCATAAGGATGAATGAGTCGGAGCCCAGAAATGGCATTTTCTAGAAGTTTTAGGAAATAATGCTCCTATTTTTTTTTTATTGCTACAGGAAGAAAAAATAATAATTGCACAACTTGTCTACAATTGTTGCAACTTATAATCTAGTCCTGAATTTAAAAATGAGGCTTTTGAACCCTTGTTAAATATCTGCTCTATAACCCTGTGGGTTGTTATGTTGTGGATGTAGCTGTAAATTTTAAACTTTATTTTGCTATGATTGAAATTTGGTGGTGAAAAATCCACGGCATTTACTAAACAGATAACCCTATTCATTGTTCTGTACTCTATTGTAGTGTTTAATTCTGAAGAACAAATACACAATGTGTGAACTTACCCTCAGAAAGATGCTTTGAAGTCCAACTAAATTGTATGTTTAGCAGGATTGGCCAAATATACCTTTTGGTCATTTAGCCCTGTGGCATGTCCTGCTTTGCCATGCAGTTTGGTTGGTAGTAGTGTTATTAGTGCTTGCCTACTACAGATAATGGATTTACTTTAAAGTATTCCCAAAGTTACTATTTCCCTGCTACATGTAATCTCACTTTGCACTATTTGGTTGTGATATGGTTGTTTTTTTACATTTTTTTCATATTTTAATCTCTATTGTTTTTTTATTTTCTATATAAAGCGGAAACTATATTTTTGAACAAGGACTTGGATGATGGAGAAGATGCCGACAACATTCGAGGGCAACTGTATTGGTTTGAAGCTTCATTTAAAGCTTTAAAACTTCATAAGAAGAACACAGAAGTCCAGGTTGGCAAATAGATGCTTAACATCTGGCAATTGTATTTATTAGCGAGATTGTCCCATCAGATGTGGCATAACTTCAAATATACAGTTTTGTAAAGGGAATCCACATGTACACAGCTATCAAATCACTCAGACGTTGATAAATATCACTTGGATAAGACATCATGTATGCCAGTCTTGGTACTCCCGTTAATGAGTTAAAAAAAAGTGGAAAGTATGCTGCCAAATCTGAAGCCCTGCTAAGCTTTCTGTAGAGAACGAATGCTCCACCATCTTGCTTAGTACCACTTTTGCCACTTCTAGGAATTACTTGGGCTCACAGCCGTCAGACAGTCACTAATTAGACATTGATGTTAGAGATGGTAGGAATCGATTTGCATTACCTGGTCTAGAGGTCCGTAACCTGTGGCCATCAGACAGGAGCTCTGTGAACCACCTCTTACCTGATGGGATCTATGACTCCTCTTAATTAGCTGGCTTGGTGCAAAGAGTAGCCACAGATGCCGCGAGGTAAGAGGCAGTTCTCAGACCCCCCCCCCCCATCTAATGGCACAAAATACTAACCTGGCCGCTGTAACCGGTGTTGAGTCAATTCTCACCATTTCTAATTGATGGCAGAATTTATTATAAATGTTTGTCATGAGACAACCCTTCAACGATACACTAAACATTTACAAAATACAAATATTCCAACAATTCATCAATTAATATTCATTTTTCCTTTGGTCCTGATTGTCCTACACAGCAGCTCAAAGTAAGAAATGTATAAATACATTTCTGTGTGTCCAAGGAGCTCAGCCATCCTCTTTCTCTTCCTCCCTGTCTTGTGCCTGGCTGTAAGGGCTTATTCACAAAACAAGATTTCTGGTCCTTGTTCTGCTTTGCAGTGGAACTTTAAAAAAAAAGTAATTGAACCATTCAGATATAATTTATTTATGTATTTATTTTTGACGGATCTATGTCCATTCTGTTCAGCTCGATGCTTGTCCTATTTTGGTACATTTTTGCAGTTCATAATTAGCCATTCAATGTGTTAGGCTTTGTTAAAAATGGATGGCGCTGAAAAACTATCCATTTTTAACCGATTCATTTTTAAGTCAGCAAAAATTAACAGTCGTCTGAATGTGCTCTAGGACAACCATCTACAGGAGGACATGTAGATTATGGTTTGTCTTTCAATTGGTACAGATCAGTAGAAAATTGTGTTCTCTTAAAGATTTGTAGAAGACAATTTGTTTCAAAAATCTGCAGACTGATAAGCAGTGTGGACTGGTTTATCTCTATTTCACTTTTATCGATTAGATTTAGTGTTCATTTAATGCTTGAGTACAACTCAGTCGATGACATTATTGTGGATCTCCGTTGCCGGACTTCTACGAGCCTTACTTTTTTTAGCAAGTGAAAAAAAAAAATCCCTTTAAATTGTTAATTTTAATACTAAATGTATTGTTTTTCTTTCATTTTCGATGCAGAATAGTTTTACTCCAGATGCAAAAAAACTTTCTCTACTGTTACATTTAGGAGGGTAATCGTTTTTGTTCTTCTATATGAGATCTGTTCTGACAACTTTTTAGAAAAAAACTGCTTTATCAATGGGATCTCTTCAAAGTGCAGTTTAAGCCATTAATAGCTAATTGGTCTGTTAATGTTAACTTGGTGTTTAATGTATTTCACATCAATTCTTTTAAGATGATCTTGTTAATTTCTGCAATTGATTTTTATATCTAAATAAGGTTTGTAAAACTCCAAGACCTCTTGCACCTTTAACCATTAAATGCGACCATTAAAGGGAATCTGTCATGTAAAAAAAGCTGTATTAACCTACAAATGTGTGGTTAATTTGCAGGTTAATAGCATTCTAAAGATGTCTATCTCCCATACTGAAAGTCTGGAAATTAACTTTATTTCAGTCAGAGGCAAGACTTCAAGTCAATACTTGGTACATAGTGAGCTGTGGCTGCTCACTATGTCCTGAGTGGTGACTGAAGCCACACCTCTATGACTGCAACCATAGGCTGCTGGAAGGAATAAAGTTAATTTCCTTCTGGTATTGGGGCTTTTAGTGCTGTGGCTGCACAGCTTTATAACTCTATTAAATCTGCATATTATCTCCATATCTGCAGGTTAATAGTGTTTTTCTCTAGTAACCCCCCACGACCCCCCACAGGAGGATGTCACCCCACCCTAAAATAGACAGGAAACACAAAGAGGTCAAATAGCCCCTCCATCATCCTCCCTCCAGTGTTTTTTCCTGTCCCTTTTGGGATGAAGAGGTCATCCTGTGGTGCTCTGTGCTGGCGGCAGGCACAAAATCTCACTTGAAAGCTGGGCAGCTGGGAACGATTCTATGTTCTCCTCCTTGTGGCTGCTCCCGTCTCCTCCGGGACTCTGGACTACCCATCCAGCCCGCACCCGCGGGTAATGTCTGGTGGATACTAGGTTGGAGGCCTCCTTCAGCTATCCAACCCCCCCCCACCCCCCACCCCCCATGTAGCTTCCGGGATGCTGATTACTGGGAGAGTTCCGTGTCTCTGCAGCATGTGGAGTGCTCTCTCTCGGCGCCGGAAGTTATGTCAGACGCCGGTATTCATTCCCGTGACGTCACTTCCGGTCCTGCGTTCCACGCTGGAACACATAGCTAAATGAAGGCTGGAAGCTCCCTGGCCACCGGCAATGACGTTATCCGGCGTGTGTCCCACGCTGGAGCGCACAGAAAGGCTGGGAATGAGGAATTGGCGGCATAGGACCGTCAGTATCGCAGGATTACCTGCCTTACACCTGAACACAGGGGGAGGAGCTTCCTATAAGAAAAGGAGGGCGCCGGTCCGGTCGCCTATATAAGGCCCTGGACAGAAGACATCCTAAGGTAGGACCAAACCTTTGGTGATATACACATGGATGGGTTAAATTCTTCCCGCTCCTCATCTGCAGAGCCCGGCGCTGTTCCAGTCCCAGTAAGTCTCTCTGGCATTGGGGTCCTTTCCTGAATGCAGGTGAATTATATGCTATCATATTCCTTCTCCCTCTTTTTTAGGGGGACAAGGATCCTGCACCAAGGAGTAAAATTAACTGCAAATGCGCTATATGTGAGAAAAAACTGTCGTCATCAAATAAGAGACCGCTGTGCCAGAAATATACAGAGAAAATTCTTAGAGCTGAGCAACCATCCCTAATAGAAGAAATTAAGGGAATAGTTCACCAGGAAGTTCAATCCTCCATGACCTCATTCTCCCTTCCCACCTCCAGTACATCTCTGTGGGCTAAGAAAAGGAAGATTTCCCAAGAAGAGGTCAGAGATTCGGATTCTCAGGACGAAATGTCCTTACTAGAAAACACCCTAGAGGAAGGTGAAGTAAGCCCTGCAGAAGGAGGGCCAAGAAAGTAAGAAATATTACTTTCCCTCAGAATATATGCAGGAACTCCTTACAGCAACTCCTTACTATGGAGGTGGAAGAAGAGAAAACCTCCAGAACTGTCCAGGAGGAAATGGTTGGTGGTCTTCGGTCCAAAAAGAAAATGGTCTTTCCCATACTTAAGAATATCCAGGACCTGATCCTAGAGGAGTGGGAATCCCCGGAGAAATGACTGAATATTCCAGCGGAACTTAAAGACAGATTCCCAGTGGATGAAGAGACCTCCAAGTGTTGGACTGAAGTACCGAAGGTTGACATCCAGGTAGCCAGGGTCGCTAAGAAAACAACGCTACCATTTGAAGACTCTTCACTGCAGAAAGACCCTCTGGACCATAGAATAGACAGTCTCCTTAAAAAATCTTGGGAGACGTCGGCAACCCTGATAAAAACAAATGTAGTTTACCGTGCGTGGCACGTTCTATGTCCAGATGGCTTAACCGGCTTGAGGAACATGTTAGTATGGGTACCACTAGAGAAGGCTATACTAGCGTCTCTACCTATCCTTCAGAAGGCCACGGACTTCCTGGCAGATGAATCAGCAGAATCCGTGAGGGTCGCAGCCAGGTCATCAGTCCTGTCCAATTCCACAAGACGTGCACTTTGGCTAAAATCCTGGAGTGGAGATGTAACATCAAAAATAAAACTCTGCTCTATTCCCTTTCAGGGGGAATATATTTTCAGGTCTGCACTTCACGATCTTCTGGAAAAAGCAGCGGCAAGAAAAAATGTCTACCAGAACCCAAAAATTATTGGAAGAGACCCTTTCGTCCTCCTCAGGAACAAAACCCTCAGTACAGGGAGAAAGGGAAGTCTGGTCAGTGGAGCTATCCCAAAGGAGGGAAAGGAAGGAATATTTTTTTCTCCCAAGGGCAGCGACAACACAAGCCATAACGCCAAAATAGTAGGAGGCCGTATTTCAAAGTTCCTTCCTCGGTGGCAGGAAATTTGCTCCAACCCATCTTAAAATCAGACCAGGACGGAGTAAAGATCGAATTTGCCTCCTATCCTCCACGACGAATAAGAATGACACACCTATCCTCTCCAAAACTAAGAGCCGCTCTGATGTCCGGTCTGATGGGCCTGCGATCGTCGGGAGTGATTTCCCCAGTTCCAGAATCAGAAAACAACAGGGGTCATTATTCCCGTCTGTTCCTTGTAAAAAAAAAACAAGTGGCGTCTACAGAATCATGATAAATCTAAAGCCTCTGAACTAATACATTATCCACAGAAAATTCAAAATGAACCCGATCAGTTCAACAGTCCCCTTAATAGGACGAGGATTCATAATGGGTACCATCGATATACAAGACGCGTACTATCACGTCCCTATCCATTCAAGATACCGAAACTTCTTAAGATTCGCAGTAGTCCAGGGAAAACAGATACTACAATATCAGTTCAATGTCTTACCATTCGGAATAACATCAGCACCGGAAATCTTCTCAAAGATTATGGTGGAGGTCGTAGCCTCCATCAGGGGAGAAAATATATGCATTATCCCATACCTCGACGACTTTCTGCTTGTGAGTCCCTCAACATAATCTCTGTTCGAAGACCTACAGAAAACGATCCAGATCCTAACTTCTCTGGGATGGTTGATAAATCACCAAAAATCAGACCTTATCCCCTCTACAGGGAAGAAATTCCTAGGCGTTCTACTAGACTCCTACAATCAAACCTCTTTCTTACCAGAAAAAAAACAGGTTCTGTTAAGATCCAGGATAGCTGTTCTACGGTCACGGGGAAAGGTATCTCTAAGATTCGCAATGTCTGTCCTCGGCTCCATGACAGCCTGCATTCAATCAGTAGCTTGGGCCCAGGCACACACCAGAGTTCTGCAGACATATATCCTCGCACACTGGGACGGATCCCCAGAATCCCTAATTGAGAAGATTGTGATACCAGCTTGTGTAAAGACGTTCTTAGCTTGGTGGCTCAGACCAGAGAGCCTAAGGATGGGAGTTCCTTGGATCCAGGACCCTCTAGTGACGGTAACCGTGGACGCCACCAAAAGAAGTTGGGGAACTATAGTCTCCCAGGTTTCCTTTCAGGGGCACTGGATGAAGGAAATCAGCCAGCAATCCTCCAACTCCAGAGAACTAAAAGCAGTGGAGGAAGCGCTCAAAGCATCATCATCAATGATCAGAGGTATGCACGTAAAAGTCTACTCAGACAATATTGACTACAGTTGTCCACCTTTGCCATCAAGGAAGCACAAGGTATGAAAACTTAAAAGGCATCTCAGCGAGAACATTATCCTGGGCAGAAGAACACCTTCTCTCTTTATCAGCTCTGCATATAAAAGGCTCATTCAACATCCAGACGGTGGGGTTGTCCTGAAGTAGATTTCTTTGCAAATCACCAGAACTGCAAAGTGGATCAATACTTTTACCTGAATCCAGACGATGCCGGCCTAGGAGTAGATGCGCTCGCCCATCCCTGGAGATTTGAACTGGCCTATGCCTTTCCTCCCATTCCTGTTCTCCCCAAGACATTGCAGAAGATAAGAACCGAGAGAGTAAAAGTTATCCTGATCAAGCCATTGTGGCCGAAGAGGAACTTGTTCGGCGCGCTAAGCAACCTAGGCGTAGAAGGTCCCCTGGTCCTACCAGCAATCAGAAACCTTCTCTATCATGGTCCAATACTCCCATCTGGATCCTGGGAGTCTACGTCTAGCGGCCTGGCTTCTGAGTTTACGATCCTGAGAGCATAAGGCCTCTCGGACCAGGTCATCCAAACCCTACAAAAAAGTAGGAAACAGGTGATCAATTCCATATACTGCAAAATCTGGAAAACTGTTTTGACATGGTGCCAGCCGAATGCCCCTGACCTCCATCATCCTGATGTGGGTCGGATCTTAGACTTTCTGCAGGAAGATCTAGAAAAGGGTCTCAGACCTAGTACACTCAAGTATACACAAATCAGCCTTATACATACTCAAAAAGAGAGGAACATTACTGACAAACTGGACAGTGCCAGAATCAGCATAAGTATACAAACTCCAGGAACATGGTCAAAAAGGAGGAATGAAGGAGCTTAAATGGTAGAAAACAATGAACAATTTTATTACATCAAATAATTTAACACCACGTAATAAATAGTGTGATCATAGCATAGACAAAAGGGGTGCATGATGTCAGGAAACACAGCACCCTATAGCCCACAAACCTGTACCCACTGCATGAGAATGTAATCAGTGAGTTTATCACTATCATGCGCCCACAGTTCTTATTGTTTTCTATAAGTATGGACCTATTGTCTTGGAAAACAGCCTTTCTGATATCAATCACTATGGCCAGAAGAGTGGGAGAGATCCAAGCCATCTCAATAAACGAACCATACTTAAAAATCCTGGACGACAGAATTGTTCATCAGCTGGACCCTTCTTTTCTACCAAAGGTAGTATCAGAATTCCACAGGTCCCAAGAAATAGTTCTACCTTAGAATTAGAATGCTTATGCAGCTTCTAATTTATTTATCATGCTATGGTTAGGATTAGCCAATCTCTCCATTTAGGGAACTCGTCATGCTAAAAAATAGAATTAGACTTACCGGTAATTCGGTTTCTAATAACCCACCACGACAGCACGGGTTATTCCCTCCCTGGTCTACGGGCCTAGAACTTCTTTAATTTAAATATTAATAAATATAATTTGAAGCATCCATACTTGTGTGGTCCTTTATAAAACACTGGAGGGAGGATGAGGGAGGGGCTATTTGACCTCTTTGTGTTTCCTGTCTCTATTAGGGTGGGGTGACATCCTCCTGTGGTGATGTCTTGGTGGGTTATTAGAAACCGAATTACCGGTAAGTCTAATTCTATTTTTTAGCATGACGAGTTCCCTTTAAATGGAGAGATTGGCTAATCCTAACCATAGCATGATAAATAAATTAGAAGCTGCATAAGCATTCTCTGAATTGTATTCATGATAGATTAATAAATATTGTACTGATGGAAAATAGTACAAAGTGAAAATCATTTGTAAACTTTTAAGAATATTATTATTTTTTTTTTTTACATTTTTACTATTCTCATTACCAGGAAGCTGCTTGCTGGTCCTTGAATAATCTTCTTATGTACCATCCTGAGCTTCATGATAGAATTGGAGATGAACAAAATCAGTAAGTAATAATCGCTATTTCTTATATGGAAATGTGGTAAGGCCCTTGAGATGTAACCATACGTACCTCCATCAGGTACCCTTTACACAGAGAAGTCATGCTGTCCATGCTGATGCATTCTTCTTCCAAGGAGGTTTTCCAAGCAACCACAACTGCTTTGGCCACTCTGTCTGGACACAATGGTAAGTGTGCTTTCAGTTAATTTTCATTGTGTAAAACAATGAGTCCAGCTATAATTTGGCTAAATGATGCAGTTAGTTAATATTCAGATAAAAATGCCAGGCTCTATAAGCATAGCTTTTGATAAAAACTTTTAAACACTGGCTTGTGTATCGTTGCTTTTCTGATAACTGGTAAATGGGCCAACCAATTGTTATACAGTATCTTCATGATTACCAAACAATCCTATCAAAAACAAAGACCTCTGTTTTACAAAATCCCACCAATTTTATTGATACATAAACAACAAATAAAAACATAAAAGGCCTATGAGGCGATGCATCACGTGGCATGGCCGTACATGGTTAGTAAAGAACAACAGGAATTAATACAACATGATTTTTATGCATATAATTCTATAATGTCATGTCCGCTCATAAGAGTCTGAAAATGTCTGCCAAAATATACATAGAAGATGGGTAGAATCCCAAGGTAGTTTAAACACAATATATTTACCTTGAGTGAGAATAGTATAGTAGAGTAAATTTGAAAATAAAGTGCATATAAAAGGAGTAACGTGCAATTTAGGCTATGTTGCCATGAAAAAGCAAATGAAACAGAATTGTCACATGATACAGCAAATGAGTTTAATACAACACTCTTTAAAAATCACTGAGAAAGATTGCAATGTTATATTCCTACCAAAAAAATCCTAATCCAATAATATACTGCCACCTAGTGACGCTTGTTATAAAAGCTAGACTAATGCTCAAAAGGAATCCTTTTTATTAACTTACTCCACTAGGACCTTAAATTGAAATATTAATATAAGGTTACATAAAAAGTGAGATATTGGATATGGACATGCAAAATACCTCCAAAAATAAATGTTTGGTAGAATGTATACTACAGCACAGGGATAAGGTGCATAGAAAATCAATACTGGTGTATGAATCTCATTAACCTATAAAGTGCAAACAGATACATTCTCAATGGAGTTCATCCCATGTGCTGTGCAGTATCAGCATGTGCCATATCTACCACACACATCCAGGCATGCTGATTACCCCTGTTCAGCACTGGTCAGTCGCGTTCTGAATTCCCCTGACCGCGTTTCGCGTAGGCTTCTTCTGAAGGGGTAATCGTTATGCCTGGATGTGTGTGGTAGATATGGTACATGCTGATACTGCACAGCACATGGGATGAATGCCAATCGACTCACATGTGACCTATATTTGATTTGACTTTTTGTCTTTTACAGTCATATTGCTTCTCAAAAATAATTGTGCGATAGCAAGTCACAGACCACTCAAATGACTAGTGTTTGTTTTAAAGAAGGCTTTTTACCTGTTTCAGTATGTTAAACAGGCCACCTCCATAGATTATTATTATTTTTTTTTAATTTTTCTTCTCCGATGCGCAGATATTATTTTGTAATGTTTCGATTCTAATTTTCACCTAAGACCAAGGGGGCATTAGCAGAGATTCTTCTCTGGTGGTGGTTACATCTTCCTTGCATGATGTTGATGCAGTGGGAAAAAAAGAGAACATGTCTCCAGAGAAGGTCAGAAATGGCTTTTTGAGTTTGAGCTAAGTAATAACACACTGCCCTGCCCTGCTCTTCTCACTGATCTCTCTGCCAGCATTTACTGTGATTAGAAAGGGGGAAGGAGGAGTAGAGGTGTGCTGTATGTTATTACAAACTCCTCTGCAGCTCACCTCTCGCAGCACTGTGAGAGGAGAGCTGCAGAAGTGTTTTTTAATGAGCTCCGCTCTGCTCCCCTTCTATACTTGTAATCACAGTAGTTGTCAGCAGTGAGATCAGTGAGCAGAGGAGGGCTGTGTCATTACACCTCACTCAGAGAAAGCTTGTTTTGACCTTCTTTGGGGGCATGTTCTTTTTCCCCCCTGCATGACACATTCTGCTTATGATTAGTAAACATCATGCTAAGTAAAAAGTACACCCCCCCCCCCCCTACAAGCAAATCTCTGCTAATGCCCTCTTGGTGTTAGTGAAAATTGAAATCTTATCTTTACTACCTAATATCTCCACAACAGAGATGAGAAATGAAAGAATATAAACTACGTTTTATTCCGCTCTGCAGCCACTATTCCATGATGTGGCCTGTTTAACTTGCTAAAACTGGTGAAAGGTCCTATTTGTTTATTTAAACTATGACATGTTATTAAAAAGTAAAACTTCATTGTAAATATGCTCCAAATTTCTCAACTTTACCTCATTTCCAGCAATTATTAGAAAGATTTTATTGGAGAAAGGCGTTCATATCAATGTGCTTGAAATCATGAAGGAACATCTAGATTCTCCCGAAGCAGCAGAAAGTGCCTGTCGAGTCCTTTTCCAGCTTTTTAATGGAAGGTATGTATACATTTTATACTATTGAATGAACATCCTAGGAAGTTTTTGTTAAAACACTAATTTCACATTTGGCATACATGCTGTGGAAAGACAAGTTGGGTCCATAAGATTATGAAGAATGAAGTAATTACAAACTGTTTGCATTATCACTAGAAAAGAGCCGTGCTATGAGTTTTCCAGATTTTGCTTGCAGACTGCTGGAGGTTCATGACATTCATGACCTTAACATGTATTAACTGGAAATACTGTTCAGAGACGCTGTATTTCTTAAAGGTAATCTGTCACCGAGTTTTTGCTATTTAATCTGTCAGCACAATAACATAGGAGCCAAGACTGCTGCACCCAGTAAACTAAGTGATACATTTCTGGAATCAGGGTCTGTGTCCCTATCTCAAGTTGCTGTTAAATTACATAGCAAAAACCTGCTGACATATTCCCTTGAAAGTCGCATCATAAATAATTTCTGTAAGGTGTTGTGATAGATTGGCTCACTCAGCTGCACACGGAGGTAAACACAGGAACGCTGTCTTTTTAAATTTCTTTATGGTTTATTAGAATGCGGCATAAACCAATATAGAGTTCATCAAAATAAACACTGCCCTTTGGGCAAAACAGGAAAACTAAACAAAGTGATAACACAAAGCACAATCCTTGTGGTAGCGGGCATGTGGTATGATCAGACCTTGTTCCTGCACGGTCAGACACAGCCATTACACAGTACACAGCAGGAGCACATTTATAAGATTATCTCAGTACAGGAACATTTTATATAAACACATCCAATTATGGAACGTATTATTATTCCAATATCTACTGATTAATATGAACTTTTGTTCATGGGTTCATGGGAAAACCCCTTTAAGCTCATCAATTGTCCTCTCCTATCTCTGTAATGGGAAAGTTTGCTTTCACTGAAGACAGATTTTTACCTGTGAATTATGTGAATGAAAGATCAGACCAAGAGGAGAAAGAAGTGACTTTGTCATATATTACAAAATATATTATTTTAAAATGTACTATTGTTATATTTTTTTATCATAAATCAAGGGTTATCCTGTAAGTATTTGACTTTCTTTTTTTTCAAGCACCTTTAATTTGGATGTGTTGACTGTGACAATGGCAAGTCTGTTGAATGCCATGAAAAAGCACAAAAAGGTACCTGGGGTCCAGCTGAAAGCATTGCGGGTAATGGTGCAGATTATATGTGATGGTAAGTGCTTATATAGCATTGCCTTGTCTATGTATACATGTTAGCCTGCAGGGTTCTTAAAAGTATAATTTTTTTTCTTTTTTTACAGACACTACATATGATGCAACAAATAATTCTATAAAAACAGAAGAGAGTTCATTCCTAAATCTGCCACGTAAAGTGATTAGGAACCAGTGCCTGCTTGAAGGCACGCACAAGTTCATTTTGCAGGCCCTAAACAAGGTATGTGCGGTTAAACTTTATTCCTTTTACTAAACCCTAAATAAATACATCATTTAGATATAATTAACGTGTATGTAGTGCAATTTGTCAGCTGCATTAACCTTTTCACGACATATGACATAAACTGTCATCATATGTGGTGTCCCTGCCTTTGATGCGGGCTAGCACTCCGAGCCCGCATCTTTCCCCGCACATGACTGCTGATTTAGTCAGCCATCATTTGCTTCTAGGAGCAGACCTCTGCATGCGGCTGTTAACCCTTTATATACCCATTTAACATGCACTGACAGGGGCACACTCCACGCTTCTGTTGGAGCGTCTGCTAAAGGCACGCACGCCTGTCATTATGATCCTCCTGTGAAAGCCAGCGTTTCACTGGCGTTCATAGGAGATCGTGATTTAGCTTTGTATAGCAGAAGCGATTGGACGTTCTCAGCTTCAAGTCCCCTAAGGGGACTATTAAATACAGTAAAAAGTGAAAAAAAAGTTTTTAAAAAATATGAAAATATATAAAAAAAAAACATAAGCTCAAATCACTTTACTTTTGCACCATTAAAAATAAAACCATTAAATAAATACACATATTTGGTATCGCTGCATTCGTAAAAGTCTGATTTCTCAAAATATAAAATAAGTTAATCCAAACGTTAAATGGCGTAACAAAAAAAACAAAAATCAAAATGCCAGTATTACGTTTTTTTTTAGCTGCCGCAACATTGCAATAAAATGCAATAAGAGGCGATCAAAACATTGTATGTATCCCAAATGGTATCAATAAAAACGTCAGCTCAGGGTGCAAAGACTAAGCCCTCACACAGCCCCATATCCCGAAAAAGGAAAAACTTTACAAGTCTCAGAAAATGGCGATAAAAGCATTTTATTTTTTATTTTTTACAAATTTCCAATTTTTTTTTCCACCACTTGAATAGTTTTTTTTTTTTATTTATTTATGTTTGGTATCTGCGTACCTGTGCTAACCTGGAGAATCATATTGCTAGGTGAGTTTAACCACATAGTGAACATGGCAAATAAAAAAACAAAAAAAAACGATTGTGAAATTGCACTTTTTTTTTGCAAATTCAATGCATTTGGAATTTTTTCTTTTTTTAGTTTTCCAGTACACTATATGGTAGAATGAATGGTGTCATTCAAAAGTACCACTCGTCTGGCAAAAAAACAAGCCGTCATACGACTGAAAAATAAAAAAGTTATGGCTCTTGGAAGAAGGGGAGGAAGAAACAAAAAAAGGAAAATTGGCCCAGTGGTGAAGGGGTTAACATGAAATAACACCATTGGAAAGAAATGCAGATGAGTTGCTTATAATAAGGAATCCAAGTGCAGGTCTTGTTTCTCAGGCTATATTGTAAATTAAATGGTTTCTAGATCAATTGAATGGTGACCGCATGCAATGCGCACTGTCACAAATAATAGCAAGTAATTTTTTTTTCCCACATTTTTGTTGCTTCACTTTATTACCAGTTTCTTCTGATTTTCTATGTCAGTTTCTCATTGGCCAGTAGTCTTTTCCCAGTGTAACTTTATACCCCTCTTTTTGTTTTTGTAGTTTATTTCTAATCCGGGAATACAGGAATGTGGGCTGAAAGTAGTGAGTTGTCTGTCCGAATGTTCGGGGTCTTTGGACTTGCTTTCAGAGCAGGGAGCTTTCGATACAATTTTACACAGTATCCAGATGTATCCTGGAAATGAAGGTGAAGCATGTGATAAAATGTTACTGTGGAAATTAGGTCATAACTGCTACTTGACAGATATATCAATTGCCTCCTGGCTCAGTTTGGATCACATATTTTGTTTCACTATTTGGTTAAATGCCAATTTAATTATGTAATTTAATGTGGGTGAAGTACTGGTTCTCTTTAAAGCACCACTCCAGCATTTTTATTTATTTCAGCACTGGAGTGGTGCTTCAAATTTAAGGTCCCTGACCCTACTCTCATACTTACCAGCCGCCATCACCTTCTATTGCCGCTGCTCCCTCAATCTCCGGTCGGCAGCTCCAGTGTTTGCTGGAATGAGCCGGAGGTCACTTTTCAATGCAGGACTGAGAGCCTCGTCCTGGCCCTAATAGACTTACATTCAGAGCTTGTGACTGTCATCTCTGATTTCCAATGAGTCAGAAGTTGCGGTCTCAAGATAGCGCTGTGGGACCAGAGCGGCACTGAGAAATAAACAAAGATGCCGACAGGTAAGTATAAGACTATGGTCATGGACCTTAGATTAGATGCACCACTCTAGCGCTTAAAAAATTCTTTAGTGGTGCTTTAAAGAGACCAGATGAGTATGGAGTCTTGTAAGCAGTGCTCCATGAGAGTACTTTGATGGTACTTGTGCAATAGTTTATTTTTGTTTTGCGAGAAAGCTAATTTGCACAATTAGTTGATTTGCTTTCTGAAAAATTAATTAAAGGGAATCTATCGGCAGGTTCTTGCTATGTAATCTGAGGACAGCATGAGGTAGGGGTTAAAACACAGATTTTAACGATGTGTCACATGTCAGGCTGTGTGCTGTTGTTTACTTACACTGAAGGTTTTATCACGTGGTGATTATCATTGCCTAGACTACAGCAGCTCTTGCATGCTAGTCCGACTCCGCCTTTCCTGTGTTAAGCAGCTCACTGTCGATATACAATGTACATAGAGAGCTGTGGTGTGTGTGGGGTTAGCATGCTCAACTCTGCTTCATCCTATGTATAAGAACTCTGATTGTATCAGAACTGCTGCACCCAGTAAACTAAGTGATACATCGTTGGATTCAGCTTCTCTTTGCCTACATAATGCTGCTCTCAGTAGCAAAAACATGCTGACAGGTCCCCTTTAAGGATTCTTCTGACAATATTAAATACATTATTGCAGGGTTCTAATGAGATTGAAATTCATATTGTGACCACTGGATGGCCACATAGAGCAATAACATCTACTGAGAAATTCTAAAGAAATCCTGTTTTTTTTTTTTTTGTTTTTTTTTAGGCTGGGTTGTGTTGTGCTTTTTATCTCTGGATATGTCAAGCCAAGAGAAAAAGGAAGGGAGAACACAAGTGTACTTTAAATATACTGTGTATATATATATATATATATATAAATATTATATTCTGTCATTTATCTGCTCCTTACCTTTCAATTTGTTTTATGAACTCCATTTATTCTTGAGTGACGCATCAGAAATTGTGTCTTAACATATTTTTTCTCATTTTTTCAGATATCCAATACTTTGGTATCTCTCTCTTGTCTTTTCTAATAACAAGAAAAAACTTATGCATTGCAACAATGCACTTATTATCAAGTCATTTGGTTTCTACATTACAACGTTATAAGGATGCTGCCAGGATACAAGAAGAGGTCCGTGATGGTCTAACCTATTTTATTTACTGAGTAATGAACAATACTAATAAATCATCAGCTGCAATTTTAATTTATTTTTATTTTTTGCACTTGCAGGGATTTCGGACGGCTCTAACACTGATAAAGCTTTCGTACAGTTTTGCAAAGCTTTTAGAGCTACAGGATTTTGACACTGTGCTTTTTTATCAAATGTCTATGTGCTTGGCCAACAAACGGCATCAGAAGGTAATCCAAGATTTCTGTTTATTTTGTTAAAATTTTCTGTCAAAGGAAATAATCTTAATGGGATGTCCACTAGATTTTATTAATTTAGAAACTATCCCACGATCGTGCTAAACTTAAAAAAAAAAAAAAAAAAAAACATATTTACTGAACCCCTCACTTATTTTTGCCATTGACCCCCAGTGGTCTCCTTGCTCCCTTTTTTGGCAGGTTTGTAGGGAAGGGGAATCAAGTGAATACTGTCTCTTCTTTTGCGGTCACTGGCAGCAGTACATGTCTATTTCTTACACATTCCTCACATGTAATAAAGCTGTCAAACAGTTGCAAATCATGCAGACGGGAGCGATTCAACCATATCACCGAGCAGCTGTAACTACTCGGAGCTCGGCCCGAGCACACCGGACAGAACATACTCGCTCAACCCTATTCACTATGTCTCTTTCCTCATGTGCAGGCATTGCAGGACCTTAGGTATCCATGGTTACGACCAATGATACAGTGACTGTCATTTAGCTAGTTGTTAGAGGTCATAACCATAGATACCTAAGGTCCTGCAATGCCTGCACATGAGGAAAGAGACGTAGCGAATCTGAAGAAATATACTACATTTTTAATTGTAGGTATTTGCTAATATGATTATTATTACACCTACTACATATTGGGATAGATCTTGGAGATGGGAATACCCCTTTAAGCCTTATCCTATTTATCGTTGACATTTAAAAATTCTGTTTGTGATTTGCTGCTATATACTAAGTTGTTTTTTTTTTTCTTTTTTCTGCATTCTTCATGCGATGGTTGTCTATCTATGGTTTAGTTTCAAGTTTTATGTTATCGCTGTTTTGCTGAAATGACTTTGGAAGATGATTTAAAGAACAGATTGCTGGTGAAAGCTTGTGTAGAAAATCATTTGGTCATTGTGGAAGCTTTACTATTGCTTGGAGCAGATATCAATAAGATAACTAAGCACACATCGTTAATTTTTCAGGTACACTGCAATTTAGTCTCTATAATAGGGGTTGATTTTGTATCTTTTCTTTTTTTTTTTCTCTCTTTTCTTATCCTCCTTTATCAAACCGCTTAGATGCTGTAGTCGTTGTTGACCAGGATATCTAAGGGTTTAATCTGTTAAAATCATAGTACAGCCTGCTTCATACACTTAACATGCATAAATGACATATATGAATATAGCCAATGGTTTGAGGTTACGGGCAGCCCATTTCACTTTTGAAGGCTTCACACTTCAGTTTACTTTTCTATTTTTAGGTTTGTGAGAAGGGAACCAATGCTAAGCTGGTGGAGCTTTTGTTAAATCATGGAGTTCATGAACAGGATTCACGGAAGGCTCTTGAAGCGAGCATTAAGAATGGCAATAATGAGGTCATCAGTTTGCTGCTAAAAAAACTTGGCTTAGATGCAGCTAATAACAGCATTTGCCTGGGAGGTTTTCATATGGGGAAGATACAGCCTTCATGGCTTAATCCTCTGTTCTCAGAAAAACAAAATGCACTTAAAAATCCTTCAGTAGATCTTGAAGCGAACCAAGGTATGTTTTTATTTTCATGTAGTTACTGTGTTTTTTTAATATATTATTGAGGGTGGTGATGTTGAGAATTTAACCTCATGTGTGTCTGGAGTGAAGTGGTGATCTGTTCTGGCATTAATGAATATACATTTTACAGTAATAGGGCGGCGGGATCGGTGCGCCAGAAAGGACCTGACTGATCCTACTATACGTCAAAGTGGATACCTTTGAACATGCCCTTATATGCGCCATGTATAACTTACATATAGTCAGGATTAATCATGTGACCAGTGTCATCTGATGGTCACATGATCGATAGTGGTATGACGCATAGCAGAGGCGTGTCTGAATGGCACCGATGCCCCTAAGCACACAATGACATGGCACTGTGTGGTCAGCCTGATGCTTGTTTAGGAAGATCGAGGGGATGCAGAAAGTGACGCACACAACAAGCACCTGCGTTCCACCCACCGATCCTCTCTTTGAGAATGGCTAGTACAGGAAGTTTGAAAATGGGAAGTTTGTGCGTTCCACTGGGGAAGCATGGAATGGATGGCGTGCGTTTCAGCTCCTATCTTCCCAGGGCTCAATACAATTCTACTACTAGGATGTTACTCACAGCTGCTACATAATTGGGGAACATGAGGGGACCCACTGATTGTCGCTCGGTCCACACAAATGATATTTAAGACCGTACATTATTTATTGTTAGTTATGCCAGTCATTAACCAGATCCAACATCAGCATACTGGGAACAAGATTTATACCTATGACCATACCGTGCATTCATCTCCCCTGAAGAACCTGATAGGGAGAAACGTGTAGGGAGGCGCACGTTGTAATTCTAAGGCTATTCACATACAGGGTCAGATGTGGACTGCCCTTGTCAGGGCAGGAGCTATGGGGAAATAGGGCCATAATAGTATGCTCAGGGTCTATTAGGGCAGGGTTCCCCAACTACAGTCCTCAAGGCCCAACAACAGGTCATGTTTTCAGGATTTCCTTAGTATTAAACAGGTGATGGAATTATCACCTGGGCAATACTAAGGAAATCCTGAAAACATGGCCTGTTGGTGGGCCTTGAGGACTGGAGTTGGGGAAACCTGTATTAGGGCTTCCTGCTGGCTCGACCTGACTGGAGGAACTGGTATGCATAAGATGGGTGTTTTATGTGATGATTATCTTCCTCTTTCCTTAGACACCGGCATCTGGGTGAGATCACTCCAACTTTTCATGTATAATTTAACTTAATTGCATATTACAGTATGTACATGTGACCGCTGTCACAATCTATAGAACATCAACACTAATACATTTTTTCATGTCAGCTTCACTAGTTTTTGTGTGTGTTTTTGTGTGTGTATGTATATATATACACTGCTCAAAAAAATAAAGGGAACACTTAAACAACAGAATATAACTCCAAGTAAATCAAACTTCTGTGAAATCAAACTGTCCACTTAGGAAGCAACACTGATTCACAATCAAATTCACATGCTGTTGTGCAAATGGAATAGACCATAGATGGAAATTATTGGCGATTATCAAGACACCCTCAATAAAGGAGTGCTTCTGCAGTTGGGGACCACAGACCACATCTCAGTACCAATGCTTTCTGGCTGATGTTTTGGTCACTTTTGAATGTTGGTTGTGCTTTCACACTCGTGGTAGCATGAGACGGACTCGACAGCCCACATAAGTTGCTCAGGTAGTGCAGCTCATCCAGGATGGCACATCAATGCGAGCTGTGGCAAGGTTTGCTGTGTCTTTCAGCGTAGTCTCTAGAGGCTGGAGGCGCTACTAGGAGACAGGCCAGTACACCAGGAGACGTGGAGGGGGCCATAGGAGGGCAACAACCCAGCAGCAGGACCGCTACCTCCACCTTTGTGCAAGGAGGAACAGGAGGAGCGCTGCCAGAGCCCTGCAAAATGAACTCCAGCCGGCCACAAATGTGCATGTGTCTACACAAACGGTTAGAAACCGACTCCATGAGGGTGGTATGAGGGCCCGACGTCCACAGATGGGGGTTGTGCTCACAGCCCAACACCGTGCATTTGCCACAGAACACCAGGATTGGCAAAGTCTCCACTGGCGCCCTGTGCTCTTCACAGATGAAAGCAGGTTCACACTGAGCACATGTGACAGACGTGACAGAGTCTGGGGACGACATGGAGAGCGATCTGCTGCCTGCAACATCCTTCAGTATGACCGGTTTGGCAATGGGTCAGTAATGTTGTGGGGTTGCGTTTCTTTGGAGGGTCGCACAGCCCTCCATGTTCTCGCCAGAGGTAGCCTGACTGCCATTAGGTACCGAGATGAGATCCTCAGACCCCTTGTGAGACCATATGCTGGTGCGGTTTGCCCTGGGTTCCTCCTAATGCAGTACAACGCCAGACCTCATGTGGCTGGAGTGTGTCAGCAGTTCCTGCAAGATGAATGCATTGAAGCTATGGACTGGCCCACCCGTTCCCCAGACCTGAATCAGATTGAGCACATCTGGGACATCATGTCTCGCTCCATCCACCAACGTCACGTCACGTTGCACCACAGACTGTCCAGGAGTTGGCGGATGCTTTAGTCCTGGTCTGGGAGGAGATCCCACAGGAGACCATCCGCAACCTCATCAGGAGCATGCCCAGGCATTGTAGGGAGGTCATACAGGCACGTGGAGGCCACATACAATACTGAGCCTCATTTTGACTTGTCTTAAGGACATTACATCAAAGTTGGATCAGCCTGTAGTGTGTTTTTCCACTTTAATTTTGGGGGTGACTGCAAATCCAGGCCTCCATTTGTTAATAAATTTGATTTCCATAGATGATTTTTGTGTGATTTTGTTGTCAGCACATTCAACTTTGTACAGAACAAAGTATTCAATGAGAATATTTCATTCATTCCGATCTAGCATGTGTTATTTGAATGTTCCCTTTATTTTTTTGAACAGTGTATATATTGTGGTAAAGCGACTTGCTCGGCTGTCCAGAGGCAGACACAGGACACACAGTTTGGGTTAACTTCCTGCTGGTTTATTCTGTGGCATAAACTCCAGCAGTGTCCCATAAAAATAAACAGACCCTCACGGGGTTAATGGGGAAAACAAAAAGATAAGGTATGACAGAGTCCAATAGCAAGCGAGGCTCTGCCTGCTGCGGATAGCACAGTGAAGTCTTCTGCAACACCAGTCCTCCGGTGTTGCTCTCTGGTTTCAACTAAACACAGCCTGGAGACTTCACTCTCTAGACCACACACTCCAGAGAAACAAAGCTGACTGAGCATTTAACCCTGTTCAGCCACACCCTGAGGGTACCCATCTCTGTCATTCCCATAAAACCACGCCCTTTAAAAGAGTTAACCCCCAGTATATAACATGCTGGCAGAAAGTTTATTGGTTTTAGTTCACACAGGCTAGCAACCTGCGTGACACATACAGTACATGGTATTGGTAATATTTATTGATTTTGTATTAAAAGTTATATTTTACTGTTCTCACTAGTGCTAGGCTGTATTATTGAGGTTGCTATCATTACCATAGCACACTGTTCACATTTTCTCCACTGGCACAAAACATCACCTATAACCCTCGGCCAGAAGACAATCAACTGATGCAGAATCTAAAGCAAGAAACATATTTGAAACTCATTTTTTTAAATTAGTTTTATTTAAGATGCTGAAAAAATCAGCAATACAACAGTACAAAACTGATATGTAATCAAACGAGTGGTCACCTATACAAGAAATTAAAGAAGTCATATTGTTACAGTCTGGTATGGGCTAAATAAGACATCTAGACTGATTCAGAGACCCAAACAAAGTGCAAAAGGAACACTGGTACTAGGTCTCCATCACTACAAGCAGAAAAGGACAAAAAGAACACATGTAGTAGAAAAGAGCACAACAGAAACCAAATTTAATTACTGTGATACATGGGGGTCGAGGGTTAGGAGACTCTCCACCCAAAGACCCCAAACCTTTTGGCATTTACCTGGACATCCTCTATTTTCAAAGTAATCTTTGAAATTCCATTTTAATGCATTTACTCTAACCCTTACTATGACAAGCAACTTTGCAAAGCCATGGCAGTTTTGAGCCCAAAGGGTAGGACCACTACTCCACCATGAGTAGTGAAACCCGCCCAGTAGCTGTCAAAGCAACAACTGCAATATCAGAGAACATGACAGCGATATAGATGAAAGTATAAAAATATATTTTATTCATAATTTGTAATTAAAAGATGTATATATAAAGACAACAGAAAAGGAGGCAAATAGTAAACACATATAAATATGAATATAAATCCGGACCTATGACCCTGAAGAGGTGTGATGGAAGTTATTGGGTATATTGCTGGGAATGCTGATGGGAGACAAAAAAGTCTATGTGCACCGAACAAAAGGTAAACCACTAGATCCAAGTAAATATTGCACTGCGCCCTATAGCCAAAGAGACCCAAAACACATATGTCGTTCTCATAGGTATACTGTGAGAGGTACAGTGACTCATACTTTACGTGTGTGTAGATGGGCACTAACAGGGAGCAATGGGGTCAGGGTAAAGGTTTGGAATAGAGGAAAAAAGTTAAAAGGTGGCAGATATTGACAAAATGTCCCCAAAGGAACGGTTGCAGGATTTGGGAATGTTTAGCTTGCAAAAAAGAAGACTGAGAGGAGACTTAATAGCTGTCTACAAATATGTCAAGGGCTGTCACATTGTAGAAGGATCATCTTTATTCTCATTTGCACAAGGAAAGACTAGAAGCAATGGGATGAAACTAAATGGGAGGAGACACAGATTAGATATTAGAAAAAACTTTTTGACAGTTAGGGTGATTAATGAGTGGAACAGGCTGCCACGAGAGGTGGTGAGTTCCCCTTCAATGGACGTCTTCAAACAGAGGCTGGACAGACATCTGTCTGAGATGATTTAGTGAATCCTGCTTTGAGCAGGGGGTTGGACCAGATGACCCAGGAGGTCCCCTCCAACTCTACCATTCTATGATTCTATGAAACGGCCCCAACAAAGAGATCCTATAACCTACCAGATTATGTGCCAGGGATGGAGCGGGGGTGGTGGGAAGTAGAACTTCTCCCGACGCGCATTTCGTGGCAAGGCAAACCACTTTATCAAGGGCTGAGAGTATTCCTCTATTCTATTACTTTGTTAGTGTGTTCTGTATTGGTTATATGTAACGCTCACTTTTCTTTCAGACTCTGGGCCCATTTTGGCAAGAATGGTTTTTCGATATCAAAGCAAGCACTATGGCTGCAGATCTTCAGGAGATTTAAGTTCTGTGCATGAACTACTTGATAAAGACGATTCCTTCTCACATGATGGTTTTGATGATGTCTTTGCTAACAGTGATGACCTAGATAGTGAAGGTAATGTACTTTCCACAAATGTAATTTGATTTTGTGTCTTGAATAATTTAAATGAAACAGATATAGAGCATCTTTTGCTTGAGCTATGTGCTGTCGTTCCTCTTATTTCTCCTGGAAATGTATGAATAAATTGACAAATAGGTATTGCGTTTCCTCTTGACCATAGAGAGTTTTCCAATAATATTTATTATTTATTTATTATTTTAATTTATGGGTACAAGCATATACTGAAAATGTCAAGGGACCTGAGAGGGCCTTTAAGGAAAGTACTGTCTTTCCAAAAAAGGAATTGAATTTTTACATTGGGCACTACAGTATTTATAATTGGCTGACAATTCCCTACTGAAAAAAAGGGCCGAAGGAAGCAGGGAAATGGGGACCTCGTGCAGAGGATGAATCGGTTACATGTAGGATACAAATGGCACTGGAAGGACACCAATGACTATATGAACATAGCCTAACATAGCCTGTGTATGGGGTGGGCTGACTTCTTTCTAAGGCGCAGGGACATCTTTAGCTTAATGTCAGGGTATCACTCTCTACTGTATAGGTTGGTATATTATATGTGTAGTGCTAGACTGTCTTGAACTATTTTTCCGATCATAAAGAGTTTGTCAGAAAGTATGTGTAGCTCTACAATGTTGGTCTAAGACTCCTTTCACGCTCTGTTTTTGCCCACGTTCGTTGGTTTCATTGAGGTTTTCTTCCGTATCACCCCCGCAAAACAGGATTCGGGCATAAGCACCAACGAGGCCATTGACTATAATGCTACCGACAGAGTCAACTTGTCCTCTGACGTGTATCAACCCCTGATGGGACGACCAACGAACGTAGGCAAAAACGCAGTGTGAAAGGAGCCTAAGATAACCATTACCTGTTACTCATCATTTACATCATTACTTGTTATTTTATGTTTAAAGGCAGTGAAGGAACACATCCTATGAAAAAAACGCACTCATTTGTCAGCCTCGATATTCATAAGGAAAACGCAAAGCTGAATCAAGTGACATCGGATCAGAGGCAGACTAACTCCTTGGTATGATGTATTACTTGGTGATAAGGAATGTTAAAGTTGACTTTCAGACTGATTGTTTGTCTTTGGATCCCTATTTCTCCCTGACCTCCCGATAAGATATGGTCACACTTCAAGGGGTTATCCATTTTCTCTTTATTTTTAGAAATGTTTTGGGAAAGTGATGTGGCACTTACTAATGTATAAGTATTACAGGTTCTCTCCCTGCACATATTAGTATAGCCTTCCTCCCAGACTGCACTTCTGTCAATACAATGGCTGCTGATGGAGGAGTAGGTAACCATACCTGTCCATCAGTCTCACATGTGAAAGCTATATTTTAGTTGGAGGACATGTTTTTTGATTGGAGGAGACTTGAGGCCAGGTCAGGTCAAATGCTCCTACACCCACAGCCATTTTGAGGATAAATTGTGCTGTGCAGTCTGTGGGGATAGCTGTGCAAACCAGGAGAATGTATAATCCCACCAAAGACATCTACAAGGAGTTTGTATGTTTCCCCGTGTTTGCGTGGGTTTCCTCCGATTTCCTTCACCACTCCAAAGACATTCTGATAGGGAATTTAGATTGTGAGCCCCAATGGGGACAGTGCACATAATGTCTGTAAAGCGCTGTGGAAAATAATGGCGCTATATAAGTGAGTAAAATAAATAAGTAAATAAAATACTTGTATGTCGTTATGTGCTGCAAAGTCATATCCCAAACACAGGTGTTAAACTAATGATAAAGTGGCCGACTCCTTTATCCTCAGTCATTCTCTAGGATTTCTGCTCTTGTGTATTGGCTTGGAAAAAGGTAAATGGCGCTAACAATGTTTGTTTTCCAAAAAGTCTTTAGAAAAAATAAATTATGAGAAGATCTTGGTCATTTTTAGAAACCTATAAACTACACTGCTCAAAAAAATAAAGGCAACACTTAAGCAGAATATAACTCCAAGTAAATCAAACTTCTGTGAAATCAAACTGTCCACTTAGGAAGCAACACTGATTGACAATCAATTTCACATGCTGTTGTGTAAATGGAATAGACAATAGATGGAAATTATTGGCAATTATCAAGACACCCTCAATAAAGGAGTGGTTCTGCAAGTGGGGACCACAGACTAATCTCCGTACCAATGCTTTCTGGCTGATGTTTTGGTCACTTTTGAATGTTGGTCATGCTTTCACACTCGTGGTAGCATGAGGTGGACTCTACAACCCACAGAAGTTGCTTAGGTGGTGCTGCTCATCCAGGATGGCACATCAATGCGAGCTGTGGCAAGAAGGTTTGCTGTGTCTGTCAGCGTAGTGTCCAGAAGCTGGAGGCGCTAACAGGAGACAGGCCAGTACACCAGAAGACGTAGAGGGGGCTGAAGGAGGGCAAAAACAAAGCAGCAGGACTGCTACCTCTGCCTTTGTGCAAGGAGGAACAGGAGGAGCACTGCCAGAGCCTCCAGCAGGCCACAAATGTGCATGTGTCTGCACAAACGGTTAGAAACTAACTCCATGATGGTGGTATGAGGGCCCGACGTCTACAGATGGGGGTTGTGCTCACAGCCCAACACCGTGCAGGACGCTTGGCATTTGCCACAGAACACCAGGATTGGCAAAGTCGCCACTGGTGCCCTGTGCTCTTCACAGATTAAATCAGGTTCACACTGAGCACATGTGACAGACGTGACCGAGTCTGGAGACGCCATTGAGAGCAATCTGCTGCCTGCAACATCATTCAGCATGACTGGTTTGGCCGTGGGTCAGTAATGGTGTGGGGTGGCATTTCTTTGGAGGGCCGCACAGCCCTCCATGTGCTTGCCAGAGGTAACCTGACTGCTATTAGGTACCAAAATGAGATCCTCAGACCCCTTGTGAGACCATATGCTGGTGCGGTTGGCCCTCGGTTCCTCCTAATGCAGGACAATGCCAGAACTCATGTGGCTGGAGTGTGTCAGCAGTTCCTGCAAGATGAAGGCATTGAAGCTATGGACGGGCCCTCCCATTCCCCAGACCTGAATCCGATTGAGCACATCTGGGACATCATGTCTCGCTCCATCCACCAACGTCACGTTGCACCACAGACTGTCCAGGAGTTGGCGGATGCTTTAGTCCAGGTCTGGGAGGAGATCCCACAGGAGACCATCCGCAACCTCATCAGGAGCATGCCCAGGCGTTGTAGGGAGGTCATACAGGCACGTGGAAGCCACACACAATACTGAGCCTCATTTTGACTTTTTTAAGGACATTACATCAAAGTTGGATCAGCCTGTAGTGTGTTTTTCCACTTTAATTTTGGGGTGGCTCCAAATCCAGGCCTCCATTGGTTAATAACTTTGATTTCCATTGATGAATTTTGTGAGATTTTGTTGTCAGCACATTCAACTTTGTACAGAACAAAGTATTCAATGAGAATATTTCATTCATTCTGATCTAGGATGTGTTATTTGAGTGTTTCCTTTATTTTTTTTGAACAGTGTATAATTAGAAATTAGTTTATATCACGTTGTATTTTTTGGCCTATGTTGCTTTATTTTTAAGTTTAAAAACACAGAACGCAAGAAACCATAAAAAAATTAGGAAAGGAAAAAAAGTGTTGGGAATGGCTAAAAATGAAAAGTGGGGGGGAGGGGGTGGATGGATGTTCACCAAGTATATGTATCTCGAAAATAGTAATAATGATGCAATGGCTAATAGTAAATAACATATAATGAATTATTAGGACCAAAGAGGTAGAAGTAAAAAGTATATGAAACTGCCAAAAAGTGGTCATCTGATCGTTATAATAAACCAGCAAAATGAGAGTTGATACTCATACTAACCTAATGGGGCACGCTACAACCCCTCCACCTACTCCAATGCGCGTTTCGCTTCCACTTTGTCAGGGAGTGAGGTGGAGGAGAGGTGGATAATTTAAATAGGGTCCAAACAGCTGAGTATACCTGCAATCAGGGACGTCACATTATCGGGTGCCGCAGCAACGCATGCGCGCGACCCACTATCACTTAATCACTTTTAGTATTGTTTTGTGCTGTAAAATGTACCTGAAATGTTTGTGTAATGGTGTAATATGTTAACATTTGAGGCCCACTTTTAATTTTGCCCAGGGCCACAACTTGTCTGAAACCTGCCCTGGCTCTGCCAGAAGCTGGTGTCTGTCTATGCCACATGTTTGCAAAAGTCGTCACAGCCAAAGAACACACTAAAGACGCTTGAGGGAGTGAATAATCTTGAGATTTTGCCGTTAAAGTGGCATTTTGTGTTGAATTTTGAGAAACTACTTGATATATTAGTTGTGCTGAAGTATTTAAATTATTCTTGTTTCATTGCAAAAGGTTTTTTAGCTAGTTTGCAAAGGGGGTTGAATAATTTTGATTGCAGCTGTGGATGTCCTATGCAGCATACTCACTACATACAGTAATGTACACCTATAAATCCTTATAATATACATGGATGCTCTCCCATACACTCCCCACATGCATGGATGCACTCATACACACATTCAATATATGCATGAATGCACACATTCACCACATAGCCTTGTACACATTCACCATGTTTTGTAACAGCGGTGGACTCTCTCCACCCCCACTCTTAATAGTAAAAATGACAGTGGCAGACCCATGAAACATTGCATAAAAATGACTGAAAACCACTGCAACCCACCGATAATTACAGTGACTGCAGCAAAGCCTGGCAGTGCCCCACCCCCATAATAACAAAAGTGATGGCGGCATATTCACCAAGGGAAATGCTTCGTTTTATACTTTGGAAGAGGATTCATGGCCTGTTCGTGTCGGCGTTCTTCTGTTCCATTGTTCTGTTTTGTAATAGGAGCAAAACAACATAAATGATTACAGACATCAGCTGTTCCTGATGGACTCCATTGACTGTAATGTAGTCAGTCAAGTTTCCGTCTTGGTGTGTTCATGTACCATATATAGAAAATTTACATTATTTTTAATGTTCAAGTTAAAATTGTACACATATATCACACAAAACAAATTGTCCTCAATCAGGTTGGAGATGACTATGGAATTGCACCCAATTTCCAGAAATTTTATATTATCCCAATATTCAAAGGTTCATTATTTGCCATAGGTATTGTTATAGAGTCAATCTAATTAGAACTATACTATATCAAATATGAAGAAATTGTTTAGAAATAAATAATTCAAAAGTGACTAGTGCATGAAATAATAAAAAATTATTCACAGCATGTGTTGTTTATAAGTAAACATTACAGCAAGGATAACACCTATAAAGTACTCTTATGCCATGGTTCCCTCGTAAAAGCTAGGCGAAACCTGCTTCGGGCATGCGGGACTGGCTGCGGTTTGTATCCTACATCCTTTTACTTTGATTTCCCTACCCTAGGTTGTTATTGCCTGTGTTCAACTTCTATCATCAATTCTCTAATAACGTACTCTGCTGATATATTTTTATAGGACCTGGTGATCCCATGAATTGATATAGCTATCTTACCTATCATATGCATCCGTCACTTTGTTTCATGTGCAATAATCTAGATTTGATTTATGTGGTGTACAGTGCAAAAGAACAAGCTGAAGAAGAAAACATATGCTAGCTGTGAACTCGGTCTTAAAGCGAGCCTGTCACCAAGAAAATGCATTGTGATCTGCTGGCACCATGTTATAGAGAAGGAGGAGGTGAGCAGAATGATATGTGATTTTGTGAGAAAAGATTCAGTATAACCTGTGATTTATTCATTTATACCTCTGCTCTTTCTGGGATTTCAGGTCCAGTGGGAGGTGCTATCAGTGATTGACAGTTATTTCAGTATGCACACTTCTATAACGATAGCTGTCAGTTATTGATAACCCCGCCCGCTGGACTCAAAATCTGAGAAAGAGCAGAGGAAAATACAGGTTATACATAGTCTTTACTCACAACACTATACATCAATCTGCTGACCTCCCCCTGCTTTATAACATTATGCCTGCAGATTATACTGCATTTTCATGGTGACAGGTTTCCTTTAAGGAAAAGTTAATAAATATAAATTTATATATATATATAATTTTTTTTTTATTAAATTGTTAGATTTTTTGTTTGTTTTTCAATAGGGCGGATTTGGGGACGAACCTAATTTACGGCGAAGAAAAGATTTTCCTCAAATCGATTATCCTTGTAAGTTTGTGAGACTTCAGTATGAAAATCTCGGCTCTATTGCAATCATTGTGTTAAAATGACTTCATTTTTATGTCTTTAAAATATATATATATATATATTTTTTTTTTTAAGTGGGTAAAGCACTTTTCTCACTGCACATGAAGCGAACCGATAGCAGTTCTTCATTAACTGAAAAAGAACATATTCGATCCTTAGACCTGTCGGCAAATGATCTGGAAAGCATAGATTTAATTAATAAAAAATCCCAACTGACCATTCATTTGGAACGTCTTGAGAAATTGGAGCTCCAACAGAATACTTTAACAGCTATTCCTAAATCGCTCTGTGATGTAAGTTGGGATTTGTTTGAATTCTAAAAAATTAGCTGAAGCATATTGCTGCAGGAATCCTAATTCCATGTCAAATATTCAGTATCTGTAATTTTTGGGGGAGGAGTTTGAACATTTGTGTAACCAGCTCTAGAAGAAATAGTAAATTGTAAAATCCAGTTTTATTATGCAGTTTGTTTTTTAATTATTTATTTTTTGAATTGATATGCAAATGAGGCTGAACTGCTATATGTAGATCTTAAGTCACACAGTATAGAGGCTGTCCGTCAAGCTGGAGGAGGCGGCACTTTACAAGAAATAGAGCTGGAGTGACAGAGGCTTCAGATCTACAAATACTTCTTCAGGCTCATTTGCATATCAATTCAAATCTTTATTTCTCCATAACGAAGGAATGAACTGGCCATGTAAAGGTATTGCTGAAGTCGTCTTTGAAAGAGCTACATGCAGATATAAATAGTTTCCAGGAGGGTGAAATCTTGCTGACAGATTTCCTTTAAGTTCTTTCTCTCTATTTTGCCTTTATGTTTTTATCATTTTTTCCAGGTTTTCAAATCTTTGACTTACCTTGATTTGCGCAATAACAACTTCAAAACGTTCCCTGCTGCTATTCTGGAAATGAGTAGTATCTCATTCCTTGATATATCAAGAAATGAAATTGGACCCTTGTTAGATTTGCATGCAAACACAATATGCCTAACATTGAAGCATCTTAATCTGTCATACAACCAGCTGAAAGAAGTTCCTGATTGTATTGGAAATATCGCACAAAAACTAGAAGAATTAATCCTTGAAGGGTAAGATGTCTTCCTATGTAGTGTGGAGAAATTCTGTGCTTTGTTTTTGTTCTGTGCAATGTGTTATCATTCTTAACCATGGGTGCTCAACTGTTTTTGAGGTTTAACCCATGAACAGTGAAACAAAAAATTTAGAAAACGTCACTGATGACAAGTTCACACTTCAATGTTGAACCAGTCCGAATGGCTGTAATAAAACTTAAGGGCATTAAATCTGAGAGATCTCAAAATCTGTAATATGTGAAAGGTCAACTTTCAGTACTCAACATATTTGTAGAATGGGGATTCTCCGAATGGATATGGGTGTCTCAATTAAAGAGTATCGTGTTGTGATGATAAACTAGCCTTCGATAACTCATATAAACTATAATAGAGAGATGTGTGCATAGACAGCCACCTCTCCAAATCATAAATTCTTTCATGGAGGGCCGCACAAGATTCAAGTAATCCCACTGGAATAAAAAGCGTTCAAAAGTCATATGCATCCCAAAAACTGTACCATTAAAAACCACAGCTCCCTACAGAATAGCAAGTTCTCGTGTGAGTCTTAAGAAAAAAAGAATTCAGGAACCCAAATTTTTTTGACAAAGTCCTGAATTTTTTTAAAAACAATAAAATCTAAAAAGAACATTTGGTATCTTCATAATTATACTGACCTGGATAATTTTTACTGGCGTATTGGCGCTAAAGAGTATACCCAAAAAATATTAGAATTGCGTTTTTTTGGGTTTTTTTTACCTCATTTAGACCCTTTTGGATTTTTTTTCCTATTTTTCATTTCATTATATGATAATATATATTGTCCTGCATAAAACCAGCCCTCGTATTTCTTGAGGCTCTTGTATATGTCTTGTGTGTATTCGTTTTATTATTGTGGGTTGCTGTGGAGCCTCTTCAGATTTCTCTTGCTCCTATCTAATGGTAGCAATGTAATTGATCAGAGACATCAAAAAATGCTGTCCCCTTACCCTGTAGAGTCTTAAAGGGAATCTGTTAGCAGGTTTTTGCTAACTCATCTGATAGCAGCATGATGTAGGGAAAGAGAAGCTGAATCCAGTGATGTATAACTTAGATTACTGGGTGCAGCCATTCTGATACAATCAGAGCTTTTAGATTTAGAATGAAGCAGAGAAAGCTAACCCCGCCCACACCAAAGTCCATAGACAGTGAGCTGCTTAGTTGCCAGACTAGTGTGGCAATGTTAATCTCTTAGAGATAAATCCTTCACAGTTAGTAAATAGCACACACTGTGACAAGTAAGACATCCCTGAATTCTGTGTCTCAGCCTCTATCTCATGCTGTCTAATTTTTACATAGCAAAAACCTGCTGACAGATTATCTTTGCAGGCAACCTGCTGATGGATTCCCTTTGCTATGCAGGCATTATGTTATAAAGCAGGAGGAGCTCAGCAGATTTATGTATAGTCTTGTGAGAAAAGACTAGGTATAATCTGTATTTTAATCCTCTGCTCTTTCTCGGATTTTTTGTTCAGTGGGCGGGGCTAATAATAACTGACAGCTATCTTTATATAAGTGTGCATACTGAAATAACTGTCAATCACTGATAGCACCTCCCACTGGACCTGAAATCCCAGAAAGAGCAGAGGTATAAATGAATAAATCACAAGTTATACTGAATCTTTTCTCACAAAATCACATATCACTCTGCTCACCTCCTCCTTCTCTATAACATGGTGCCCGCAGATCGCAATGTATTTTCTTGGTGACAGGTTTGCTTTAAGTCCCCTGCTTGTGATGTTTTCCCCTTTTAGCAGCTACACACTGCTAAGAGCATTTCATAAAAACAACATAAAATGTACATGGTAATATGTTACAAATATGTTCATTTTTTATTTTTATCACTGTTTGCATAATTGCGTGTAGTGAACTAATAAAATACACTGCTCAAAAAAATAAAGGGAACACTCAAATAACACATCCTAGATCGGAATGAATGAAATATTCTCATTGAATACTTTGTTCTGTACAAAGTTGAATGTGCTGACAACAAAATCACACAAAAATAATCAATGGAAATCAAATTTATTAACCAATGGAGGTCTGGATTTGGAGTCACCCCCAAAATTAAAGAGGAAAAACACACTACAGGCTGATCCAACTTTGATGTAATGTCCTTAAAAAAGTCAAAATGAGGCTCAGTATTGTGTGTGGCCTCCACATGCTTGTATGACCTCCCTACAACGCCCGGGCATGCTCCTGATGAGGTTGTGGATGGTCTCCTGTGGGATCTCCTCCCACACCTGGACTAAAGCATCCGCGAACTCCTGGACAGTCTGTGGTGCAACGTGACATTGGTGGATGGAGCGAGACATGATATCCCAGATGTGCTCAATCCGATTCAGGTCTGGGGAATGGGTGGGCCAGTCCATAGTTTCAATGCCTTCATCTTGCAGGAACTGCTGACATACTCCAGCCACATGAGGTCTGGCATTGTCCTGCATTAGGAGGAACCCAGGGCCAACCGCACCAGCATATGGTCTCACAAGGGGTCTGAGGATCTGCTCTCGGTACCTAATGGCCGTCAGGCTACCTCTGGCGAGCACATGGAGGGTTGTGCGGCCCTCCAAAGAAATGCCACCCCACACCATCACTGACCCACTGCCAAACCGGTCATGCTGAAGGATGTTGCAGGCAGCAGATCACTCTCCACGGCTTCTCCAGACTCTGTCACGTCTGTCACATGTGCTCAGTGTGACCCTGCTGTCATCTGTGAAGAGCACAGGGCGCCAGTGGCGGCTTTGCCAATCCTGGTGTTCTGTGGCAAATGGCAAGCGTCTTGCACGGTGTTGGGCTGTGAGCACAACCCCCATCTGTGGACGTCGGGCCCTCATACCACCCTCATGGAGTCGGTTTCTAACCGTTTGTGCAGACACATGCACATTTGTGGCCTGCTGGAGGTCATTTTGCAGGGCTCTGGCAGTGCTCCTCCTGTTCCTCCTTGCACAAAGGCGAAGGTAGCGGTCCTGCTGCTGGGTTGTTGCCCTCCTATGGCCCTCTCCACGTCTCCTGGTGTTACTGGTCTGTCTCCTGGTAGCTCCTCCAGCCTCTGGACACTACACTGACAGACGCAGCAAACCATCTTGCCACAGCTCTCATTGATGTGCCATCCTGGATGAGCTGCTCTACCTGAGCAACTTCTGTGGGTTGTAGAGTCTGTCTCATGCTACCATGAGTGTGAAAGCACAACCAACATTCAAAAGTGACCAAAACATCAGCCAGAAAGCATTAGTACTGAGATGTGGTCTGTGGTCCCCACCTGCAGAACCACTCCTTTATTGAGGGTGTCTTGATAATTGCCAATAATTTCCATCTATGGTCTATTCTATTTGCACAACAGCATGTGAAATTGATTGTCAATCAGTGTTGCTTCCTAAGTGGACAGTTTGATTTCACAGAAGTTTGATTTACTTGGAGTTATATTCTGTTGTTTAAGTGTTCCTTTTATTTTTTTGAGCAGTGTATAAAGGTATTTATCCCATAAGGTGAATGGTGCACCACATTTACACCAATAAATGCAAGCAAAAGCAATCAAAACTTAGAGTGAGTACATGGTATCAATGAAAACTACAGCTCGATGTTCAAAAATACAAGTCCTCCTACTGGTCCATCGACTGAATAATTAAAACTGTACGGGTCTAGGAAAATTGCAGCATGAACCAATTTTTTTTCTTTACAAAGTTCTGATAACTTTTTAACCACTAAAATCGAAAAAACCTATAGTAGTTTGGTATCACCCTATTCGGATTGAACTGGAAAATCATGTTGCCAAGTCATTTGTATTGCACAATGAACGCTGTAAAAGCAAAATAAAAAAAAATGGCGCAATTGTTTTTCTTTTTTTCCAGTTTTACCGCACTTGGATATCTTTCCTCCATTTTTTTCAGGACAGTTTATGGTAAAATGTATAGTGTCGTTCAAAACTACAACTCATCTCATATAAATGAAGCCCTTAAATGGCCATGTTGACTGAAAAATAAAGTTATAGCGCTTAAAGGGGAGGAAAAACAAAAAATCGCCTTGTTTCTAAGGGATTACCAAAACCACCTAGCTTATTATGAACCAAATATTTTATTTTTTAACCCCTTTAAAGCCCATGACGTATTAATACGCGTCTGTGCCCTGGGCTTTAAGAGCCTGACCCGTATTAATACGTCATGGCGATCACGCCCGCACACAAGCTGTGCGGGCGCTATCGCCGCCGGGTGTCAGCTGATTGTCACAGCTGACACCCGGTACTATGTGCAGGGAGCGGTCCTGCACCGCTCCTGGCACATTAACCCCGCAATGCTGCGATCGAAATCGATCGCAGCATTGCAGTGTCAAGGGGAGGCGATCGCAATACTCACCTCCTCTTCCGGCCTCCAGTGCTGTCTGCCGCGGCTTCCCGGATGTTGCCATGACGACGCAATGTCGTCATGACAACATCCGGGTCACCAGACTGCAGGAAGATAGTTTGGTCATGCGCAGTGCATGACCAAACGATCTTCTCCCTGTGCAGCGCTGACAGCCTGCAGAGCACAGGTATGGTGCTCCATTCCTGTGCTATGCAGGCGATCAGAATAAAAAAAGTGAAAGTCTCATATTGGGACAAAGTATAAAAGTAAAAAAAAAGTCTCAAAGTGAAAAAAAAATAAAAAAATTGTAAAAATATAAAAAATAAATAAAATAATCCATCAAAAATAAAAATATAATGTACCCATCAATAAATATTATGAAAAAAACAAAACAATAAAAGTACACATATTTGGTATCGCCACGTCCGGAACAACCTGACCTATAAAACTGTCCCACTAGTTAACCCCTTCAGTGAAAACGAAGCAAAAAACAATGCTTTATCACCATACCGCCAAACAAAAAATGGAATAACACGCGATCAAAAAGACGAATATAAATAAAAATGGTACAGCTGAAAACGTCATGTTGTCCCGCTAAAAACAAGCCGCCATAGAGCTCCATCAGCTGGAAAAAAATAAAGAAGTTCCAGCTCTCAGAATAAAGCGATGCAAAAAAATATTTTTTTCTATAAAATAGATTTTATTGTGTAAAAGCGCCAAAACACAGAAAAATGATATAAATGTGGTACCGCTGTAAACGTACTGACCCGAAGAATAAAGCTACCTTATCAATTTAACCACACGCGGAGTAGAATAAAAAAATAAAAAAAAAAACAATTCCTGAATTGTTGGTTTTTGTTTATTCTGCCTCCCAAAAATCGGAATAGAAAGCGATCAAAAAATGTCACGTGCCTGAAAACATCAACTCATCCCACAAAAAACAAGCCATCACATGACTCTGACGGCCAAAATATGGAAAAATTATAACTCTCAAAATATGGCGATGCAAAAACTAGATTTTACAAAATATGTGTCTTTTAGTGTGTGACAGCTGTCAATCATAAAAACCCGATATGATTCTGGTATCGCTGTAATCGCACCGACCCTAAGAATAAAGACATCTAATTACTTATACCGCATCAGGAACAGCGTAAAAAATAAACTCTCGGGTTAGGGTTGTGCTAGGGTTAGGGTTGGGATTTTTTTCAAAAGTAAAAAAATAAAAATAAAAAATGACGATATGGCAACTAGTGTTGAGTGTAAGTGCTCGCTACTTGAGTTTGCATCGGGTACTTGGGTATGCACTGAATATCGCAGGTGCTCGAGTCTCCGCCCCATATGCTTCGCGGCCAAAAAATCCTCGCGGGGATTTCCTGCCATGCACGAGCAATCCCCGCATGTTTTTTTTTGGGGTGTCTAATAACCGTGAAACATGTGGGTGGGGACTCGAGCATGTCACTCGAGCACCCGCGATACATGGTGCATACCAGAGTACCCGATGCAAACTCAAGTAGCGAGCACTTGCGCTCAAGACTAATGACAACTTATTCAATATGATGACCTAATGTTATCAAATTCTGTGTCGTACCTCTGGCTTCAAAATGTTCACTATACCCCTTGATAAAATCTTTGGGGGGTGTAGTTTCCAAAATGGGGTCACTTCTGGGGGGTTTCCAATATTTAGGCACATCAGGGGCTCTCCAAACGTGACATGGCGTCCGCTCTCTTTTCCAGCCAATTTTGCGTTCAAAAAGTCTCACAGTGCTCCTTCACTCCTGAACCCTGCCGTGCGCCCAAACACTGTATTTTCCTCACATATGGGGTATTGGCGTACTCAGGAGACATTGCACAAACGTTTTTGGGTTCCATTTTCTCCTCTTACCCTTGTGAAAATAAAAAAATTGGGTATAAAACATTTTTGTGGAAAAAGTTTGAATTTTTTTTTTTTATTTTCACGGGTCCATGTTATAAACTTCTGTAAAGGACTTGGTGGTTCAGGGTGCTCACCACACATCTAGATAAGTTCCCTGAGGGGTCTAGTTTCCAAAATGGTGTCACTTGTGGGGTTTTTCCACTGTTTAGGCACATCAGGGGCACATCCGCTAATTATTCAAGCAAATTTTACATTCAAAAAGTCAAATGGCGCTCCTTCCCTTCCGAACCCTGCCGTGCGCCCAAACAGTGGTTTTCCCCCACATATGAGGTATCTTCTTACTCAGGAGAAATTGCACAACAAACTGCATGGTGCAATTTCTCCTGTTACCCTTATGAAAATGCAAAATTGGGGGCTGAAAAACATTTTTGTGGGAAAAATGTGAACATTTTATTTTTATGGTTCAATGTTCTAAACTTCTGTGAAGCACCTGGAGGTTAAAGGTGCTCAACACACATCTAGATAAGTTCCCTGAGGGGTCTAGTTTCCAAAATGGTGTCACTTGTGGGGGGTTTCCACTGTTTAGTCACATCAGGGGCTCTCCAAACGCAACATGGCGTCCGCTAATTATTCAAGCAAATTTTACAATCAAAAAGTCAAATGACGCTCCTTCCCTTCGGAGTCCTGCCGTGCGCCCAAACAGTGTTTTTTCCCCACATATGGGGTATCTGCGTGCTCAAGGGAAATTGCACAACAAATTTTGGGGTCCATTTTTTCCTGTTACCCCTGCAAAAATAAAAAAAAAATTGGGTCTAAAGTAACATTTTTGTGAAAAAAGTTAATTGTTAATTTTTTTTCTTCCACATTCCAAAAATTCCTGTGAAGCACCTGAAGGGTTAATAAACTTCTTGAATGTAGTTTTGAGCACCTTGAGGGGTGCACTTTTTAGAATGGTGTCACTTTTGGGTATTTTCTGTCATAAAGACCCCTCAAAGTGACTTCAAATGTGATGTGGTCCCTAAAAAAAATGATTTTGTAAATTTTGTTGGAAAAATGAGAAATCGCTGGTCAACTTTTAACCCTTATAGCTCCCTAACAAAAAAAAATTTTGGTTCCAAAATTGTGCTGATGTAAAGTAAACATGTGGGAAATGTTATTTATTAACTCTTTTGTGTGACATATCTCTCTGATTTAAGGGCATAAAAATTAAAAATTTTAAAAATGCTAAATTTTCGCCATATTTCTATTTTTTTCACAAATAAACACAAGTGATATCGAAGAAATTTTACCACTATCATGAAGTACAATATGTCATGAAAAAACAATCGCAGAATCAGGGGGATCCGTTGAAGCGTTCCAGAGTAATTACCTCATAAAGTGACAGTGATCAGGATTGTAAAAATTGGCCTGGTCATTAACGTGCAAACCACCTTGGGTTGTAAAAGGGTTAATAATTATGATATTTTAAATTCTTTATTTGTACAGATAAGCTGTTTTCTGTATGTATTGCTGATTTTACAAACCTTTAAAGAACATTTCTTTTTGCACAGTAACTGTATATCAGAAATTCATATACCACTATGCCTGCCTGAACTGAGGACATTGAATCTGAACAAGAACATCATTTCTTCACTTGGGCCCAATATCCTGAATAACTGTGTTAAGCTAGAGGTGTTTTGTGCCGCGATGAACCAATTAGGTGAGTGAACAAGTTTTAATGCATACGTTGTGTACTTTTCTCAAAATTCTGAGCAAAAGCATAGAATGCTAGGATTAGGGATTACTGCTAGGATCACTCATGAACAGCTGTTGGGCCAGAGCCTAAGCTGCTGACCATTTGTTTTGTAGCAACCACCATTATTAATCCCATGTGCCTTAATATGGCATGTAAAAAGTGCCTCATTATGCTGCTCTCCATATATCATTACTCTTGTGCTATTTTACTTCTCTTCGTACAATAATTTTAATTCTTGTTTGATATGTCTCACATGGAAAAGTTACTGATCAAAATCATATCGTGTTCTTCTCAAAATCATATTTTCACTGCCCAGAGTAGCAATGGACACTTAGAACAATTACCTACCAAATAAGACCCTGACGTAATATAAGTATGCTTTGATTAACTTGTGTTAAGCTTATTGGAAGTGCTTTTTACTATGTTTCTAAAGCCACATTCACATGTTCGGTATAAGATCAGTATTTTACATCAGTATTTGTAAGCCAAACGCAGGAGTGGGTGATAAATACAGAAGTGGTGACGTATTTCTATTATACTTTTCCTCTGTTCCACTCCTGATTTTGGCTTACAAATACGGATGAAAGAAACTCACCAAATACTGAACATGTGAACGTGGGCTTAGTAGCATAGGCGTCCTGGAAAACTGGGTGTTTATTGTGCCCCTCACGGATCAGAAAGATAGGGAGTGGTCCCTTTTCTGAAATTCTTAATGCAGCAATGCTCCTCCTCCTGTGGATGTCTGGTACTGCAGTTCAACCCTCCTGGCCTCGTTCACCTTAATGGACAGAAAAACAGTACTAAACCCAGCCACACATTGACATTATCAACGTTGCTACGTTGGGTCCATGTTCCGCTAATCCATATTGTCATGGAGTTGGTGGAAACTAATGATCATACACAGATTCTTGGAAACCATTTTAACGGCATGTTCTGGCTTTATATGACAAGACACTTTGCTTTTATTTTGGCGTTTTGGATTCTTAAAGGGAATCTGTCACCAGGTTTTTGCTACCTCATCTGAGTGCAGCATAATGTAGGAAAAGAGACCCTGATCCCAATGATGTATCACTTTGTGTCACAACTGCTGCACCCAGTACACTATCAGAGTTTTTAGATGCAGCATGTAGCAAAGCTCAGGAAGCTAACCTGGCCCACACCAGGCTCTCTATGTACATTGTGTATTGATAGTGAGATGCTTATCAGAGAAGGGGGCGGAGTCGGACGAACTGCTGTAGTCCCACAGTGATAATGTCCTGGTGTTAAAACCTTCATTGCAAGTAAATAACGGCATACAGAAAAAAAGTGACTCATCATAGAAATTTATGTTTCAGCCCCTATCTCCTTGCTGTCTTCAGATTACATAGCAAAACATGCTGACTGATTCTCTTTAAGATGTTTTTTTTTTCTTTACAGATAAAGCTTTTTTTATTCCATTTTGTGTAGTACTCAGGTGATGTGTACTGCAAGACCAAGCTGTACTACCATAAATTGAGGCATTGCCCGTGCCTCTTTTAACAACATAGCACTAGCTAAAATATAAAAATGCTAATAAATCACATCAGTTTTCCCTTCGGGGTATTGAGGCTGTCTCTGACAGCTGGGCACGTGATCTGATTCTTATCAATTGCATAATGACTAGTAGAAGTATTTTATAACTGGTGGTGTATCTATTGATAATGTATACCAAGATGAAAAGCCATTGGCAATTTACCAAATAGTCATGTAGATAATGTAAAAGCATTTTGTTTTTCTTTTCAGCATTGGTGCCTGATATTCCTTCAAAATTAACAACCTTAAGGCTGTCCCATAACAAATTTACAAATTTCCCTAAAGAAATTCTTCAACTTTCATAGTAAGTACACCCCTTTCTTTTTTTACAATTATGTTCTGAAATAAATGGATTAGTAAAAAAAAAAAAGAAAAATGAAGGCATTGCCTTTATTATTACCCAAGCAGAATGGCACTTTTTCCTAAAAAGTCCACTAAAAATTATATATTGCTATGCTTACTACAGTGTATACAGGTTATTTACTGACACAGAAAGTCAATAATAACTATGCAGACATAGTTAACAGAATGTGCAGAATCTTTAGGGCAAAAGACCCAGCAGAAGTTTAAAGTATACCTTTCATTTCAGCAACAGCAGCATATAAAACATGATGCATCAGTACTGAGCTGTGTGGCTGTGAATCCAACATTGATGTGAAATAAATTTACTCAAAGCTACAATCCAGTCTTACTGTCAGCCAGTCATTCACCATGCTGAGTGCTCCTCACTCCTCCTCCACCATCTGTGTCCATAGAGTACACAGTCACCTCACTATGCTGGCAGGCTGTTTTACTTTGCCCAACATGGATTTTAGCGGTTTTATTTCAGATTGAATGGTGAGTCAAAGAGGCAGAGGCAAGGAGAAGTGGATCATAAGTGTAGAAAGAAGCAGATTTCTGATGGGCTATATTACAAAGTTTTTTATATTCACTTGTAATATTTATTTATGCAAAGTTTGTTGAAATAACATTGACCATTTCAACTTTTTTTTTTAGTAGATTACATAAAAGTGGTTTTACATGTGGAATTTTACTGTAACCTCTTAAAGCTTTGCATTGTAACCTCTCTTCTTTCTAAGATTAAATGCTTCCCTTATTATGATGGGTGTGGTGGGTGTTTTCTGTAAATTGCTGTACTATTGCATCATGGCAATTGTTTTGTCACCTTAGTTGTGCCAGAGCCATCACCAGAGTGTGTTGGTTGTAACTTCAGTCCTGGGGGGTGATCATAAAAGACCATGTAGGCTGCTTTGTCAGTATAACTCAATCTGGTAAAATTACACTGCAATACTGGAGTATTGCACTGTATTTTTAAAGCCATGAGTGAGTTGGACTGAAAGGTAAAAATAGTAATAGCTTATTCAAAAAGTTTGAAGTAAAAAGCTACATTTTATCACTTTTTTATATTTGAGTGCCCTTTTAATTGCAAGCAGTCCATATCCTGAGACCCCCCCCCCCGCACTGATTGTTTTAAACCTTCCAGAAAAGTGCGCAGGCCAGTTGACAGGCGCGCCTGAGCGTGTACAGAGAGCGGGGTACAGATTCAGTAGAAAGCGTAGTAGCCTGTGTTCACGATCAGGCAGGACCTGTGTGCACCTCTGGGGAGGTTTGAGTGAGTGGTGGGGGGTCTCAGGACTTAGATCCCCACTAATCTGCTTGCAATTAAAAGGGCACTCTAATATTTTAAAAAAATGATAAAGGTTTAAGTTACTGTTTAACTTTAATATAACATATATTTTTCCATTAATAATCATACATTTTCGTAAAGTTAAAATGATACAGTACTGATGCACGGTGGAGGATGTAAAATATGTCCCAAAAAACTACTTTTATTGTATAAAGGAGTACATTGTGACTGATATATTTTCTATTGAGCTAATTGTAACGACTCCTAGAAGTATAAATATTAAATAGCATGGTAAACAACAAGTGAAAAACATTTTCTCTTTTCCCCCCTCCCACCAAAAACCTTATTAAAATGCATCAATGATTTATATGTAGTCCAAAATGGTACAATTTAAGATAACTCATCTTACAGATTACAACGTAGGCACTCAGAGCTTAAAATGTAGGGAGTTAGGGTTAATAGTATAGGTCTCGGCTTTCATGTCAATCCCATATCCAATGAATGGAGCAGAGACCATTGTTTTTAAACAGTAACTGCTGTAGAATGTATTTTTACTTAAAGAGAATATTTTACTATGTAATGTGAGAGAAGAAAAATGTAGGGACAGAGAGCTTAATTTCAACTATGTATCATTTACTGGACTGCTTGGTGTGCTTGGTGTAGTTTTGATAGAATCCTTATTTTCTCTTTTGTAGATGTAGCAGTAATGATGTTGAGCTCTGTATTACCCCACCCACACCCGTGATTAGCATCTTGTGGACAATTAACAGTTAACACAAGAGGCTGCCAGTCAGTGGTGGAGGCTTGGTTACATAGATTAACCTGACTGCTGTGCACCTGAGACCTAGTCCGGTAACGATAATCTGCTAATAAATCACTTACTAGGCGGTGTGTTGTAGTTTCAATACTATAAATGACACATCCCTGGAATCAAGCTCTCTTGCCCATTATTATGCTGCTCTCAGATTAGATACTGACCTGCTGATAGATTCCCTTTTAAGAAAAAGTCAAGCATGAAAATGAAATACTCCTCAGTAAGTGGCTGACTTATATTCCTGTTTTTGACTCTAAGTTTAAGGACAGTGGATTTGAGCAACAATCAGATCAATAACCTGCCCGCTCCACTGGAATGGACTTCAGTAAATCTGAGAGAAATCATGCTGAACCACAATCAGATTAGCGTGTTAAATCTTGAGGACCTCCGTAAAGATACAAACAGATGGTCACGTCTTGAGAAACTACATCTTTCCAATAATATGATCAAGGAGGTAACACTGTACTTTGCGATCATAGTATAACTGCTCCTCACTATTCAGGACTTGCCGTCATATTAATAATTGGCTGTGTTTTAGATACCACCTGAAATTGGCTTTCTTGTGAATGTCACTTGTTTTGATATAAGCCACAATCCAGATTTAAGGTCATTTCCAGATGAAATGGGAAAGCTTACTAAAGTGTGGGACCTTCCTCTGGACGGACTGCATCTTGATTTTGATCTGAAACATATAGGGTACAAAGCCAGAGACCTTATCCGGTACTGTGTTTTCTTTATCTCCTTTTTTTATTGCACTATTAATTTAACCATACCTATATGCTATGTGTATTATTATATTAAAGCAATATTCGTTAGCTATGCTTAGTTACTCTACTTTACCGTTGAGCAATTTGACTCTCAGAACTACTAAAGTGTTTGTCATTGTGGTTATCCTAGGGGCATATGCAGTATTAAGTCAGGGAGAAAAGTCATGGGTATGGTTATGCAAATGCTTTGTTTTGTCCTCATAGATATAAGGGTAGATAATGTCAATATGCTGTGCACCAGCTACACTTAAAAGGAATCTTTCAGCGGGTTTTTGCTATGCTATCTGAGGACAGCATGAGGTAGATGTTAATACACAGAATTCATTGATGTGTCACTTACCAAACTGTGTGCTGTTTTTTTACTTACATTGAAGATTTTATCACTAGGAGATTATCATTGCCAGGTCTGATGTGCATGCGACTGGTAGTCTCCGCCCCTTCTGTGGTAAGCCGTTCACTGTCTATAGACTATGTACATACAGAGCCTGGTGTGGGCGGGGTTAGCTTTCTCAGCTCTGCTGCATTGCTATATCTGAAAACTCTGATTGTGTCAGAATAACTGCACCCAGTAAACTAAGTGATACATTGTTGGATTCAGGGCCTCTTTTCCTACATCATGCTGCTATCAGATGAGCTAGCAAAAAACTGCTGACAGATTCCCTTTAAAGAAAGTCTATCACCCCCGAAATGCGAATTAAACTAATTAAACAGCTGTATGGGGGGAAATGGTGCCTGCCAGCTGAGGGAGAAAGAAGCACGTTACAGGAGCTCCTGCTGGAATTTAAGCTATATCCTTATAATCCTGTTAAAAATGCATCCCACTGCGAAGGGACTGTTAACCAATCTTTCTGGACTGTTTACTGAGCCTGAGAAAGCCTCTTCTTTTAAGACCTGCTTGGATGGAGGGGACACATGACATCAAGGCCTAATTCTGAAAGCACCATATTGTCCCTGAGTGCTCAGCCATACAGACACTGTGGACTCCCAGCCCCCTGAAGCACTGCGCTGCTGAAGTCTGCATTCATACCGGGAGCCCCCGAAGATAAGAAAAGGGCAGACAACTCTTTAGCTGAGGGAGAATTAGTGACAGCCCCTTCCTTCTCTCTGCTCAGTCTCTGGGTGCCTAGATATTTGCAGTCCTGCACTCACAGTTCACTGTAAAGCACAAGCATCTGCCTGGGAGTTTAATTAACCCTGTAATTTATCCTTATATGCTCTAGCGCTGGCTACTGATTCTGAACAAGTAATCTGCTTGCAAGTGACTGCACAGTGTTGAGGTGGGCATATACTGCGTATCATCCCCCCTCCTTACTCTGAACATCCATCCTTTCACTGTGTGACCCAATACTGTAAAACTTGAGCTCACCCATTTGGAGTACTTATAGTTTTCGAATAAACTGATCCCCGTTACAAGAGGTGTCGCTACGTTGTCACTGACGACCCAATGTCTTGGTAACTTCTGAGTGTGTCGTCCTTCCTAAATTCCCATGATTTGCGATCTTGTTGGGGACTGGATTTTTATGCACCATTGCTTTTACTTCTAAACGCAACAATAAATTCTGCTCCTGAGAGACTGAAAGAATTTGCTCCCCGAGAAGGGGACGCAACATGGCCCTCCAGACCCACCTTCGGACTTTGAGAAACAAGACCAGGCACCCTCAGAGGAACAGATGGAGGAGGTCAAGCCAACTCTGAAACAGATATCCGATAAACTCCTATCCGCCATTGCATGTTGTACTGCCTCCCTTACTGGGAAACTGGGAAAAGTCAAAATTGATGTGGGCCTACTCAGACATGATATGCAGAAGCTGAGATCGAGGGTTTCTGAGGTGGAAGATTGAGTATTGGCTCTAGATCGGCTGGGAGGTCTGAGCTTTGGCTCCAAAACGCAGATAGCTTGGAAAATATACTCTGCCTAAACAATCTCCTAATTATCAGACTTCCTGAAATAGCAGAATGTGATCATAGTGTGCCCACTAAACCCCCCTCGTGGCCAGACTCCTAAATTGCTGGGACCGAAACACAGCACTGCGCATGGCTAAATGTAAAGGAGAGATCCAGTTTGACAATGCCATAGTTTCCATCGTCCTAGACTTTTCCGCCGAATTACAGAAGCAAAGAGCCACATTCATCAATATCATATGTCGCGTGCAAGATCTCCAGATAGTATATTCTATGGCATACCCGACTCTGTTACGAATGGTTGACGAAGACCGGTCCCATTTCTTTACCACTCCTACTGAGGCTGATGACTTGGCTGACTAAGAGATGGAAGATGAAGCGCTAGAATCAGGCAAAGATAACTACATCTGTTTTCCTTGATTTTTTTTAAAGTAATTCTGATGGAATACTTGAATTGGAGCCCTCCAGGAAGGACAGACTTTACTTCCAATTTTTTCTGGCAGGATATACAGTTCATGTGATGATGGCTTCGATGCTACCGTATGGACTCCTCTAATGTTTGTGCCACAAGCACAGGACCTTTGTTGCCTGATGGCTCCGATTCATGAGTTTAGGTTCAACTACTTCAACTACTCTGTACTATGGCTCTAGTTGAGCCTGACCTGTTTAATGTTGTATATGTCTCTTGCACTGATGATTCCTCTGCATAGAATTATGACCGGCCCCTTCTGCTGCGGCTGTCAATGTGGAGACGGGGCTTAATAAAGCAAATTAATTTACTTACCCCCGGCTCCAGCATGCCACGCAGTCTGCCAGGCCATTTATATTGTGGCTTGGCTGTGCTGCCTCAGCACAGGCTGCACATCGTGTCTCACCGAGTCCGGGCCCCTTCTCTTTGCTTTTGCTCAATAGACCCCATAAAACAGTAATGGCAGTAATGCCCTGATGGCGGCCCTGGATGCAGTGAAGACTGCCATGAAGAGCATATAACAGATCCTCTCTGCCCCCGCCTCGTCTTTGAAGCCGATCGCTACACTTTTGGCTGTATGTCCCCACAATGTGGCTCCTTCATAGTCAGTGTGCATGCACCGCAACACCATTAGGCTACGTTCCCATGATGAGCTTTTGGTGCATTTTTGATGCTGCATATTTTTGCTGAATAAAAAATGCAGCATTTTGCAGTTCCGGGAAAATGGATCGGAGGTATAGAAATCTCATGCACACTGTTTTTTTTTTTTCTTTCTTTATTCAGTGTAAACTGACCTTCGGTACTTGTTTCAAATTTCTCAACATGTCCATTTCTCTGGCGGGTATGTTGAGTTTTCTCTGTGGATTTTCCTCGTAAACTTGCATTAGATGCGGAAAATCCGCAGGTAAAATTCGCTGTGCGTTTCGGATCAAATGTGCATGTAATCCGCACGTAAGTATATCAATAAAGTTTTGTCAAAGCCAAATACCAGGAAGTATCAAAAGCAAAGCTGCTTTATTTAAAGCAAGACACACCAAAGAAAGACAAAAAAATGCAGTGATAAAAACACATATAATATAATATGTGTGATTTTTAGATATTTTTTTTTTGTGTGTGACCAATTCCATTTAAAGTGTTATTGATGCGTTCCCGGAGGTTTAGAGCAGTGTTAATGTCACTCTCACTTGCATTATGTATCATGTTATATATTTAAACAGACCCAAAATTCTGTGCTGATCAATATCATAATGTACAGTATTTTTTATTGGGAGTGCATTTTCCCATTTTCCATTTTTAGTCAATGAAATATATGTATATATATAATAAAATCAGGCATACTATCTGTTTGATAATTCTGCTCAGGCTGATTCATTGACCAACCAGTTTATAGCAGTTAAAGGGATGTCCACTACCTAGACAACCCCTTTTTATATTAAGTTCTGTGCATTTTTATGCCACGTGAGCCCCGCTGCTGCAGGCCGATAGTGGCCGATTTTATATATATCTCTATACAGGTTTTCTGCTTAGTGGTCACATTCTTACTAGATGAGGCAGGTTGCCTAGAACCTTCAAAGGCTATGATGCGAGGTGCTGACACCCTGCTTCTCCTCCGCAACCATCACAAGTCCAGGGTGCTTCCTACAATAAATAGTTACCCTGAGACATTCATTTTAATTATTGCCAAAATATTCTCGTAATCCAAATATGTCATCAGAAAATTATAGATGCGATATTGATGGCATGTTTATTTTAATGTTTTTTTTTCTGTACAAAATATTCTATGGATTGGTACATATGTCTTTACTTATGTTCTTTTGGTATATTAACTGAGCTATAAAACACAGATTTCATAGACCTAATAGCACAATATACCTTGTTTAGATTTCTTCAGCAGCGATTAAAAAAGGCTGTTCCTTATAATCGTATGAAGCTATTGATCATGGGAAACACAGGGAGTGGCAAGACAACGCTTGTACATCAGCTAATGAAAGAGAAGCACCCAGGGCACGGTGCAGAGAAGGCCACCATCGGCATTGATGTGAAAGACTGGCCCATTCTAATAAGGGGGAAAGTGAAGAAGGAAATCACACTGAATGTCTGGGACTTTGCCGGTAATAAACCTGTATACATTTATTCTTGGATAGCCTGTGTTACATTTTCCAGTTAGTGCCGCAACTGCTAATAATGGAGAATCTTTCTCGATTAACCTCCTATAGGAGTCCTGGAAAAGAGCAAAGACCATGCACACAGCTGTTCACTCCCATGGGTCTTGCATCTATCAGACGTTCATGGCATATGCCGCACCCAGTGATCTATAGGTCCTGTAAGCTGCGCCTATGCTAGATTGCTAGGAAACTACCCAATGCCTCTGCTGATAGCATGGGTGGTGACCGACTACAAGCTGAGTTGGAGTAGGCTGACAGTATGTCAGAAGGCATAGTTAAACCAAAACAAAAAAAAGAAAATTCCAGAATTGCCCTTTTTTTTCCTCTCGCTATTTTGCCGCACTTGGAATTTTTTCCCCTCTTTCAAGTGCATCGAATGATAAAATGGATGGTGTCATTTAAAAAAAAACGACGAAAAATTAAAAGGTTATGAATCTTGGAATAACGGGAGAAAAGGCAAAAAAAAAAAAAAATCGACTGTGCTTTAAAGGGTTAAGTGAAAAAAAAAAAAGGACAATCCCTTTTAACCCATTAGCACAAGATCACATATAAAAGTATGTGAAAGAGGGGGTGATCGCATGTAGAGAAGTCTCAGGATCCACTCTCCGCATATACCAGCTATATTAAATAGCTGACATATGTCTTTAACAGCTGTAGCTAAGCTATGGCCACGGCTATGTTAATCATTTAAACGCTGCTGTCAATCTCTGACCGCAACATTTAAATGGGCACACACTTGTGTTTGCTTGTATCGGCACCCTTTGAAGCCATCCAGAGCCGTGGGGTGCCAATGGTTTACTATGACAGCTGCTGCCATTTTGGTGCTCTGAAGCTCTGATTATGCTGAGGTTCAGAAAAGACTGGGATTTACACTATTTACTGCAATACTGTTATGCAGTATATAGTACAAGCCATTGAACAATTGAAGGTTAATGTCTCCTAAGAAAACTGAAAAATAAAATAAATTATAAATTAAAAAAAATTTAAAAGCAAGAGAAAAAAAATAAAAATATTAAAATAATAATAATAAAAATATATAAGTGTATAGGTGTGTATATGTGTGTGTATGTATGTATGTGTGTATATATATATATATATATATATATATATATATATATATATATATATATATATAATATATATATATAATTTACACAGTACAGACCAAAAGTTTGGACACACTTTCTCATTTAAATTTTTTTCTGTACTTTCATGACTTTGAAAATTGTACATTCACACTGAATGCATCTAAACTATGAATTAACACATGTGGAATTATATACTTAACTACTTCGCACCAGAGCCTGTTTTTGCCTTCATGACCGGGCCAATTTTTTCAATTCTGACCACTGTCACTTTATGAAGTAATTACTCTGGAACGCTTCAACGGATCCCCCTGATTCTGTGACTGTTTTTTCGTGACATATTGTACTTCATGATAGTGGTAAAATTTCTTCGATATCACTTGCGTTTATTTGTGAAAAAATCGGAAATTTGGCGAAAATTTTGCAATTTTCAAACTTTGAATTTTCATGCCCTTAAATCAGAGAGATATGTCACACAAAATAGTTAATAAACAACATTTCCCACATGTCTACTTTACATCAGCACAATTTTGGAACCAAAATTTTTTTTTGTTAGGGAGCTATAAGGGTTAAAAGTTGACCAGTGATTTCTCATTTTTCCAACAAAATTTACAAAAACATTTTTTTAGGGACCACATCATATTTGAAGTCACTTTGAGGGGTCTTTATGACAGAAAATACCCAAAAGTGACACCATTCTAAAAACTGCTCAAAACCACATTCAAGAACTTTATTAACCCTTCAGGTGCTTCACAAGAATTTTTGGAATGTGGAAGAAAAAAATTAACATTTAACTTTTTTTCACAAAAATGTTACTTTAGACCCAATTTTTTTTATTTTCACAGGGGTAACAGGAAAAAATGGACCCCAAAATTTTTTGTGCAATTTCTCTTGAGCGCGCTGATACCCCATATGTGAGGGAAAACCACTGTTTGGGCGCACTGCAGGGTTCGGAAGGGAAGGAGCGCCATTAGACTTTTTGAATGTAAAATTTGTTTGAATAATTGGCAGACGCCATGTTGCGTTTGGAGAGCCCCTGATGTGCCTAAACAGTGGAAACCCCCCACAAGTGACACCATTTTGGAAACTAGACCCCTTAAGGAACTTATTTAGATGTGTGGTGAGCACCTTGAACCCCAAGGTGCTTCACAGAAGTTTATAATATTGAGCTGTAAAAAGAAAATTTTCACATTTTTCCCACAAAAACGTTTTTCATCCCTTAATTTTGCATTATCATAAGGGTAATAGGATAAATTGCACCATGAAATTTGTTGTGCACTTTCTCCTGAACACTCCGATACCCTATATGTGGAGGCAAACCACTGTTTGGGCGCACGTCAGGGTTTGAAAGGGAAGGAGCGTCATTTTACTTTTTGAATGTAAAATTTGTTTGAATAATTAGCGGACGCTATGTTGCATTTGGGGAGCCCCTGATGTGCCTAAACAATGGAAACCCCCCACAAGTGACACCATTTTGGAAACTAGACCCCTTAGGGAACTTATTTAGATGTGTGGTGAGCACCTTGAACCCCAAGGTGCTTCACAGAAGTTTATAATATTGAGCTGTAAAAATAAAATTTTCACATTTTTCCCACAAAACGTTTTTCATCCCTTAATTTTGCATTATCATAAGGGTAATATTATAAATTGCACCATGAAATTTGTTGTGCAATTTCTCCTGAGTATGCCGATACCCCATATGTGGGGGAAAACCACTGCTTTGGTGTACGGCAGGGTTCGGAAGAGAAAGGAGCGCTATGTTGGCTGGGATAGGTTGCAGACACCATGTCACATTTGAAGTGTCGCTGACATGCCGAAACAGCAGAAACCCCCACAAGTGACCCCATTTTGTAAACTACACCTCTCAAGGAATTCATCTAGGGAAGTAGTGAGTATTTTTTAATTTTTAAATTTATACCATTGGGCAGTGAAAAAAGCATAATTATATTTTTACCACAAAAAAATGTTTTACCCTCAGATTTTACATTTTCACACAGGGCAATGGGTAAAAATGGTGCCGAAATGTGTCTCACAATTTCTTCTAAAAGTGGCAATACCCCATATGTGGCTGTATCGTACCGCTCAGCCATACGGCGAGATCTGGGGGGGACGGAGCGCTATTTGACAATTGGAGAACAAATTATTGTAGAATAGGCATTTGGATTTGGGAGCACAACATTTCTGAATTTCTTTTGGGGGGCAAGGGCCATTTCGGTTTTCAAGAGCCTTTCTGCTACCAGTAACTTGGAAGTCCCTTATATTTTTAACAGATGACTGACCTGAGTGGGGACTAGCTTTTTTTGAGGACTGAGTTGAAGCTTTTATTGGGAACATTTTATGTAACATTTATCCGGCGCTCTAGGCTGAGCACTTACATCGGGGTTTCCATCTAAATTTCCAAGTGATGTAATTCAGATGAAACCCCTGCGGGATCCATTCACTGTAATGAGGCAGCAGAGTTACTCTGGACTCCGTCTGGCCTCTGTTTAGCGGTGTCCTTTTTTTCTGAAGTGCACAAAACTGTGGCCAACCGCACTTTTATGCACGCCTAAAACAAATGACACCGTGGGATCACAGGCCAGACGGCATCCACAGTGGCCTATATCTGCCTCATTACAGGGAATCTTCCGTCATGGGTTCCGTCTGAATCACATATTTCAGAGATTTACACGGAAACTCTGGTGTAAGTGCTCAGCGCAGAGCGCAGGATAAATGTGAGCAGAGCCTTACTGTGATCTTTGGGAGACATAATAAACAAATCAGTAGCCGGTGAAGAATTGGTTTTATTTATTTTTTACGCCGTTCCCCGTGCGGTATAAGTGATGAGATTACTTTATTCTTCGGGTCGGTGCAATTACAGAGATACCAGATTTATATCGGGTTTTTATGACTGACAGCTGTCACACACTAAAAGACGCTTTTTTTTGCAAAATCTAGTTTTTGCATCGCCATATTTTGAGAGCTATACTTTTCCCATATTTCGGCCGACAGAGTCATATGATGGCTTGTTTTTTGCGGGACGAGTTGAAATTTTTATTGGTACCATTTTTGGGTACGTGACATTTTTTGATCGCTTTCTATTCCGTTTTTTGGGAGGTAAAATTAACAAAAACCAACAATTCAGGAATTGTTTTTTGAGGTTTTCTTTTATGCCGTTCTGCGTGTGGTAAAAGTGATCAGGCAGCGTTATTCTTCGGGTCAGTACGTTTACAGCGATACTAAACTTACTGTATATTTTTTTTATGTTTTGGCGCTTTTACACAATAAAACAATTTTATAGAAAAAATATTTTTTTTGCATTGCTTTATTCTGAGCGCTATAACTTTTTTATTTTTCGGCTGATGGAGCTGTATGGCGGCTTTTTTTTTTGCGGAACAAGATGACGTTTTCAGCGGTACCATTTTTATTTCCATTTTGCTTTTTGATCACATTTTCTTCCACTTTTTGTTTGGCGATATGATGAAAAAGCATATTTTTTTGCTCCGTTTTTTATTTATTTTTATTACGGTGTGCAGAGAAGGAGTTAATTAGTTTGACAGTTTTATAGATCGGGTTGTTTCGGACGCGGCGATACCAAATATGTGTACTTTTTTTGGTTTTGCATAAATATACGGATTTATTGGTTTAATATTTTATTTATTTATTTTTATTTATTTTGTGTTTTTTGTTTTTTTTTTAACAGTTTTAAAAACATTTTTTTTACTTTTTTTTTTACTTAGTCCCTGTATGGGACATTAATTTTTATTTTTCTGATCACTGATCTCATGTAATGTAATAGACATGTATTACATTACATGAGATCTTCGCTGACTGTTTCACAGTCAGTGTGTCCTGCCAGGCTTCAGCTGCAGGCTGAGCCAGGCAGGACACCATATACGGCAGATCTGGAGGCGGTCATGTGACCTCCAGCTGCCATAGCAACGCCAGGTCCTGGAAGGTATAAGGGGGCCGTCGGAGAGGTAAGTGGACGACCCCCTCTCCTCCTGCTGTCTTCTATATGCCTCGATCACTATAGATCGCGGCATATAGAAGACAGCAAAGGGTTAACATCACTGGGACCTGATCCAATCAGGTCCCGATGATGTTCCCTGTCAGAGCTAACGCTCTGCACCGAAATCGCAGCGCTTGCAGGACCCTGGGGGTCCTGAGCGCTGCGAGACCACCCACCGTTTTTAAACGTCGGCGCTGCACAGAGCCCGGCAAGCGCCGACGTTTATCTACAGTGGGCCGTCGCGAAGCGGTTAACAAAAAAGTGTGAAACAACTGAAAATATGTCTAATATTCTAGGTTCTTCAAAGTAGCCACCTTTTGCTTTGATAACTGCTTTGCACACTCTTGGCATTCTCTTGATGATGAGCTTCAAGAGGTAGTCACCGGAAATGGTCTTCTAACAATCTTGAAGGAGTTCCCAGAGATGCTTAGCACTTGTTGGCCCTTTTGCCTTCACTCTGCGGTTCAGCTCACCCCAAACCATCTCGATTGGGTTCAGGTTTGGTGACTGTGGAGGCCAGGTCATCTGGTGTAGCAACCATCACTCTCCTGCTTGGTCAAATAGCCCTTACACAGCCTGGAGGTGTGTTTGGGGTCATTGTCCTGTTGAAAAATAAATGATGGTCCAACTAAACGCAAACCAGATGGAATAGCATGCCGCTGCAAGATGCTGTGGTAGCCATGCTGGTTCAGCATGCCTTCAATTTTGAATAAATTCCCAACAGTGTCACCAGCAAACCACCCCCACACCATCACACGGTGGGACCCAGGCATGTAGTCCATCCGTTCACCTTTTCTGCATCGCACAAAGACACGGTGGTTGGAACCAAAGATCTCAAATTTGGACTCCTCACACCAAAGCACAGATTTCCACTGGTCTAATGTCCATTCCTTGTGTTCTTTAGCCCAAACAAGTCTCTTCTGCTTGTTGCCTGTCCTTAGCAGTGGTTTCCTAGCAGCTATTTTACCATGAAGGCCTGCTGCACAAAGTCTCCTCTTAACAGTTGTTGTAGAGATGTGTCTGCTGCTAGAACTCTGTGTGGCATTGACCTGGTCTCTAATCTGAGCTGCTGTTAACCTGTGATTTCTGAGGCTGGTGACTCGGATAAACTTATCCTCAGAAGCAGAGGTGACTCTTGGTCTTCCTTTCCTGGGGCGGTCCTCATGTGAGCCAGTTTCTTTGCAGCGCTTGATGGTTTTTGCAACTGCACTTGGGGACACTTTCAAAGTTTTCCCAATTTTTCTGACTGACTGACCTTCATTTCTTAAAGTAATGATGGCCACTTGTTTTTCTTTACTTAGCTGCTTTTTTCTTGCCATAATACAAATTCTAACAGTCTATTCAGTAGGACTATCAGCTGTGTATCCACCAGACTTCTGCACAACACAACTGATGATCCCAACCCCATTTATAAGGGAAGAAATCCCACTTATTAAACCTGACAGGGCACACCTGTGAAGTGAAAACCATTTCCGGTGACTACCTCTTGAAGGTCATCAAGGGAATGCCAAATGTGTGCAAAGCAGTCATCAAAGCAAAAGGTGGCTACTTTGAAGAACCTAGAATATAAGACATATTTTCAGTTGTTTCACACTTTTTTGTTAAGTATATAATTCCACATGTGTTAATTCATAGTTTTGATGCCTTCAGTGTGAATGTACAATTTTCATAGTCATGAAAATACAGAAAAATCTTTAAATGAGAAGGTGTCCAAACTTTTGGTCTGTATTTTATATATATATATATATATAAATATATTTTATTATATATATATATATATATATATATATATATATATATATATATATATATATATATATATATATATATATATATATATATATATATATATATATATATATATTGTATATTATATATATAATGTATATATATATATATATATATATATATATATATATATATATATATATTATATATGTATATATATAATGTATATATATATATATATATAATGTATATTAACACTACAGAAGTTCAAATCACCTCCTCTTTTCCATGACTAAAAAATAAAAATATTTGTAATATGTTTGCTATCACCACTTTGATAAAATATAAAATTAAGCCGATCAGTAAACGTCGTTATAAGAAATAAGATCAGAATGCCAGAATTGTAGTTTTTCAGGCACCACTCCTCCCTAAACAATGCAATAAATGCAGATCAAAAACAAGCCTTCACTCACCACAATCTATTGAATAATAAAGTTGTTATTAGTCTCAGAAAATGATTCAGAATAATTTTAAATATAGAATGTATGCTATGAAGACAACCCAAAAAAAACATGGCGGAATTGATTTCTTTCACAATTTCACCGCACTTTGAATTTTTTTTGAATTTTAAAACGACTTGCATCATTCAAATCATTCAAAACTACAGTTTGTAGTGCAACAAATAAGCCATCATCGTGCTATATTGCCGGAAAAATAAAAAAATGATTAATCCCAACAAAGAGAAAAAGTTTGCTATATTTGTTTAAGGTTTACACCATACATTTTTGTGAAGAGTATACGATTGGATTTTGACTTTTAATTTGACCATCATTTTTAGATTTTTGCTACTTGAATATAGTTGATTAATGATTGTGACTTATTTGGTTTCAGGCCAGGAGGAGTTTTATAGCACTCACCCACATTTTATGACTCCACGTGCTTTGTATCTCGTTGTTTATGACCTTAGCAAAGGGGCTTCAGAAGTTGATGCAATAAAACCTTGGCTTTTTAACATAAAGGTAATCTTTTGTATGGTATTAAATAATGTTAATAAAAGAACGAAAATATAAACTCATACTCCACTAATACAGCCGCCTTTTAGTGGTGGGAGCAACAGAAAATGAACAATTCCTAGACAAGAATAAGAATTCCATAATACATATACACAGGCAGATAAGATCATATGTATTAATCCAAACTATTTGCTAAGTTGACTTTTTTATGAATGCATTGATGCTATTTAAAAAAATAGACGCCAAAGTGTAAGAATGCTCTAATTTTAAGTGGATTCATTGATTCATTTCAGTGTATTGTAAGCTAACATTGGCTAAGGCTAATAAAACAGGACACTTATAATCTGCTAACAAATAAGTGCTTTAAATTTATGGTGCTTGGTCCCGGGCTTTAATACTGTGCTATTGTAAATTTACAGTAAGGGGTTAAAGCTCTAGCAATCTAACTGGAACAGATTGAGTCACTGTGTGTCAAACACATAAAAGGACCCTGGGGAGCAGACAGAAGTTGTTTATTACTGCTTCTGTCTTCTATTTCGCAGTTACATAACTCTCATTGAGTGCTATGTAGTGTATAAAAGCATCAGCAGTGCCATCCTTCTGTAGAACATGATGATCACCTGGTGTTGGCCAGCAGAGCTGCGTAGTCCTAGCAGCCCCAATGCCAGTGCTCTGCCAGTGACTTATGTCATTGCAGTGTGTCACTGTAACTGGGATTCATATCAATGTGCAAAAAAAAGATCACTAAAGGAAAAAAAATGTTCCCCAGAGAGCTTTGATGATGTATTAATGACCAAATTATGTAAAATAAAGTATATAAAACATACAAAACTATTTTTGCAGTGGGTACTTTTTTGTAATTTTTTCAAATAAAACACGTCATTACATATTTGTAAGAAAAAACAAAAACCTTTATTATTTGGTGTAAAAAATGAACAGTGAAAAGTATAAACACTTACCCAAAAATCTTTTTTCGATTTTTACAGTGCTAAAACATTACCTAAATTAGACCGTAATTTATTTATACACCAAATCAGTGTTAAAAATTATACAACTTGTCTTGCACAACACACAGCCTTATGCTGCTATGTCAGTGAAAAAAATATAGTTATGACCTCTGAAAAGCAGAGATGCAAAAATGGAAAACAATTGGCAGTTCTTTAATGGCTTAATATAATTTGTTTCCATTTTCTCTAGGCCCGTGCCTCTTCCTCACCTGTTATTCTTGTTGGAACACACCTAGATGTGTCTGATGAAAAACAGAGTAAAGCCTGCATAAATAAAATAAAAATGGAGCTGTTTAATCAGCGAGAGCTTCCATGTGTCCAGGATTATCATTTTGTGAATGCTACAGAGGAGTCGGATGCTTTAGCAAAACTTAGGAAGTCAGTCATAAAAGAGTGTTTGAATTTCAAGGTGAGCTTACCCCAGACCCCTGCGCTAAATATACTGTAATGTCATCCTGTATACCTGTTTACAGCACTGTTTAACCATGTATGCTAATGAAGAGCGAATGCTGGCAACAAGTGTATGATGTACACCGCTGCAACTGATCACAATGCCATATGATTTCTCGAAAATAAAAAACCTCAAGACAAAAAAACATTTTTAGTCTTGTAACAGAAATGAGCAGCTTTTCAAGTAAAGTATATTTTTGTATATGCTTGAGTGTTACCAGTGGTTTGCATCTTGGCATAAACCCCTTGGATTTATATTCATGAAGGTGTCTCTTGATTCAACACTCAGACAATAATGTACTTACTGTCTCTCCAGTGCTCTAGGCTTGGTACAAGGAGATTAAGGAAACCATTTTCTGATTATCCACTTTTTAGGTTTTTTTTTTGTATGGCTTTTCCAGGACTTTTATTATTGCTGAGCTCAGCAGTATATTCCTTCTTTTTAAGAATATACCAAATTGTAGATTTGGCAACTTAAAGTCTCTTCTACCGCCCTGCTTATTTGATTTTTTTATTTTTTTTTGGCAGCCTAATTATGGCGTCCTATCCTTGTATTGACACGTCAATGAACAGCTACCAAATGCAACATGTTAAATTAAAAGGAATCTTGTCAGTTCCCCAGACTGTCCCCAACTGCTACTATGGTAGTATTTATGAGGATTTCTTTGATCTTATAATGTTTGATGTGGATTACTAAAACTGCAATCTTTGAAGAATGTACTTTTTATCCTGCAGTTGTCAAATGCTAATGAGCCAAGACTAGTCTGCTGGGGTGTCTTTCCATGGACTAGTCCCACTCAGATCTTAAAATCATGTCTACCTGAGAGTGATTGACAGCCTTCATAAGACTTGATTCACATGTCCGTATTTCGCAGTCCAAGTACAGACTGTGGTGCACAGATTGGCATCGGGCCTTCTGACCTGATCTTGATAGCCGTATATGCCTATGTGTCTGTCGAGTTTGGATCAGGAGACCAGCGGCCGGTTAATGAATTGCTTTGTATACCCAAGCTGCAAGACACTAATGTGTGAATCCGGCCTTACCATCCTACTATAATGAATATACGCAGTCTGTCAATCACTCCTGGTGATGCTTCATTGGGAGATCCAAGGCAGGACTAGTCTGGGGTAAGAGACACCCACTGGACTAGTCCTGCCTCATTAGCATGTGAAAGATAACATTTTATGCTTCAAAGATGCAAACATCTTGGCAGATGAAAGAAATCTGCATGAATACCGCTATACTAGTGGTTGGGGACAATCTGGAGGACCTTACATTTTCCCTTTTAATGCCAGACCCCTTTTCTCTAATTTGTCATTCGACACAATGGACCATAATATGTTCACCTGTCTTAATTTTAAGCCTGAGAAAAGGGAGAAATTTTAAAGAAATGACAAAACGTGTCATTTCCAAAATACTTAGAGACTATTTTGGTATTTTATTATACCTTAGAGCACATTTTTTTTATACTTTTAGTATTTTTCTTGAATTTGTTTAGATCCGGGACCAAGCAGTTCTTGGGCAGCTGATTCCTGATAGTTATCTGGAACTTGAGCAGAGAATTCTTATTGAAAAGCAAAATGCTCCTGTTGAATTTCCTGTAATTAACCACAAGAGACTGCAAGATATTGTACAAGAAAACCACCTGGATTTGGATGAGCATGAACTTCAGCATGCCGTTCATTTTCTAAATGAATCTGGTAATTTTATTGTTCTGTATATTGCAAGTGTTTGATAGTGCTTGTTTACATAGTGAAAAATACTTTGCGATGTCTTGTGCCTGTACCATTAAAGGAGTTTTTCACTTTAGTGTACCCAAAATGCTCTAAAATACCTATAATATTAAAGCGAGTAGGTACTCGTTCTCCCCAGGTCCAGTGCCAACTCTCTGCTGCTACTCAGATCTTGTTTTGTCTCCAGTGGTGTCGTCACATCGATAGTGCTCATCACCTCTGTAGCCAGTCAGCTCCGCGGCTGAGCCAAGATGGATGGCACATCTACCGAGTTCAGTGATTGGCTACAGTGATGCACGCCGTCGACGTGAAGTCACTGCTGCAGCCAAAGCACAGAGATCCAAGCAAGAGGTAGGGAGCTGGTGTTGGATCTCGGGAAAGTGTGTAACAGTCTTATTTGTTGTTTTAGGTATTTTACAGTGTTTGGGGGTCCAACATCCAGAAAATGAAAAGCCCTTTAATGCCATACCGGTGTCTGTGAGCCACACAATCCGTACCAACCCAAAAGCTTGCTATGGCTCCAGTCACCAGAGATCATACAATCCTAACATTTTATATAGAAAAAAGAAAAATATATTTCCGTAAAAAAAAACAACAAAAAAAACGGTCTTACAAAAAATGATGCACAAATTATTTTGTTAGCTTAACGTACAAAAATGTTAGGGCTTTAAATTGTCACATGTGCAGAATCACTAATATTTGACTGATGGTTTAGGGGCAAAATGCTCTAATGGTAAAGGGGTTAAATTGCCAAGACAAGATGCAAAATGATTTGCTTTATTATACATTAGAATGCCCGAACACATTTCAATTTATGGGGAAAGCTATCCATACCATACCTCTGAATTACAGCAAGTGAGGGTTTGCATTTAATTGATAGATGCACATAGTTTAAAAAATAAAAAGTAAAATAATAATCTGTTTCAGAGTCTATTAATGTTGAAAATGAGCAATTAAATTATATCCTCTTTTCTTTACAGCTTGTTCTTCATTTATATTTTGGCAGGAGTATTACTGCACTTTGAAGACCCTGCTCTACAGCTGCGAGATCTTTATTTTGTGGACCCTGAATGGCTCTGTAAAATAATGGCACAGGTTATTGGTCTATCACTGCATTTATTTTTACCAGATAGCATACAGTATTAAAAAAAAATGTGTACACATTATATAGTAAAATAAAATTATAATTTTGCTCACATTTCTAATTTTTAAAAAATGTGTTCATTGGGGCACATCTTTGAGGGAACCTGTACACTTTTTATTTGTGTGCATTTTTGTAGTTTTATGGCCTATTCTAAAACATAAATTAAAATGTATATTTTACTGTTGATTTTTATATTTTTTTTCGTTCTTTTCAGATTTTGACAGTAAAAGTTGAAGGATGCCACAGATATCCAAAAGGGATTATCCACTGTCTAGATGTGGAAAATTTTCTTTTCAAGAAAAAGAAATTTCCTAAAAATTATATTTTACAATATTTTAAGCTTCTGGAAAAGTTTCAGATTGCTTTACCCCTGGGAGAAAAGCAACTTCTTATCCCAAGCAGGTATCGGTGTTGGTACACTTCATTCATTGGAAGAATGCTCTTGACGTGACCTTCAGGTTATTTGACTGTGTCTATATAACTGCAAATATAGTGTGTATGTAGTATGGTTTTATGATAATAAATGATTACTGTAAAACATTGCCAGTCTTTTTGTTTGAATGGGTTTTAATTACATGAAATTCTTTCTTGTTTTGTAGTTTATCTGACCACCGACCAGTGATAGAACTACCCCACTGTGAAAATTCAGAGGTTATCGTAAGACTGTATGAAATGTCATATTTTCCCATGGGATTTTGGTCCAGGCTCATCAACAGGCTTTTGGAAGTGTCTTCATACATGCTTTCTGGCCGAGGTGTGCAATCCATTTTGTGTCCTTGTTTATTCATGTTTCTAAAGCACATTTAAAAGAGACTTTAAAACCCATGAATGTACTCCTTTCTGCCCATTCAGACGGGCCGACAAAAATCTGTATGAGGAAGAATGATTGTTAATGATTGTTCTGTTTTCATATAGCATTATCTTGTCAGCAGCACATTCCCTGTTTACACGAGATGATGTGGTTTGACCATCTGACGAATAAGCATTTTGCTTGTTGAGTGGCACATTTACATGGGCCAATAATCATATTCAAGCATATGAACTCTAATTCACTGACTAGTTGCCCATGTGAGAGGGCCTTTATTTTGTAGATTAATGTATGGTAAACGTAACCCCTTCATGACATTTGATGTAAGTTTATGTCATGGTCTGGAAGGGGTTCCCGCAAAATGACATAAACTTACATCATGGCGATCATGCGGGCACAAAAGCAGTGCCTGCACAATCGCTACTGGGAGCTTGGCTTATTTGAAAACCGAGCCTCAGCTGTCACTGACAGGAGTGGTGCTCGCACTGCCCTTGGCCATGTAACCCGCTAAATGGCGCAATCTATATAGATCGCAGCATTTAGAAGGCAGGGAGAGGGAGGGAGATCCATCTCCCTTCAGATCAGCACCCCTGCAACGTCATTGCGAGGGCCCGATCTATGCCATGGCAACTTGAAATCGTCATGATGACCTGGTCAGCCAGCTACGACAAGCCAGTTAGACCATGCTCAGTGCATGGTCTAACAGGCTCCTGTCAATGTAGCACTGAAAGGTATAATGCATTGCAGTGCATTATACCAGCTATGAAAGTGATTAAAGTTAAAATCCCACCCACAGAGGGACAAAGTAAAAAGTAAAAAAAAAAAAAAAAAATTGTAAAAATATGAAAAAAAAATCATAAAAAAAAAAATATTAAACCAATAAATAAGTATATTTATGTAAAAGAAAAATAAATGCACATATGTGGTCTCACCCATCAGGAACGATCGACCTATAAAACTGTCGTGTTATTTACACTGTCAGTGAAGTCCGTTAAAAAAAAAAAAGTGACGACATTTTTTTTCTCGTCATACTGCTAAAAAAAAAGTGGAATAAAATGTAGAATAAAGTTGTCTAATCACTTATACCGCACTAGAAACGGTGCAAGAAATAAATAGAACAAACTCTTGACCTGCTGTTGCTTTGTTCATTCTGCCTCCCAAAGATCGCAGTAAGGCTCGGCGCACATTCATCCTGCGCTTTACGCTGGGCGCTTACTCCGGGGTTTTACATATAAATCTATGAAATACGTGATTCAGGTGAAACCCCCAGTGGAAGATTCCCTATGTGGCATATGTAGAAACTGTGGACTCTTTCTGGCCTATGATCCGGCGATGTCCATCTTTTTACGCATGCACAGAAGTGGTCGACCACAGTTTTGTGTATGTCTGAAAAGAAGGACACTGCTGAACAGAGACCAGATGGAGTCCAGAGTAACTTTGCTGTCTCATTATAGTGATTTGATCCTTCGGGGGTTTTATCTGACTCGTGTCATCAGAGATTTAGATGGAAACCCTGATGTAAGTGCTCAGCGTGGAGCGCAGGATAAACGTGATCCAAAATGTTATGTAAAATGTTCCCAATAAAAGCTTCAACTCAGTCCACAAAAAAGCAAGTCCCCACTCAGGTCTGTCATCTGTCAATGGAAATGTAGGGGCTTCCACATTACTGGTAGCTCTGGAAAATCAATATGGCTCCTCACCCCTCCAAAAGAAATCAAGCAAATTCTGTACTCCCAAATCCTAATTCCCCCCTCCCTTCTGAGCCCCACAGTGTGCCTAAACCGCAATTATCCACATTTGACATTTTTGTAGCATGAGAGCCGGCTTAATTTATGGGTGCATGGCTCTAGAAGCTCAAACTGGGCATAATGTACTGGGCACTATAATGTACCTGGCACTACAATGTACTGGGCACTAGACTGGCAAATTTGCAATTTTCACTCAGCAACATACACTGCTGCTTGTTTATGGAACACTCATGGAATCAAAATAATCACCATACCTTTAGATAAATTCCTAGAGGGGTGTAAGTTCCAAAATGGGGTCACTAGAGAGAGAATTCTGCTCTTCAGGCACTTTAAAGGCTCTGTATATGGAGTCCGCAAACTATTCTACGAAAATGTTTTCTCGAAGAGTCAAATGGCGCTCCATCCCTTCCGAGCCTCACCATGTGGCTAAGGAGTACTGTACAGTCACATATGGGGTATTGTCACACTCAGCAGAAATTGTGTGACACATTTTGGTGCCATTTGTACCCATTTCCCCATATGAAAATGTAAAATCTGGAACTAAAAGAAAATTTTTGTGGTAAAAATGTAATTATTTTTTCTTCACTGCCCAATGGTATAAAATTCTGTGACACACCTGTGGTGTCAATATGATCACTGCACCCTTAGATGAATTCATTGAGAGGTGTAGTTTGTAAAATGGAGTCACTTATGGGGGCAGTTCTGCTACCTCAGTGCCTCTTCCAGTCGGGAATGGCACCCTCAAACCATAACAACAAAATCCGCACTATAATATAGCGCTCTTTCCCTTCTGAACTTTCCACTGTGCCTCAAAAGTAGTTTTTAACCACATATGGGTTATTGCCGTACTATGGAGAGATTGCGTAACAAATTGTACAGTTCATTAATCCGTTTGAAAATTATAAACTTGGGACCAAAGCAACAATTTAGTGGAAAAAATTGGAACTTTCAATTTACTTAGCCTAATGTTAAACTATTCTGTGAATCGCCTAAAGGTTAAAAATTCTCACTACACCCCTTGATGAATTACTCGAGAGGTGTTGTTTCCAAAATGGGGTCATTTGTAGGGGTTTCTGCTGTTTTGGCCTGTCAGGGGCTCTTCAAATGTGACATGGCATCCGCAATCTATTCCAGCCAAAATTGAGTTCCAGAATTCAGTTGGTGCTCCTTTCCTTCCGAGCCCTGCCGTGTGTCCAAGCGATAGTTTTCCACTATATATCGGGTATGTGCGTGTTCAGGAGAAATTGCACAACAAATTGTATATCCTGTTACCCTTATGAAAATGAAAAATTTGCGGCAAAACAAACATTTTTACGGGAAAAATTTTATTTTTTCATTTTCACGGCTCAACATTTATAAAATTCTTGGGGTTCAAGGTTCTCACTACACCTCTAGATAAGTACCTTGAAGAGTGTAGTTTCCAAAATGCAGCCATTTGTGGGGGTTTTATAATGGGCACATCAGGGGCTCTGCAAATGCGACATGGTGTCCGCTATCGATTGCAGACAATTTTGCATTCCAAAAGTCCAATGGTGCTTTTCCTCTTCCGAGCACTGCTGTGCACTGAAACAGTAGTTTTCCACCACATATGGGCTATCGGAGCACTCATGAGAAATTGCACAACAAATTATATTGTGTATTTTCTCCTGTTACCCTTGTGAAAATAAAAAAAATTGGGGCTAAATCTACATTTTTATGGGAAATAGTAAAATTTTATTTTTTTCCTTCCACATTGCTTTAATGCCTGTGACATACCTGAATGGTTAATAAACTCAGTGAATGTGGTTTTGAGCACTTTGAGGGGTGCAGTTTTTAAAATGGTGTCACTTTTGGGTATTTTCTGTCATATAGGCCCCTCAAAGTCACTTCAAATGTGATGTGATCCCTAAAAAAAATAGGTTTTGTAAATTTTGTTGGAAAATTGAGAAATTGCTGATCAACTTTTAACCCTTCTAACTTCTTAAAAAAATTAAATAAAATAAATTATGTTTCACTAATGATATTAGTCATGTGGTAAATGTTAGTTATATCACACAAAATAGTTATTAAATATCTGGTCAAAGGGCATAAAAATTAAAAGTTTGAAACTTGAGACATTTTCCTCAAAATTCTAATATTTTCACAAACGCAAAAATTATCGGCCTAAATTTACTACTAATATATGAACTAAAATGTGTCATGAAAAAATGGTCTCATAATCACGGGGATACATTGAAGCTTTCCAAAGTTATTATCACGTAAAGTGACACTTTTCAGAATTGTAAAATTTGACCTGGTAAGGAAGGTGAAAACAGGCTCGGGGATGAAGGAGTTAAAGCGGTAAAGTTCCACAACAGATCTTGTAATTATTAGGCAGTGCAGCATTGAACTGTGTATGTTGCCTGCTACTGACATATTAGTGATGTGATGCAGCAGATGAAGCTCTGTTAATGCATATGGAAGAAGATAATCCTCTGCCATATGCATCAACAGAGCAGCATTTGCAATTTTACATAACTGATCTGTCAGCAGTAGGCAACACAACACAACTCTGCAATGCTTAGTAATTACTATCTCCATTCTGGAGAATTTCAGGAGAGTTGAGCTCTGGGAGAAACAAGTGATGTAAAAACACATTGGCTGCTGTACTGATGTATTTGACAGAAAAAAAAGGTCCGGCTGGGTACTGTATAAGAGCAGACAGTGTATAGAAGCATAGAATGTGTTATAAAAGGTAGAATACACACTGTCAGTGATGGAAGTCAGCTTAGAAATACTGCACTGTGTATGATCGACCAGAATTACTGAGACCACAGCAGGGACTGTTCCAGTGGCAACTGGAGGGCAAATAGAGCCTGGAGGGGCACCTTTGGCAGGTGATATGTGCAAAGCAGGGCAGCATATAAAATGATTTATATTGGCACAAATTTTAAATATATGTGAATTTTATTATAAGACCAATTTGTGATTTTGGGATTCTCCATTTAAACCTATATTGGTCAATAAGATTGCTAAATATGTTAATATAGATAACAAGCATAAATGAAAAAAATTAAACCCCATAACCTTACACCTACTGCTAGAAAGGCCATTAATGACTAAATGGATTTTCAGAAAATATTAGAGTACGGTCTCGCGATTAGTATTTGAGTTTTTGATGTTGCAGATTTTTTGCAGCATTTCTGCATTGATTAGCTAAATTACGGTAGGTTATTATATTTTTGGTGCTGTGGTTTTTGCATCTTTTTGGTATATCATGTTTTAAATTAACCTGCTTTGTTTTTAATACTTCTTGCTATTTGACTTTGATAAAACCTTGTTGATACAGTCATGTGTGGATTACATACATTTTTTTGTGCATTTCCGCTGCAGAAAGCTCTAAATATGCAATTTTTACCTTCAGATTTCCCGCATGTAACTCAATTCTATGGGGAAAATCTGTACATAAAATTCAGCGTACACACAAAAGAAATTAACATGCTGTGGATTTCAAAATCGCACCGCATGTCAAGTTATGCAGCATAAAAAAAATAAGCCCAGTGGGCATGAGATCTCTATGCCATCCACTTTACCTGATCTCTAAGACACTGTGGGTTTTTTTGCACAGCGAAAACTTTTTTTTATATATTTATCCACCCACATTGCTATCTGAGGACTTTGTTTTTTGTGAGATAATTTGTACTTTTGAATAACGCTATTATTACCATATAATGTGCTGGAAAGTTGGGAAAGTGGGGAAAAATTCCAAGTGAAGTGAAACTGCAAAAGAAAAAATGCAAAATATTTTTTAGGTTTTGTTTTATTTTGTTGTGCAATATAAATGGCCTGAAAATATGATTCTCCAAGTCGGCATGATATTAAGGCGATACCAAACTTGAATAGTTTTTTTTATTTAAGTGATGAGAAAAAAATTAAAATTTTAGATTTTTTGCAGCGCCGTATCTGCCAAAAAACCCCCCGCAATTCTGTCGTTCAAGTTTTTTTTTCCCTCTTTGCAGCATTTACCAAGATTGATTCATTTTATATTTTGATACATTGGACTTTTATGGATTCAGCGATACTTTATATGTATATTTTTTTTGTTGTTTTTATGATCTTTATTTTTAAATGGGAAAAAAGGGATGATTTGAATTTGTGTGTTTTTTTATTTATCTTTTGAAACCTTTTATATTAGTTTGTTTTATTTGTTAGTCCCCTTAGGGGACTTAAACCTGTGATCATCTGATCGCTAGTATTATATACAGCTATACCACAGTATTGTAGTATACAACACAAATCACGGTCTCCTATGAACATGAGTCGGCAGCCTTCAGCAGACCCCCGGTTGTTATGGCAAACCTTTGGAGGTTGATGAGCAGTTAGAACCGTGCACACCCCTGGACGCCTACTGTTAATATAGCTGTTAGAGAATGACAGCAACATTTAACAGGTTAACAGCTGCGGGTGTGGCGGTTAAAGGCAGATGGTGACTTAATAACATAGTTATCATCTGCTTGGAATGCAATGGACGCAGTTCCTGAGCCCTCTCCATTCACTTTAAGGGGTTAAAAACTCCAAATAGCTCAATAGAGTATGTAAAAGAATAGTAATCAAATCAGTTAAAAGAAATGAATGGTATATTCTAAGTAGATTAAAGTGAGACCGTCACAATGATAAAGGGAACCTGTATTTTTCTAAAATGCTACCGTATTAACCTGCAGATGTGGGGTTAATAGTGTTCAACCTGCAGATGTGGGGTTAATAGTGTTCTAAAGCAGTGTGGCCAATGCACTGAAAGCCCACCTACTAGAAGGAAATTAACTTTATTCCTACTGGCAGCCTTTGGCTTTCAGTCATAAAGGCGCGGCGTTAATCACCAATCAGCACATAGTGAGCGGCGGCTGTAACCATGCCCCTGCTAAAATGACTGACAGCCTTTATGCTGTGCATTAGTGCAGCATATACCACAGAACTTCTCTGTTGGCATTTGCTCTTTTCTCCCCTGACGCCAACCAATAAAACACAGCCACACCCTTATAGAAGTTCTGTGGTATATGCTCAGTTGGTTGATGGGAAAATTTGCACCATTATTACCATGGGGCGTAACGTTGGAATGGCACAAAACAAAAAGAAAAAGGTTTCCAAAATTAGTGGAACAGCTACGATTGGAGGAGGTACTCAATTTGAAAAATTCCAGTTACAGGTTGTCTTTAAAACTAAACAGACCTAGTCATTATGTGAATATGAACATTTCTAAAAGAAACAGAGAAGTAAATGTGAAATTCTCATTGGCCTAAAAGTTTTTGTTTTTATTTTCTTCACATATAAAATCAGAAAGAGTCCAGCGTCCTAACAGGATGTACTGGAGACAAGGTATCTACCTAAATTGGTCTCCTGAAGCTTACTGTTTGGTGGAATCAACAAGCCTACACGGCAGCCCAAATAGTTTTTTGAAAATTACCGTTCCATCCTGTAGGAAAGGTAAATTATATATATTTTTTGTTGTTATTTGTTACTTACAAGATGCCACACTTATGCATGAACAGGCAGACTTCATGATTAACCAAGAAATGTAATGTTGTAGCAATGTATACAATGCAAAGGGTATCACTAATTTTTACAACAAAGTTTACAGCGCTTTACTCTAATTACTGGATTAGGCATTACCTGAGGTATAAGCCAGTAATTAGAGTAATGTGTTGTAACCTTTGAGCGGAAGCCACCCGTGGGGAGTGAATTTTGGGCATTAAAAATAAATGTTCACAGTCAGATGTTGAATTAGTGAAAGTCTGTTCATATATATATTGGAGCCAATATTACTGTATTTTTGTCCGCTATTATTCTTGCTGTCAAAAAATACTGGAACAATATAGACCCCCATTCAGTAAGTTTGGCCAATAAACATTTGGATCCATCGAACATTAGATACCATTAGGGCATCATGTCTAGTGTTATAATTGGTAGCCATATCACTTTTTTCATCGCTTTCAAACACTTTTTCAATAGAAGAAGGTAAAAACTTAAAGGACACATACATTTACATTATATATTTAAGATAAAGGAAACCTTACATTATTAATAATTTAGTTGGTAGTGCCGTTACTAATTATAAGGTTTCATTTAGGATGCATTCTGCTGGGGCAGGTTGTGGATCATATTGACTCACTAATGGAGGAATGGTTTCCCGGTTTGTTGGAAACTGATATTTCTGGTGAAGGAGAAACATTGTTAAAAAAGTGGGTGCTGTACAGTTTTGATGACGGTCAAGAGCACAAAAAAATTCTACTATCTGATCTGTGGGTAAAAGCTGAAGAAGGTAAGCTTTACACATAAATCTAATATAGCTGTTTGTCCTTTTTTTTTCAAAGCAATAAGTATTTGATGGCCTAATATTTCACCTGCTAGACAATTTTTGATATTTAAAAGAAATAATTCATGCCAACATGTTTTGTAACTTCATAGTGCTAATTCCTCTATAACTTACCCCTAGAGAGCATCTCCAGTGTGACACATTATTTCCTCCTGCTCTCCTATCTGGAAACCATGGGACACTTAGACTAAAATTGAGAATAGGCCAACATGTTCTCAGTTCTTCCATCAGTGTGCTACAAGGCTCCATTCTCACTGATAGTAGTAGACACCTCATCACTTCTTTTATGTTCCAATATCCTCCATATACAGGTCACCTAAATTGTTTCTTTTCCGGACTTTGTGGTCCTGATTCTCAATTGGCCATCTTTCTTCCTTGTGATTGTTTTCTATCTGACCTTTACTGGGGTTGTCCTCTGCTTGGACAACACCTTCTAAATAATATATTCCCCCATGTAAAATAAAAATGACAGATAATCACCTATTGCATCGGCGCCTTGTCTCCCAGAGCTCATGTAACATTGTTATGCCACGTGAGTCTGAGATTCGTCCAAAGGGAGTGTGAGTGAAGCAGTCCATTACCATTAGTGACTGCTAACTGGCTGCATTGTTCATGTGGCACAAGAGCTCTGGGAGACTTGGCACTAATATGGCTGGATCAGCACTGATGCAAAAGGTGAGTATCTATTATTTTTATTTTACACTGGGAAATATAGTATTTATGAGGGGTTGTCTTAGTAGTGCAGAAATCCTTTAACCTAGACAAGACTAGCCTTGGGATTTTTCTCTTACAATTTGCTTTCCTGCCTGAAACATTCATATTTCTTAACCGCATGCCACTATCGCTCTCCCAATAAAGTATGCATGGGGGAATCTTTAGACCTGGCCCTCAAATGTAAACTTTATATTAATTTTACACCCATTGCAATGGCATTCCACAGCCGTCATCTTATCAACTATGAAGAAAATTCCTTTTCTTGACCTGTCTAGAGTTGTTTGTGTATCTGCTCTATTTTCCTTATAGATCGTAAATTTGCATGGAGAGGGTTCATAGCTTATTTATCTATTGAACATGTTCCCATTTGTCTGGAACCTATTGGGGCATATTTATCAAGCTAATTGTCATAATTCTTGTATAGTTTGTGCCCCATCCCCCCAAAAAACAAAAATCAGTCTTGCACTATATTTATTATGTGTTGTAGACCTTTTGTCTGACAAGGAGGCGTAGTCGTGCTGTAAAAAGCCAATATCATGTCGAAAAAATTGCACCAAACTTTGGACTCAAATTTCTGTCACAAAGTAAGCCAACTAATCGGTAGTGTAATTTTTAGTCTAGACAGTCTTATAATAAAGCATACAGAATTAGACAATATTTATTTATCTCTAGTCCAAAATGAATTATCCCTGATAAAGGAGATGCTAGCTCCGAAACCCATCACAGCCAGTGAAATGTTGTGCTAACCGAGAAGTGACTGTTGAACGCTGCCAGGGCATTTCAGGCAGAACCTTTTTGGGACTTCGACTTTTGGATTTATAAGGAAAACAACATTATTCATATAGAGAAAATATTTGGAAGATGCTTTCAGGCCACATCTGTCTTGCATGTCATCCATTCATAGGTAGGAATGATACCAGTGCATTGCAGCTAGATCTCCTGAAAGACCAGATTATTTCATTTCTGCTTATGTATCATATTCCCTCTAAATTTCTATTTTTTTATTTTAGTGAATTAGTATTTGGTAATTTACACACAGTATTGATAAATTTGCCCTACTAATCTTTAGTGATTGTTCCAATGCTTTGCTTTCTATAGTGTTATGGATTTTTGGAGCTCATGTATAATTACTAAAGTAAAGTTTCTTTACATGTGTTTTTAAAAGTGTAGTAAATGTCTCTTATCTACAGGTGACTTATTGGTGAATCCAGAAGATCCAAGATTTACAATTCCTATCTCCCAAATTGCTCCTGATATTGTTCTAGCTGATTTGCCGAGAAATATTATGCTAAATAACGAGGAGCTAGAATTTGATCAGACTCCTGAGTACTTACTGGGTATGTATTTTACTGCTGAATATTATCATTATCTTCAACTTTCTGTCCTAATTTGAGGAATCATAACATCAACTGTGTTCGTTTTTATGTATGTTTTACATTTTATGTACAAGATATGATTGCTGAAAAATGTTATGTATGTAGTAGGAAGAACTGCTCCGGAGCACAAGCTGGTATAATTGAAATTCTGTTTTAAGAAAGAACAGGGAAAACAATAACCCAATATGTTTAATTACTTGGGCACAGATGCAACTTAGAGTGTGAAACCTTCCAAGTCTGGCAGGAACATCCTAAGTGTACACATGGCTCCCCTGATTATGTAAATTAAATGGCCAAACCATTACGCTTTTTAGCTATAACCTGCCATCACCTAGCCCTAGATGGGGAAAATTCCATGTCTTCCTCTTTTCCAAGCTTTGAATGCAAATGAAAGTTTGCTATAATGCTTTTTTTCTTTATTTTTTTGTTATAGGGTATCACTGATTAAATGAGGGGGTTGAGGGTTCTCTGTAGTGTGTCTCTTGGTGTGTCCAACCACAACAACAATAGTGGTAAATACATCCAGTGTAAAAACCTACTTAGATGGTGTATGAGGACAAACTAGATACAAAAAAAGATAAAACTGGAACTTCCCACTCTTTCTGTCCAGTGCTATGTCCGTAGATGTATCACAGAGGGAGATGTTCTCATTTTTTTGTATATATATTGCTTCCCCATGAATGATCTACTGTGGCGAGTGTGTACACTGGACAAATTCTGTCCCACGTAGCAGCTCAGCGTTATTTCTTATATTTTGGTTCAGTAAATGGGATTGTTGTGCTGATCCTATTCAACCAGCAGCTTTGATGGGGACTTTTTTGGATTGATGCGGCTGTACCTACATGAGTTTTAGTTATGGTTTATTTTAATTGTTTGTTTCTATCTTTTTCATTTTAATTATTTCTGGCATGCAAGAGCCGGTATGTCACTCTCGACAAGGAGAAACGTTACCCCTTAGACCTCAGTCCAGAGCCTCTCACCTAGCCAAATCAGCTCTCATACTTTGCACTTACGGGTGCCAATAGCCCAAAACACTGTGTCTCCAAATTGAGATTCTGATTTGGCTATTATCCTAAGTCATATTGCAAGAATCGTTAATGGGTTGATTGTGACTTGTAGGATTGCTGCTTCCAATAGTTGGCGCCATAGAGTTCAAGTTCTCTTTTCTCTGAAGAGGCAATTTGCATATTGTACTATTATTGACAAATTCCCTGTAGTGGGACATTTACAGTTGAAACCAGAAGTTTACATACACTATATAAAAAGACACATATGCATGTTTTTCTCAATATCTGACATGAAATCAGAATAAACCTTTCCCTTTTTAGGTCAATTAGGATTACTATAATTTTTAATATTTGCCAAATGCCAGAATAACGAGAGAGAGAGAATGTTTTTAGGCATTTTTATTTACTGCAAAGTCAAAAGTTTACATACAGTAAGATTACTACGCCTTTAAACATACTATGCCTTTAAACAATTCTGGACTTCCCATATGATGATCTCATGTGTTTGGAATGTTTTTGGGCAACATTTGAGTTAATTAGAGACACACCTGTGGATGTATTTTAATTCACACCTGAAACACACTGTTTCTTTGTGTAGCATCATGGGAAAGTCTAAAAAAAATCAGCCTAGATATCAGGAAGAGAATTGTGGACTTGCACAAGTCTGGCTTATCCTTGGGTACAATTTCAAGATACATGAAGGTACCTTGTTCATCTGTACAAACAATTATACGCAAGTACAAACAAGATGGGAATGTCCAGCCTTCATACCGCCCAGGAAGGAGACGGGTTCTGTGTCCCAGAGATGAATGTGCTTTGGTCTGACATGTGCATATCAACCCAAGGACAAAAGCAAAAGACCTTTTGAAGATGATGGCAGAAGCTGGTAAGATTATGTCAATAACCACAGTGAAACAAGTACTGTATCAACATGGGCTGAAAGGCCACTCTCCAGGAAGAAGCCATTACTCCAAAAGAAACATAAAAAAGCAAGATTAATGTTTTCACATGCACAAAGAAACAAAGACCTTAATTTTTGGAGACATGTCCTGTTGTCTGATGAAACTAAAATGTAACTTTTTGGGCATAATGACAATCGTTACGTTTGGAGTAAAAAGGGACAATCTTGGAAGCCTAAGAACACCATCTCAACTGTGAAACACGGGGGTGGCAGCATCATGTTGTGGGATTGTTTTACTGCAGGAGGGACTGGTGCACTTCACAATTTAGATGGCATCATGAGAAAAGAAGATTATGTGGCAATACTGAAGCAACATCTCAAGACATCAGCCAGGAAGTTAAAGCTTGGGCAGAAATGGGTCTTCCAAATGGACAATGACCCAAAGCATACTGCCAAAATGGTAACAAAGTGGATTAAGGATAACAAAATCAATGTTTTGGAGTGGCCATCACAAAGCCCTGATCTCAGAAATATTGAAAATTTACCGGCAAAGCTGAAAAGGCAGGTCCGAGCAAGGCGACCTACAAACCTGGATCAGTTACACCAGTTTTGTCAGGAGGAATGGGCCCAAATTCCGACCAACTATTGTGAGAAGCTTGTGGAAGGATATCCCAAACGTTTGACCCAAGTCGTTCAGTTTAAGGGCAATGGTACGAAATACTAATGAAATGTATGTAAACTTTTGACTTTGCAGTAAATAATAAAAATGTCTTAAAACATTCTCTCTCCCTCATTATTCTGGCATTTGGCAAATATTAAAAAGTTATGGTAATCCTAGTTGACCTAAAAACGGGAAAGGTTTATTCTGATTTCATGGGTCTTTTTTTATAGTGTATGTAAACTTCTGGTTTCAACTGTATCTACCATCCAGTATTGCAAAATTAGCTTTCAAGTAACGTATGTCTTTTGATATCTCAGTGGTAAGTTTGTCTCTTCAGTATTCCCCATACATATCATAGGATCCAGCTCAAAAGCGCTATTGACATTATGATTAAGTATGACCAAAATCCTGTCCCAAAATCGAATTATATTTGAACCTCGCCATACTACATGCATTAGATTGGCATCATGTGTAAGGCATTATGGATACTTTCAATCTTACCTCCTTTCCATCTTGAGCAACTTTTACGTGTATACGAAAAATATTGAGATTGCAGAAATCTAAGGATTTGTGTTCGTAGCTAAATGAATATCAGAATAGAATAATATTGAGCTTTTGAATTATCACCAATACCTTCTTTTCTACTTTTGCAAACACTTGTAGGTGATCATGCTTACTAAAGCTCATCATTATCACTAATTGTTCTACAAAAAGCAAGCACTTACACAGCTATGGCAACAGAAAATTGAAAAAAGTTAGACCTCTTGGAAAGCAGGTATAAAAAATAAAAGTGCAAAAACGATAATTGACCTGGTCTTGAAGAGGTTAAGAAATGAATCCATTCATAATTCACCACATTAAATGTACCTTTAGAAGTTACTGATTAGACTGTAATTCATAAGTTGTGAATATCTAAACCAGTCATGATCTTATAGGCCAAGTCCATCTCCTAGCATTTGAGATTATTCGTAATTTCCATGTATTAACAAATCCGCTAACAATATTTTGTATTCCCTCCAATGTAACTTCCCTTCTAATACTGTAGTTGATCCAAATGATTCTGCCAACTATCAACACCAGAATCTTCATGATAATGCTCATCAACTGCTAGTTTAGACTCTATAGTCAGACGTGGACTGGGAGGCCACAGATTCAAGTATTCATATTACAGGATATGAATGTGTCTTTCAGGTGACGGTGGCTTTGGATCAGTCTATAGGGCCGTGTATAGAGGTAAAGATGTAGCAGTGAAAATTTTCAACAAATACACTTCCCCAAGGCTTTTAAGACAGGTAAGAAACCGAAATAAAACAAAACCGAAATAAAATAAATCTATCATTATAAACCCCCTTGTCTATTCATCCTTTATCACTGGCATCAAGATAATATAGATTGCAAGTGTTTTCTTTATTTTGTAAAATATAGTAACATTGTGGCATTGCTTTATGATAGGGAACCTGTCATCTGATTAATGCTGCCCATCATGATTCATGTGGACAGCATGACTCAGAGCATTACTGGACAATTACAGTTAGGTTTATTTTCCTCTGAAATGCAAGAGAAAATATACTTTAAGGATCCTAGCTCCACAGCAAGTGATTGACAAGTCTCTCCGATAGCGAGAGACACATCAATCACCTCTAGCAGACCCTTTGAAGAGCTGGACTAGACTCTTCTCTGGCTGTGTTTTTTAAAGGGAATCTGTCACCACATTTGACCTATCTAAACTATTAATATGGGGATGTAGGTTATAGACAGCTGAAAAAAGTCCTACCGGTATGTCTCATATCAGATGCCTTGTTATTGAGAAATCATCTTTTATCACTTATGTAAATGATCTCTTCCAGTCTATGGGGAGGACGCTGCCTGGAAGATAACTCTACCTCTAGAGCTTATTTTACATCAAGGGGAGTTACCGGTGTGATGTGTAATGGGTTACCGGTGTGATGTGTAATGGTTACCAGTGTGATGTGTAATGGGTTACCAGTGTGATGGCCGCTGTCTCCTCTCCTGATCTCACTGCAGAGCTGTCTGTGATTATACCTGACATCTGCAGGTTCCTCTCATCTTCAGCCTCCATATCACAGGCAGATGGGACTGCAATATTAATACAATACAGCAAAGCTCAGAGAGCTGCAAAAATTTGTTTGCAAGAAGACAAATTTCATTTTTCCTGTTCTGTGTTAGTTACTTGTCTCACACTGATAACTCCCCCATTCGTTTAAAATAAGCTCTGGAGGCCGAGTTATCTTCCAAGCAACATCTTCCCCATAAATCTTAACAGCTCATTTACATATAACAAATTGTGAAATTCTCTGGAATAAGACATCAGATCGCCGATATCAAGGTAACCAGCATGCCCATATAGGTGGCTTAGGAGGGTTGATTCTACTGACCGATTCTCTGAAATATATACCTGGCTTCAATCATGCAACCAGGCTCTAGTTCATTCTGCCTGCAGTTTGGGCAGCATTACTCAAGTGACATGTTCCCTTTAATAATATGTAATATGTAACCATTGCAGCATGTGCACACTACAGTCTTAGTTCTCTCCCCCCTGCTCAAGGATCAGTACAATTTTCTATAGAAAAAATACATAGTACCTGATGAATGTATAGTACATGCCCTGTAAATGTGAGTTGGATAGTATGGGTCGGTATGTTACTCTAAAGATCTTACATAAGAATACAGGACCCCGCGTTCATGTGGAATTACAGGATATTCTTCTACTGACTCTGCTGTCGGGCAACATGCCAGCAAATCTGTAATGATAAAAATCCAACCCGTTGTAGAACGCATGCTGCATACTAGATGTCTGCTTGCTCACTAACATGCAACATGAAAATGTTCAGTTTATAAAATATTCTAACAAAATTGAGAAAATATGCAGGTACTGGGTCTTTTATGTAGATACTCACTTGAATGGTGGTTAGTGCTTGCAGGCCCTTCATAAAGTATTTGGCACTACAACTGGATGGGAAATGGTAACTGATATTAACAACTGGTAGGCTTACTAAAATCATACCCTCATTTAATATCATTGTTATTCCAGGAACTGACAGTACTTAGTCATCTCCATCATCCAAGCCTAGTGTGTTTACTTGCAGCTGGGGTTCGACCTAGAATGCTAGTAATGGAACTTGCTCCAAAAGGTTCTCTTGATCATCTGCTTCAGCAGGACAGCAGTAGCCTGACTCGAACTCTTCAGCACAGAATAGCTCTTCATGTTGCTGATGGGCTCAGGTAAAAGGAAAAACAATGGTCAATTTCAAGGGGTGTTCTTATGTTGTTAAATTTCTTTAGACAGCCTGGAAATAAGCAAGTTTGCATTTGACTTTGATTTGCTATTTACTTTCATTCTTCTGCTGTGAAAGCCCAAATCCTGCATAGTGTACAGCTTGTCCTCAAGAAAATCAACAACAAGAGGCTGGCCTAGTGTACACAGAAGTTACATTTTAGGAGAAGAGTTAACTCCTAACTTTCCAGTCAGCTCAATCTAGCCCACTGATTTCTATACAACAGTTGGGAGCAAAAACAGCATGAAAAACTGAATGAGAGCGGCGCTCACCACTGGTACGTGAAATACAGCACTATATTGAGGTCCAACATGAGGAAATTATACATAAAGTGGTAAGTAAGCGACAGCTGTTTTGCGTAAGCTACACTTCTTTTGGATTCTTCTTTTTATGTCTCTTCTCCTCATGTGACGACCACAATAAAGTGATACATTTTCACGTACCATTGGTGAGTGCCACTCTCATTTTTATTTTTTCATGCTGTTTTTGCTCACAGTTTTGTACTGCTTTATCTAAAGCTGAGCACCACTATATCTGGCAATCCGCTAGTTGTGTTTGCCTGAATGCATTCCTGGAGGGTGTGTTAGCAGTGCCTGCATTTCTGCCTTTTATTTTTGCATGTGTTGGACCATACATCAGTTAGCTGCTCACCTCCCTCCCACTTCCCTCTCAGCTCCTAACCAAGGTGCTCTTATCAGTCCTGTAGCATCACAATCTCCAGATCCCAGCATGTGCAGTTTCCAGAGCAGTTCTCCTAATCACAACTGTCACTTGTAGAACAAACACTGACAGACTGTTAATGTGTAGTAGCAGTAATGTGTAGTAGCAGGTGGGAGCTCCTGAGCGGAAGTATTATTCAAGGATGAGTGCCCGCCCCTTAAGAAATAATGAGACTGCATAGCACTGAGCTGCCCAAGAGACAATTTGAGAATAACCCCTTTTAAAGGGATTGCCCACTACTCGTACAATCTGTTCTGAATCCCTATGTTACTCCCCAGTAAAATAATAACACTTACACTCCCCTCCGTTGCCGGCGCCATTCTAGCGTTGTTTGCATTGGCACTCCAGGGGCTCACGTGACATACTGTCATATCAGCACTGGCTTCACTCTCCTCTCCTACAGATATAACTGACGTCAAGAGAATGTGAGAGGGCAGCAGCAGCTCTCACTTCCTTCAGATATCTTGATTTATCCAAAGGAGTGGAGAGTGAAGCCAGCGCTGATAGGCCTCAGGGATCGCGTGACATAACGTCACGCAAACCCCAGGAGAGCCAGTGCCTACATGGCGTCGGCATCAGAGGTGAGTAGAAGTGTTATTATATTACTGGGGGGAAACCTAGAGATTCAGAAGGGGTTGTCTGAGTAATGGACAACCCTTTTTAATGTTTGTTATTTTTTAAATAATGATGATTTCACTTTGTTTGTAGGTCGTAACTTTGAGTATGTAAATCATACTTTTTAGCGACTTGCTGTATTGCTTATTACAATTTAAAATGCAGTAGATTCAACTGTTTTAGTTTCTTCTTGCAAATGTTTACATCATGTCATCATATTAATACCTTTCCCTCATTCTCTGACCAAGTATATATACATTCACTCTAATCAGATGGCAAACAATTATATTAACAGTCTCTATTTTCTAACTTATCATGATTGTAACCACCCCCAGTTCTAGTTCTGACGTGAGGGTTATGAGTTATATTAAATTCTTTTTTAGTTTACTAAAAATGTAAATTTAGCAATATATATATTTTTTTTAATATACAGCTCTGGCAAAAATTAAGAGACCACTAAACAGTTTCCTATTGGAAAGAAGGGAAAGAATGGTAGAAAGCATGCCAAGACGCATGAAAGCTGTGATTAAAAATCATGGTTAGTCCACCAAATAATGATTTCTGAACTGTTCCTGAGTTAAAACATGAGGAATTTGAGGTCTGAAAGCACTGTTTCTTTTTTAGTATTTTGATGCTTTATCATTTGCTGCAAATAAATACAACATTTTTAGCTTTGAATTTCGGAGACATGTCAGTAGTTTGTAGAATAAAACAACAATGTACATTTTACTCAAAAATATACCTATGAAGAGAAAAATCAGACACAGTAGTGTCTTAATTTTTGCCAGAGCTGTATGTTGTAACTGAAGATTTTTGCATACCATTCTCTGAAATTCTGTGTATGTAATTACTTTTTTAAACAATTAACATATCCAGTGATTTATTGCTCCAGTTTGGTCGCTTATATCAGGGGTCCCTAACCTGTTGCTCAAGAGCCAAATGTTGCTCGCGAGCCTGTGATGTGTACCTCGCGGCTGTCCGCCAGCTTGGTGCATTAGCCCCAGGTGTCGCAAACCGCTATTAGGAGTAGATCTCTAGATGGTGACTTGTGTGTAGCACTGCACAGAAGAGCAGATCTGAATGGGGGTAGGATAACAAACCCTGAAGCTTGGCATACTGTCTTGGTGTGATTTCAGTGGAAAAACTTTGGCTGTCATTATACTGGTCCCCCTGGGTGTCACTACTGTGAGGGGATGAGGAGCTGAGTGTGGCTCACGACCCTCTTTCATAGCTGAATGTACAGTACAGACCAAAAGTTTGGACACACCTTCTCATTTAAAGATTTTTCTGTATTTTCATGACTTTGAAAATTGTACATTCACACGGAAGGCATCAAAACTATGAATTAACACATGTGGAATTATATACTTAACAAAAAAGTGTGGAACAACTGAAAATATGTCTTATATTCTAGGTTCTTCAAAGTAGCCACCCTTTGCTTTGATGCCTGCTTTGCACACTCTTGGCATTCTCTTGATGAGCTTCAAGAGGTAGTCATCGGAAATGGTCTTCCAACAAACTTGAAGGAGTTCCCAGAGATGCTTAGCACTTGTTGGCCCTTTTGCCTTCACTCTGCGGTCCAGCTCACCCCAAACCATCTCGATTGGGTTCAGGTCTGGTGACTGTGGAGGCCAGGTCATCTGGCGTAGCACCGCATCACTCTCCTTCTTGGTCAAATAGCCCTTACACAGCCTGGAGGTGTGTTTGGGGTCATTGTCCTATTGAAAAATAAATGATGGTCCAACTAAACGCAAACCGGATGGAATAGCATTCCGCTGCAAGATGCTGTGGTAGCCATGCTGGTTCAGTATGCCTTCAATTTTGAATAAATCCCCAACAGTGTCACCAGCAAAGCACCCCCACACCATCACACCTCCTCCTCCATGCTTCACGGTGGGAACCAGGCATGTAGAGTCCATCCGTTCACCTTTTCTGCATTGCACAAAGACACGGTGGTTGGAACTAAAGATCTCAAATTTGGACTCCTCAGACCAAAGCACAGATTTCCACTGGTCTAATGTCCATTCCTTGTGTTCTTTAGCCCAAACAAGTCTCTTCTGCTTGTTGCCTGTCCTTAGCAGTGGTTTCCTAGCAGCTATTTTACCATGAAGGCCTGCTGCACAAAGTCTCCTCTTAACAGTTGTTGAAGAGATGTGTCTGCTGCTAGAACTCTGTGTGGCATTGACCTGGTCTCTAATCTGAGCTGCTGTTAACCTGCGATTTCTGAGGCTGGTGACTCGGATAAACTTAACCTCAGAAGCAGAGGTGACTCTCGGTCTTCCTTTCCTGGGGCGGTCCTCATGTCAGCAAGTTTCTTTGTAGCGCTTGATGGTTTTTGCAACTGAACCTGGGACACTTTCAAAGTTTTCCCAATTTTTCACACTGACTGACCTTCATTTCTTAAAGTAATGATGGCCACTTGTTTTTCTTTACTTAGCTGCTATTTTCTTGCCATAATACAAATTCTAACAGTCTATTCAGTAGGACTATCAGCTGTGTATCCACCTGACTTCTGCACAATACAACTGATGGTCCCAACCCCATTTATAAGGCAAGAAATCCCACTTATTAAACCTGACAGGGCACACCTGTGACGTGAAAAACATTTCCGGTGACTACCTCTTGAAGCTCATCAAGAGAAATCCAATATTGTGCAAAGCAGTCATCAAAGCAAAAGGTGGCTACTTTGAAGAACCTAGAATATAAGACATATTTTCAGTTGATTCACACTTTTTTGTTAAGTATATAATTCCATGTGTTAATTCATAGTTTTGATGCCTTCAGTGTGAATGTACAATTTTCAAAGTCATGAAAATACAGAAAAATCTTTAAATGAGAAGGTGTGTCCAAACTTTTGGTCTGTACTGTAGCTGTCAAGGTTGGGAACCTCTGGGTTATTGGATGCATTTGCACTCTGTTGTTTTCTCCAAAAGTTGTGTTCTCTGTTATGTCATAGGTATCTTCATTCATCAATGATCATTTATCGAGATTTAAAACCCCACAATGTTCTGCTGTTTACGTTACATCCAAGTTGTGAAGTTATTGCCAAGATTGCAGACTATGGCATTGCTCAATACTGTTGCAGAATGGGGATCAAGACTTCAGAAGGCACCCCAGGTAATAAAGATCCCACTTTTATATAGGCTTTGCTAAAACATAAAGTAATATTCTCAGTGGTTTCTGTGTGAATAAATATTGTACATGTAATACATGAAACACAGCCCCAAATTGCTCCCGCATGCAGTGAGACAAACTTGGTTATTGATATATATTGGGCAAATCTTGGCAAAACCAATTCCATGACAAAATTACAAGCCACATACTTAAAGGACTGCACCAGTGATTTATTTTTATTGCCCACTTCCTGTTTAAAAACATGATTGTGTGTATGGAGAATGTATAGAAATACTTACCGGTTGCCATCTTCTGACATTTATTTTCAATACTGCTCTAGTCTGCTTAGCATTACTTGACCATATTTGTGACCTGTCGTTTCACACAACTTGTGACATGTCACTAATGCGTTACATGATGCATGCTTAGCATTTTAAACGTCCGAAAATGGCAACTGGTAAGGAAAATAACAGAAAAATCACCATAAAGGTCCTTTAATTTTCATGAACAGTTGAAATATTAGGTTTCTTCTTATTCCATAGAGATTTGTCTTTAAAAATCCATCCACCGTAGTGGTAATAGCAGCTTCATAGTAGCATTGCTGAGAACACTTTTGCCATTGGTGATTGTCAGATAGCTGCTTAGAATATGCCTCTAGCTGGATGAAATTAAAGATCTGTGCCTCGTCAACATTGAAGGGAGAGCTTAGCGGTCTTCAACCAGATGATCAATGGGGTCAGACCCTCATTTGACCAATATTGATGGCTTATCCTAAAGATAGGCCATGAGTTTTAAAGTCCCAGAAAACCCCCTTAAACTCCAAGACACCATTCTTATCATAAACTCCATAGCTGTTATGAGGTCTGTCTCTGTGATAGGTACTCGATTGGCTTTGTTACATTCTTGCTAACACATTAGGCCGCGGCCCCACTATCAGTATTTGGTCAGTATTCGGTCAGTATTTTTTCTCAGGAGTGGGAGCCAAAACCAGTTGAGGAACAATCAGAGAAAAGGTATAATAGAGACAAGTCACCAATTCTGCATTTATCACCCACTCCTGGTTTTGGCTCCACTCCTGAGAAAAAATACTGACCAAATACGGATAGTGGGGCCATGGCCTTAAAGTTATCCTATGGCACCTTTTTTCATTCTGTTTCATGATAATGGATAAATAGAACATCCTTGTTAAGGCCCCCAAAAACATTAGATTGTTGTCAGCTGAACAGTGCTTCAGCCAATCGTTTGGCCAACTGCCATCTCGGCCATCACTCCCATACACAGAAGCGCTCGTTCGGCTGAGTACTCCTGTGTGCTCTATGAAAATGCTGAAGGACATCTCTGCCAGTGGTTTACCTCCAGGAGAATAAAGCGATCTTCTGTCCAAAATCAGACTTGTCTGATCAGCATCTCCTTTGACAATCAGTTCGCCGGCACCCCCATATACACTCATACAGGAGCAGACATATCATTGGTGCAATGTGTACAGCCGCACAGGGGCCCAAGAGGTAAGGGAGTCCACTTTCATCTTCAAGTTAGCAAACCGCTTCTGTCATAGACACAAAGAGGGGTTCATTTACTGTTCTTGCAAACGGGCCTCTTCTAACTGTGTCTGCCAATGCACTCATGTTACTGAACCCATCAATCTCAGCGTGTGTGGCCGACATTAGTCTAATGAGAGCTTTAGATGTCCAGTTAAAGGTTTGTTTTATCACATCCTGACCACATCCTATTGTTTTTATTGTTTTAGGATTTAGAGCACCTGAGGTTGCAAGAGGAAATGTTATTTACAACCAACAGGCTGATGTCTATTCTTTTGGATTGTTGCTCTATGATATTCTGACAGCTGGAGCTAGGATGGTTGAAGGGTTGAAGTTTCCAAATGAATTTGATGAATTGGCTATCAATGGGAAATTGCCTGGTAGGTTTTCTGTGTAGCTGTCAATAATACCAGATCTTCAGAGCTATTATGTCAAATGCCCTTTCCCCCCTGTTAAAACTCTGTAAGAGAAGCTGCCTCTGACCAATAAGCTATTTGCTCGGAAAAGTAAAAATGACTGATCTCTATGGACAGTAAGGTCAGTGTTTCTGTTAGTTTAGACTAGTGTGCCTTAATCTTCCTTCTGCACAATACTTGTGCAAGTGGGAAGGTCGCCCTATTCTTTCTAATCAGCTAATATTTCAAATAGCACAAAGTTTATTGCTCTTTGTATAACAGCTTATCAGACCTGACTTTATAGTACACTGTAACATATTTAACATATTTATAGAATTATAATCGATTAATGCTATCACATGTTGCATGTCTTAATCTTTTAGATCCAGTCAAAGAATATAATTGTGCTGCATGGCCAGAAGTTGAAGTATTGATTAAAAAATGCTTAAAAGAAAATCCTCAAGAACGTCCTACATCTGCAACGGTATGCAATTCTGGGAAGCATACTTTTTTGTGAACAGGAAATGTGCATAGAATTCATATATATATTTTATTTTTATTTTTTTAAAGAACCTATATTTGTTAAATATTTTTGGGTTGTTAGAAACTATTTTGAGCAAGCCCATAGGCTGAGCATCATTCGCGTGCAAAGAGGGCACCGTTGTGGGCCTTTAGTAAGCCCTGACTGTTATGGCAACCTATTGGCATCCCTTGCAAGGGTTAACAAAGCACCATATGTCTCGTATTACAGGGACATTTTCATAGCTAACTTTATCACTCACTACTGTGTCCATCAGAATCCTCCAGTTGTACAACAACTTACTTGGGAAATCTGTTTTTCAACTGGGTGAGTTAGATGGACAGGTCGGGTCACATTCTCCTCCATCAGTGTCATTTATGTGGACCGGAGAACAGTGCAGTGTGTGATGAAGGCAAGGCTAACAAGTGAAGGAGGAGAACTTGTAATAATTCTATATTAGTTAGCATCACAATATCATGTCCCAATCCATTTGATAAAATGAAGATAAAGTGGCCAAACCCTTTAATGAAGCACCGTCTTGTACTCATTTACATGGTTGCAAAGCTTTGTTTGTTTTACAGGTATTCGTTGCAGTTTTGAAATCTAGGTTTTGTCTACTTGGCGTCTACAAGTGAAAACAGTTCTCTTACCTTGTTGTTATGCTTCTAGGCCAAAAATGACACTAGAAAACCACAGTAGTTCACTGTAAAATGTGCGTGGTTTTATTATGGGATAATTAGCCAAGTAGTAAAAAGGTGCTATTCGGTACACATGAACACCCTGGGAGAGTATAATCGTTGACATCCTGTCCATTGAGCATTTTCATGTTGTGTCTTTAGTCTATTGATATTGGGCACATTTGAGCAGGTTGTAACGCAATTTAAACTTTATGACTTTCGAAAAATTCCCAAAATGAAAAGTATATGAAATTGTATTATTTTGATAATAATTCAAATATATAACCATTTAATGCGAAGGTGCACGATCCTGATGAAGTGAAAGTTGCATTATGTATAACGCTTACCTTAGTGTCAAGGTTGTTGTTGAATTTTAATTTAACATCCTCCCACATGGTTTTCAAAACTATGTTTGTATTAATGTAGCTGGTATTTGCACTGACGTGGAGGATATACACATTGTGTCTCAACATAATTTAACAGTGTTCATTACATCTTTAAATATTTACTTTTCTTTTGGTATTTTAATCATTCAGTTACTTCCAGTTTTAAGATTTGCCATGAGTGCTATATCATACTTCTCACCTAGGTTTAAATAGGATTAATGTAAAGTGTCACTTAAGGTTTTATGATGTTATTGTTAATATGTGTAGTAAATATGCGAATGGTAGTCAGAGTTGCATTAATTTTTATAATCTATTTAATAGATTATAGAAAAAGTGTGTAGTCAATTAAAGCACATATTACTTATCCTAAACAGTCACCAAAACCTTTACATTACCTGACAAGAAATTGCCTGGATAATATGAAAGTAATTTTCATGCAAAGAAAAAAACATAGGTACTCCCTGATGAAGAGAGCATAAGAGAGCATTTCACTCTAGAAACGCATTGTTTTAATAAAAACATTGTTTTTTAAAAATAATTCATAGGCGTGACAGTGCCGTTGGATCGTAATTTTTTTAAATATTTTTTATTTTGGATCAGTAATTTTCATGTGACTTTTATACAAAAATTGCACTACATCGATAGCATATGGATCATACTTTAAGGGATTGTCCACTACTCAGACAACCCCTTCTCAATTGCTATGTTTCCCCCCCAGTAAAATAATAACACTTACACTTACCTCTGGCGTCAGCGCTGTTCTAGCTGTGTAGGCATTGGCTTTTCTCGGGGCTCGCGTCACATTGGCAGCCAGTGATCGCATGATATAACAATCAACTGCTGCTTCACTGACACCTCCTTTGGATGCAATTGACATCCAGAGGAAGTTACAGTGTAGCCGCAGCTCATGACTTCATCTGGATGTCAATTACGTCTGATGGAGGGGTCAGTGAAGACAGCACAGATTGGCTGCAGGGATCACATGACATAACAATGTCAATCAAGCCTCAGGAGAGCCATTGCGTACACCACTAGAACGGTGCAGACTTCGGAGGGGTGTTATTATTTTGCTGGGGGGAAGCATAATGATTGAAAGAGAAGGGGTTGTCTGAGTATTGGACAACCCCTTTAACATGTCATGTTTTCAGGATTTAGTATTGCACAAGTAATAGAATTATTATTAAGGCATCAGAAACTGCCACAGGTTCTCACCTGTGCAATACTAAGGAAAGCCTTAAAACATGATGTGTTGGGGACCGTGAGGACTGGAGTTTGGGAAACACTGGTGTATAGAGAGCACTTTCAGGCAGAGTTAAGTACCAATCTGGGTTTAGCAGATGCACCATACACTACCAGAATGCATAGTGCCTACTGTAAAAGTTGGTGGAGGAAGAATTATAGTATGGGACTATTTTTCAGGGTTTGAGCTACACCCCTATTTCCACTGAACGGTGAAGTTAAAACAATAGCACACAAGGTCATTATGGAAAATTGTATGTCTCTGACTTTTTTTCAAAAGCTGGAAAATAAAAACATCTTTTGTTTCAGCATAACTGACCTCCTGTGCAAATTGAAGTCTAGGATTGAGAATCTCGGGTGGCTCACACAAAGCACTAACGTTCACTCAACTGAATACCAAAAAGTAACAATGTAAAAGGCATCACATGTACATTACCTTCCATTGTCGTTTTTGCCTATGAGTGGCGCTATCGCTGACCGCTCACTGGGCATCACTTGACCATGGCTGAAGCCTAGTCTGACATCAGCTGATGTCATGTCAAGTTCCGGGAACCCAGAGGTGTGACCCAGTGACACGCACCCCCCTAATTGACTGGGCTGTGGGTGGCGTATCACCGCATGTCACAGGCCAGCATCCAGCGCGCACTTTCCCTCTTTTCTGCATTCATTGGTCGGAAGAACGCACTGGATACTGGGCTGTGACGTGCGGTGACACCCCGCAAACAGCCCAGTCAATCAGGGGGGTGTGTGCAACTAGGTCGCGCCTCAGGGTTCCTGGAACTTGAGGTGACATCAGCAGATGTCAGACCAGGCTGCAGCCGAGGTCTCGTGATGCCCAGTGAGTGGTCAGCGATAGCGCCGCTCACATGCAAGAATGACAATGGAAGATATTTACAAAAACACTTCTTTCCACTGTTTAACTCGATGGGGGCTGTGAAGACCCCGGTCTTCCATGGGCGTAATATTACTCAGACAACACAGGGTGCGGGTAAAACAGCGTGGCAATACTTTATTGAACCACAAAGCAGACAATAAACATGTAGAAGAGTCCTGCAAATACCCAAGATGGTACAACATTACACAGTCTCATCCTTCCGTTGGTCCGCCTGGGATAGAACAGCTGCGAATTTGGAACTTCCCGGACCAACTACCTCAACCAATGGCCCCCCGCTTCTGTCAGGCCCCACAGAAAGAAGGCAGCGCCAAGCTTGGGAAGCTAGCAGTCCATCGAGGTACAAGGACAGGAGACTCAAGAGTTCCACCCTGGCCTCTCCAAGAGTTTCCATGGGGCCATATGACCGGCTGGTCCTAATCTGGCTTCTCCGAATGTCTCCATGAGTTCCAGGCGACCGGTGGGTCCCTCCTGAAAACCCTAAACAGCATATCCAATGGTGCCAGGTGACTTAATCGTCCCAACCGCGTCTCCCCAAATGTATCCATGGTCTCTCTGATAGTTAATGGAGCAGATCCGTATCTTTCCAGTCAGGGCCAATACCCTTAGACCAGAATCATGTAGAATCCAAATCTGTGTCTCTTTGGATGGAGCCGCCATGCTATCCATCTACTGTCCTGAAGTATGTCTCTCATTCTCCTTGTAAAGTCTTTCTGGTTCTCCTTGATTCTACTTGATTCTCATTGATTCTGCTTGATTCTCCTTGCAGCACTACAGACATCCCTGTTTATATTTACATCTCTGTAAGGTCATCAATCACAGGTCAGAGGTAAAGGTGCAGGAATCACCAGGTCTCATTGTTTGAGCTAATCAATTTACATAGCTGGTATAGCAGGGGCTCTTTAAATCAACATTCAGCTGACTTAGTATAATGTGCATTTGGCATAGTAGCAAACATCATTGTTTCCAAACAATTCCAAGAGGAGACAACAATCAGCGTTATATAAATACTGGTCTGTCCTTCTTGAAATATACATACACCCACAAGTCAACGCAAAGACAACAGTGTTTTTCTCCTGGATTAACAAACCTAATCTTCTGGCTTATTAAGATTATAGGCTGTATTGTCACAGGGGCATTATTTATTGTAGTAGACAACCTCTTTAAATTTGGGCTGTCCAACAAACACACACAGTAGTCATGATCAGGTCTACATACAGGTGCATCTCACAAAATTAGAATATCATAAAAAAGTTAATTTATTTCAGTTCTTCAGTACAAAAAGTGAAACTCATATATTATATAGAGTCATTACAAACATAGTGATCTATTTCAAGTGTTTATTTCTGTTAATGTTGATGATTATGGCTTACAGCCAATGAAAACACAAAAGTCATCATCTCAGCAAATTAAAATAATTAACAAAAAACACCTGCAACTAAAGCATTTAAAAAGGTCCCTTAGTCTGTTTCAGTAGGCTCCACAATCATGGGGAAGACTGCTGACTTGACAAATGTCCAGAAGGTAGTCATTGACACACTCCACAAGGTCCCAGAGTTCCAATTTTCATTTGGAAATCAAGGTCCCAGAGTCTGGAGGAAAAGTGGAGAGGCACACAATCCAAGCTGCTTGAGGTCTAGTGTGAAGTTTCCACAATCAGTGATGGTTTGGGGAGCCATGTCATCTGCTGGTGTAGGTCCACTCTGTTTTATCAAGTCCAAAGTCAGCACAGTCGTGTACCAGGAAATTTTAGAGCACTTCATGCTTCCCTATGCCGATAAGTTTTTTGGAGATGGAAATTTCATTCTCCAGCAGGACTTAGCACCTGTCCACACTGCCAAAACTACCAACACCTGGTTTAAAAACAACAGTATCACTGTGCTTGATTGGCCAGCAAACTCGCCTGACCTTATTGTCAAGAGGAAGATGAGACACCAGACCCAACAATGCAGACGAGCTGAAGGCTGCTATCAAAGCAACCTGGGCTTCCATAACACCTCAGCAGTGACACAGGCTGAAAACCTCTTTCAACACTTGAAATAGGTCACTATGTTTGTAATGACTCTATATAATCAGTTTCAATTTTTCTATTGAAGAACTGAAATAAATGAACTTTTTAATGATATTCTAATTTAGTGAGATGCACCTGTACATGTGGCCATATAGAGTGCATATATAGGGCCAAATTCATTATCGCTTTTGGTGATTTTTGGCTGGTTTTAATTGGCATCAAATCTTCTTTTAATTTGCGTTAAAGTAAAAGGTTAAAAAATGCCAACATAAGAAGGACACAAATCTACCTGAGCATCTGCCTCCAGAGCTTATTTTAAAGCATAACTGTCTTTTTAATTTTCATTATATAATAGTGTAGATCAAGCAATTTTAATACTCTTTCAAATTTACTTTATAAATTAAATCCAACAGAAAACCTTTCAAAAACCTTCTAGAAGATGTCTCCTATGCTGTTTCTGAAGCAAATCCGTATTCCGCCACACACACACAGAATACGACCTCTAAGGGTGGAGATGGAGCCTACACAGTGCACGCTCCTGGCTGAATCCCATACACTGTATGTCAGTGCAGCAGCAGTTTACCTCAGTCACACAGTGCACCAGCTCTGTCTGATCTTGGTTATCGGCACACTGCTCTTCTTCCTCAGTGTTTACTACACAGCTCCTCTACCCTGTCAGCTGGTCCTGTGCACTCATTGACATCGGCACTTCTCAGTGTTATTGATCGTCCTGAGTCACATTTGCTGGAATTTTCATCACTCACAGGCAGCTCAGGAGCCAGCAGCTGACCGAATAACACCGAAGTGCCGATGTCACTGAGCGCAAAGGAAATCTTTCTGCCCTGTCAGCTGATTGTCCTGTGTGTCTGTGCTTTATATTGAGAAGTGCTGATGTCACTGAGCCAATAGGAACCATCTGACAGGGCAGACGAGCTGTCTGGCAAACACTGAGGGGAACTGCCGATGTTACTGAGCTCCTTCTGCCCTGTCAACTGATTGTCGTGTGTGTCTGTGATACAGACTGAGGAAAACTGCCAACATCACATAGCACACAAAAACCAGCTGACAGGGCAGAAGAACTGTGTGGTAAACACTGAGGGGAAGTTCAGATGTTACTGAGCTCTTTCTGCCCTATCAACTGATTGTCCTGTGTCTGTGCTACACACTGAGTGAGAAGTGCCGATGTCACTGTGCGCACAGGAACCAGCTGACATGCACTGTGTAGGCTCCGCCCCCACCCTTAGAAAGCTGTATTCAATATCTTTGGAACTGAATATGAATTTGCTTCAGAAACCGCATAGGGAGACATCTAGAAAGTTTTTGAAAGGTTTTCTTTCGGTTTTTATTTATAAGGTAAAGGTTATTAAAATCACTTGCTCTACATTAATAATAGTTAAAAATTAAAATGACAGTTGCGCTTTAAATGAAAGATGACGTTTTTAGTGCTGATGAGGAGTTCAGAAAGGGTTTGAGAACTGCACTTTACTGCAATACTTAAAATTCCCAGTTCATAAAATTGCCAGGGGTTAGAATTGCAGACCATGATTGATATAGAAGTGTACGTCAGGCCAAGTCTACTCTTAAGAACTATTTGATATGCTATTCATGTATGACCGTTTCTTAAAGTGCCCACACATAATGACAATTAAAAGTTGATCAGAACAATTGACTTGATTATGTAACTAGTTTTACTTCCGATGTAAAAAAATAAGACTTTTTCTCCCTTTTATTTTCTAGGTTAGTGGCTACTACCACCCTAGCATGCATCTATTATCTATAGCATCTATCTATTAGAAAATGAATGGGCAGAAATGTATAAAACTGATATTTACAAAGACTATAAATGTGAGACTGTTCCCATCATTACATTTAGAAAATGTCCTTTGCATTAGAGACCAATTAAACATGCTACCAATTCTCTTTGTGAAGGAAAAAAATAACGTTATTAAATGTTAATGTTTGATCTGCTTTAAAGGTGCATTTTATCTGATTTCTTACAGGTATATGAGATCCTCAACTCTGCAGAACTCCTGTGTTTAAGGAGGAATCTTGTAATTCCAAGCCCTTTAACAGCTGAGTGCATGGTGGCTGCTAATCCACGTCTTAAGGTGCCCACTGTTTTGGTTGCAAGTGGCAGTACTGACAAGGGGCAGCTATCCTGTTTGAACTTAGTAAAAGGCGGACATACTTGTGAGGTAACGTATTTTGTCAGCTTCTTCAACACCATTTGTATGCATTTTGTGCCAGGGTTTCCTCATTTACAGTTTTGGTTTTATACATATATCAGTTCTCAGATATAAGATAATATAAAGCTCCTGCAAAACATGTTCTGCCCTTACACACCATTATAACTATACATGGAGAAATAAGGGGTGTTCTCTGGGAGGCTTAAAGTGAAGGAAATAATTATTTGATCCCTTGCTGTTTTTGTAAGCTTGTCCACTGACAAAGACATGAACAGTCTATAATTTTAAGGGTAGGTTAATTTTAACATTGAGAGATAGAATATCCCCCCAAAAAATTCAAGAATATCACATTGTATAAATTAGATAAATTTATTTTTTGGATATTCTATCTCTCAATGTTAAAAATAACCTACCCTTAAAATTAACTGCTCATGTCTTTGTCAGTGGGTAAACTTACAAAAACAGTTAGAGATCAAATAATTATTGCCTTCACTGTATGTAAAAGTATTTTGAGTTAGAGGGACTCTTTTCCTAACAGAACTTTGTTCCTATTCTTTTGCTCTAGGTATTAACACAAAATGTCCCAAAAATATTTAGAGGCACTTTAATTCATATAAATTTTCCCAACAGCCCAGCTTAGTTAAACTACTGAGTCATGAAGCGATCCATCAAAGTAAAATCATGACATTTTTTATTATTAATTAAAAGATAAACACATTAAAAAAATTGATATGCCCCCGGAACAAGCAGGCGGCAAAACGCGCGTCGGGGTGAGAGGATCTGGATTGAAGCTCCCTACTTTGTCACATAGAAAATCTTCACTTTCAGGTACCACTTGGGCTTATTGATGACACTTATTACATCCAGTTAGATACAGCTATCAGAGCTGTGGTGAATATTATGACATTCTTGTACAATGTTATAGTGAACAGAGGATTGTTTATGTATATATGCCCCCTATTGATACCCCTATTGAGGGCTTATATTTATAGAAAGTGGTGGCAATAATTATCTCCCTTCACATGCATTGTATATAATATCTTGCCTTTTGCATCTGCTGACAAGAGCATAGTTTTGCTAGAAATTTGTGCGATTATTTGGATAGTATATTGTATAAAGATCCTTTCACCTATAGTGTTTTGTACCTTCATATATTTATCCGAATATTTATTGTGTTCCACGTCCCCTGTTACGGCATTTTGCTTTTTTAATTTGTTTATCTTTTAATTAATTAATAATAAAAAATTTAATGATTTTACTTTGATGGATCGCTTCATGACTCAGTAGTTTAATTAAGCTGGGTTGTTGGTAAAATTAGTTTGCTCTAGAACCTAGTGTTCTTGCTTGCGTTGGTAATACTGTGATTAGGACGGACCCTTTGTTATATTTTTTTTAGAATATGAGATGATATTGTTAGGAATAAAATACGTCAAAGTGGTTCGTCTTCTGTGTTTCTGCACAGATATGTCAAATAGTTGAAAGGGGAAGAAATTCAATTCATACGGATAATTTCTGTCCCCAGCAAGTTTAGAATGTTGCAGTGTGTTCATAACTTGTCAATGGATTCATGCTGCCCGAACCAGAAGAATCAAGATTGGATCTTTTATTGTAGATTACTATGTTTATTTCTGAAACTCTGAGGTGTTTCAGAGGAAACCTACATTAATTGGGGAGCGGTAACCAGATGATTGAGAAGACTAGTAACCAGGGTGGATCCCCTCTGTCTTTTACCCTGCTGACTCTGCTTTAAAGAAAGGTCCCCACTTGTGTGTGTGTATATATGTGACCTATGAATCCAGAAGAGCCAGGTGGAGAGAAGCTGGTGACTTGTATTCTCAGTTAAATTGTAGTTTATTTTTCAAATATGAGCTTGCGACTGCTTGTGACTATCATAGTAAGGCCACGGCCCCACTATCAGTATTTGGTCAGTATTCGGTCAGTATTTTTGCTCAGGAGTGGGAGACAAAACCAGGAGTGGGTGATAAATGCAGAATTTGTGACTTGTTTCTATTATACCTTTTCTCTGATTGTTCCTCACCTGGTTTTGGCTCCAACTCCTGAGAAAAAATACTGACCGAATACTGACCGAATACTGATAGAGGGGCTGTGGCCTTAGGGATAAATTGATACTATAACCAAATTCAGAACCGTGGTTCAAGGATTGAAAGGCCAGTTACCGTAACTTAAAAGGGAACTTGTCATATCCCCAAATTCTATTAACTTGCAGATATGGGGTTAATCGCAGGTTCATAACGTTCTAATGCTGTCCAGCCACCTCACTGAAAGCGCAGCTATCGAGAGAAAATGAATTTTATTCCTCCCAGGAGCTCCTAGTTTTCAGTGATCGAGGTGTGCCCGGAGTGGCTACCGTCACTGCTCACAACGTTGCGTGGCAGCTGTAAGCACACCCTGACACTTTGAATGACAGCTCACTCTACAGTTATAGGCGCTGCTAATTGTGTATTAAGCAAGGAGTGTAACTGCTCCGGGCAAGCCTCTACTGAAAGCTGCCGGCTCTTGGGAGAAATAAAGCTCACTTTCTCCTGATAGCAGCTCTTTCAGTAAGGCGGTCAGATAGCATTACAATGCTATTAACCTGCAGATTAACAATATGTCTGTAGGATAATAGTGGTGGGGTATGACAAGTTCCCTTTAACATTTTTAGAAGAAAAAATATGAAAAACTCTCCATGAAAAGTGGGTTAATTGACCAGCTAAAGAAACTTGTTGGATACAAAATAAAATGGCTTACTGAGGACAAATCATGCCCAACTTATCTTAATGGTTTCTTTGACAATGTCACAAAAGTGATGTATGAATGTGGTGCCATCGATATCTCATTTCAGTAAAGAAGTTGATACAGCTCCACATAAAGATATTATAGATAAGTTATGGAAAATTGAACTTTATCCCTGGATAGTTCAGTGCATTCACAGGTGACTAAAGGACTGATATCAGAGTGTTGTTGTTAATAATGTTCTGACGAGAGACTTTTTAGGCTATGCTCATATTGTGTATTTGGCACATGTGAGTGGCTCCATCTGAAGCCATGAAAATCGGGATTCGGACTGAACCCCCAACGCGGCCATTGACTTTAATGAGATAATAAAGTCACTTTGTGCTCTATCTGGCCTCTGTTTTGGCGTTGTCCACCTTTTTGAAGCACAAAAGTGGGGTTGACTACCGAGCACAAAGTGACTCAGTCTGCCTCATTAAAGTGAATTGGCCCCATTAAGGTTTCTGCTTGATTTCCATTTTTCACGGCTTCAGGTGGAAGCACTGGCTGAGGCACGGACGTGTGGCAAAAACGCAATATGAATGCAGCATTACAGGAAATGTGCCTCACGTTTCTCTTCTGGATCATGTTCTTAATATTTTTGCAAGTTGCATCGGATAAGGCTTGGTAGGTAAAATTTGCCTGTTTGATTATGAAAGAAAAGTATTCATTAAGGTTGATATTTCTGTATGCGCCTGTATCATGGAAAATGATTTAGCGTTTCCAGAAATGATCATAATGATGGCATCTGCAATTCAGTATTTCCAGGGGTAAAATTAAAGACTTGTGAAGAATCTCTGTTTGAGTATTGTATTGGCAGTTCTGTGTTAGGGAAACTGATTTAGAAAATGAATCAAAAGTGGGTCAAGGCATTTAGCAAATCATGTTAACCAGTAGAAAAAGATAACTTATGATCCCACTTTATAGAGATATCATATGTGGAATACTATGTACAGTTCTGGAGACCTCTCCTACATAACACATGCTGTTTGTCCTTCATAGTCGAAGATGACCATTACTTCAGGGTTTAGAGGAGTATCAGTGGCTTTGGGTCCGGAGGTGACAGATGAGGCCAATCCTGGCCCTGAATGGTCGTCCCCATACGTGACATAAGTAACTAGATGTGATCGGGACAGTAGATGCCGCTTGTGCCTTGCGCACAGCTCGCTTTCTTTTTTCCTGAGAGGTTCTCCTATCTTCTGCTGCACGTGATCCTGTCTCTCCAGGCTGAGCGGTCCAGGGCAAGCTTCTCCCATTTGTTGTTAACTCCAAGGTTTTTGAGAGACGTTTTAAGGCAGTCGTTTCTTCTGCCTCCCGGCGGCTCGCTTTCCCTGACACCGTTCTCCGTACAGCAGTTGTTTAGGCAATCTGCTGTCTAGCACCTGATGTGGAGAAGTCTGCAGAGACAGCTCAGGTGAAAGTGATTGAGCTGTTTAGCATGCCGGCTGTAGACCGTCCAGGTCTCGCTGGCATAAAGTGTGGTAAGGACCACCACGCGGTAAACCTTCAGCTTAGTGGTATGGCTGAGTTCCCTACATAGATAAAGTAGAATGGGTCCAAAGAGAGGCTAAAAAAATAGCAGAATGTTTCACGAATAAAACGTATTGGGAGCGAATTAAGGTTGAAATACCCTTTTTAAAATGGAATATGTGATAACTGTTAGACCTGTGGGTTTAAACGCTTGGATCACCACTGATTACTAGGCTTTGACAAAGGTGTTCTACCAAAACACGTAGCCACTGAAGCTGTGTACCCTGCGTATGTCTAATGGAATGTATGTAGTGCCTGATTGTTTCTCCTTTCTTGGCTAAAAAACTTGAACTTCGCCATGATGATATCCTGCAAAAAAAGCATCGACCTGACAATACATAATTGTTTACCACTCACCGATTGCTAGAACAGGGTACTTGTGTTGCCTGTTCTCTCTGCTTCTTCAGTGGCAAGTGAAACGGTGATCGGTAGGAGTTCAATATAGCTCTTGTAAACCAAGTTTTGGGCACCACATTTTAAAAAAGACATAGACAAACTGGAGCAAGTTCAGAGAAGAGCGACCAGAATGGTGACTGGTCTGCAAACCCTGTCCTATGAGGAACGGTTGCAGGATTTGGGAATGTTTAGCTTGCAAAAAAGAAGACTGAGAGGAGACTTAATAGCTGTCTACAAATATGTCAAGGGCTGTCACATTGTAGAAGGATCATCTTTATTCTCATTTGCACAAGGAAAGACTAGAAGCAATGGTATGAAACTAAATGGGAGGAGAGACAGATTAGATATTAGAAAAAACTTTTTGACAGGGTGATTAATGAGTGGAACAGGCTGCCACGAGAGGTGGTGAGTTCCCCTTCAATGGACGTCTTCAAACAGAGGCTGGACAGACATCTGTCTGAGATGATTTAGTGAATCCTGCTTTGAGCAGGGGGTTGGACCAGATGACCCAGGAGGTCCCCTCCAACTCTACCATTCTATGATTCTATGATAAGAAAGGAGGAAAAATCCAGCTCCACAATGGATAGGTGATAACATACAGTGGGCAAATTAAGTATTTGTTACACTGACTATTTTGCAAGTTTTCCCACTTAAAAAGAATGGAGAGATCTGTCATTTTTTTGTAGGTACACTTCACCTGTGAGAAACAGAATCTTAAAAAAAAATCCAGAAAATCACGTTGTATGATTTTTACATAATTAAATTGCATTTTATTGCATGAAATAGGTATTTGATCACCTACCAACCAGCAAGAATTCTGTCTCTCACAGATCTGTAAGTTTTTCTTTAAGAAGTCCTCCTATTCTGCACTCATTACCTGTATTAATTGCACCTGTTTAAACTCGTTACCTGTATAAAATACACCTAGAAAAAAAATAGAAAAACCTAAAGCTTGCTGTGACACTGGTATTGGCACCCTTTACATTAATTTAGTATGGAAACACATTTTGACTCGCCTGTGGTAAATCACAAAAGAGCGTCACCTGGGATTAATTGTCTGTGCCCATGTGACATGAATTAGCCCATAAATGATGACTTCAGTGTTTTAAAAAGCCACATGATAGGCCCTCTCCCTTTTTCACAATGCTGAAGACAAAGGAGCTGTCTGAGGACATCATAACTGCTGTTATTAGCAAACACCAGACTTCCAAAGGGTATAAGGCCATCTCCAAAGACCTTGGTATCCCAGTTCAGTTTCAACAGTGCAATGCTATTAAGAAGTTTGCCAAGCATGTAACTGTCAAGAACCTCCCTGGACTTGGGGGAAAGCGGAAAATTGACAAGAGATGTCTTCAAAGGTTTGTGCGAATGGTGGAAAAAAACACCATGTCAAACATCCAAAGCCCTGAATGCCAGCCTGGAACAGTCTGGGGTCATGGTTTCAACAAGTACCATACGGCGCACATTAAACCAAGCAGAGCTTTATGGGTGAAGGCCAAGTAAGAAACTATTGCTGAAGAAAAGACAGAAAGGAGCGACTGATCTTTGCCAAAGAGTATCTTGACAGACCACAATCCTTCTGGGAAAATGTTCTGTGGATAGATGAAACAAAAATAGAGCTTTTTGGCAATGCAAAGCAACAGTTTGTTTACAGATGGCGCAATGAAGCTCATAAGGAAAAGAACACCTTACCAACAGTAATCACAGTAATCATGAAATCAAGAGCATTATCAAGAGATTTTAGAGCGAAATGTCCTACCCAGTGTAAGAAAACTTTGGTTTGAGTCGAAGATCATGGGTCCTCCAGCAAGACAATGACACACAGCACACATCCAAAAGTACACAGGAATGGTTGAAAAATAAAAAGTGGACCATTTTAAAATGGCCAGCAACGAGTCCTGACCTCAATCCCATTGAAGATCTTTGGGGTGAGCTGAAATCTTCCATTGGGAAAAAGAACCCTGCAACATTCAAGAGCTTGAACAAACTGCAAAGGAAGAGTGGGAGAAAATTCCAACTGAGAAGTGCAAGAAGCTTATAGATGGCTACAAGAAACATTTGGAGGCTGTCAGCAATGCCAAAGGGTGTGCAACCAAGTATTAATTAGGGGTGCCTTTATTGGTGCACATGATGTTTATTCTGTTTTATTTTTGAACTTGGAAGTTGAACTTGGAAGTTGAAAAACAATGTTTTAATGTTGTTTTACTTCAGACTATTAATTAAAAAATCCTGAGGATATAACTTTGGTACATTTCCATTTATTTCTGAAAATACTGTCTATGAAAAAAATGAAGGGGTGCCAATAATGGTGAGCAGCACTGTGTGTTTGTGTGTTCATGTATATATGTATGTATGTACAGTACAGACCAAAAGTTTGGACACACTTTCTCATTTAAAGATTTTTCTGTATGTTCATGACTATGGAAATTGTACATTCACACTGAAGGCATCAAAACTATGAATTAACACATGTGGAATTATATACTTAACAAAAAAGTGTGAAACAACTGAAAATATGTCTTATATTCTAGGTTCTTCAAAGTAGCCACCTTTTGCTTTGATGGCTACTTTGCACACTCTCTTGGCATTCTCTTGATGGGCTTCAAGAGGTAGTCACCGGAAATGGTCTTCCAACAATCTTGAGGGAGTTCCCAGAGATGCTTAGCACTTGTTGGCCCTTTTGCCTTCACTCTGCGGTCCAGCTCACCCCAAACCATCTCGATTGGGTTCAGGTCTGGTGACTGTGGAGGCCAGGTCATCTGGCGTAGCACCCCATCACTCTCCCTCTTGCTCAAATAGCCCTTACACAGCCTGGAGGTGTGTTCGGGCTCATTGTCCTATTGAAAAATAAATGATGGTCCAACTAAACGCAAACCGGATGGAATAGCATGCCGCTGCAAGATGCTGTGGTAGCCATGCTGGTTCAGTATGCCTTCAATTTTGAATAAATCCCCAACAGTGTCACCAGCAAAGCACCCCCACACCATCACACCTCCTCCTCCATGCTTCACGGTGGGAACCAGGCATGTAGAGTCCATCCGTTCACCTTTTCTGCGTCGCACAAAGACACGGTGGTTGGAACCAAAGATCTCAAATTTGGACTCATCAGACCAAAGCACAGATTTCCACTGGTCTAATGTCCATTCCTTGTGTTCTTTAGCCCAAACAAGTCTCTTCTGCTTGTTGCCTGTCCTTAGCAGTGGTTTCCTAGCAGCTATTTTACCATGAAGGCCTGCTACACAAAGTCTACTCTTAACAGTTGTTGTAGATATGTGTCTGCTGCTAGAACTCTGTGTGGCATTGACCTGGTCTCTAATATGAGCTGCTGTTAACCTGCGATTTCTGAGGCTGGTGACTCTGATAAACTTATCCTCAGAAGCAGAGGTGACTCTTGGTCTTCCTTTCCTGGGGCGGTCCTCATGTGAGCCAGTTTCTTTGTCGCGCTTGATGGTTTTTGCAACTGCACTTGGGAACACATTCAAAGTTTTCCGAATTTTTCGCACTGACTGACCTTCATTTCTTAAAGTAATGATGGCCACTTGTTTTTCTTTACTTAGCTGCTTTTTTTCTTGCCATAATACAAATTATAACAGTCTATTCAGTAGGACTATCAGCTGTGTATCCACCAGACTTCTGCACAACACAACTGATGGTCCCAACCCCATTTATAAGGCAAGAAATCCCTCTTATTAAACCTGACAGGGCACGCCTGTGAAGTGAAAACCATTTCCGGTGACTACCTCTTGAAGCTCATCAAGAGAATGCCAAGAGTGTGCAAAGCAGTCATCAAAGCAAAAGGTGGCTACCTTGAAGAACCTAGAATATAAGACATATTTTCAGTTGTTTCACACTTTTTTGTTCAGTATATAATTCCACATGTGTTAATTCATAGTTTTGATGCTTTCAGTGTGAATGTACAGTTTTCATAGTCATGAAAATACAGAAAAATCTTTAAATGGGAAGGTGTGTCCAAACTTTTGGTCTGTACTGTAAATATATGTGTACTGTATATGTATGTATGTATATATATATATGTGTGTGTGTGTAGATAGATAGATAATGGGATTTGTGTAGAGTGTTTTTCATTTGAAACTTAACAAGGGAGACTAGTCCAAAATTAGTTGTGCAGAAGATCGGACGTGTTGTAATACAATATTATTTTACTGAAATTGTAGGTGCTTGCAACAAACAAGCTGATGTGGTAGAAGAGTCAAAAGTAAGCGAATTTACACTTGTCTTGCATAACATATTTGTTTCTTAAGGGACGCGTTGTATAAGGGCAGACTAGGTCAACCATGTGGCAAGGATTATAAGCTTATTTGTAGATTTCTGGTTTTGTAACATTTATGTTTAATGTGTTTACAAGTTTTCCACCTTCATTTCAGGATTTTTGTGATAGTACAATCCTTTGTCTTGCATTTGTGACTGTCCCTGATGATAGAGAACATTGGATCTTGGCGGGGACACAGTCTGGTGACATTCTGGCTGCACATGCAGAAGATCTAAAGAGAAAACATCGTCTTCAGAAACTGTCTGACTCTATTACATGTTTCTTGTTTTCTTGTCCAATACGACAAAGGTATGATTTTAAGCATTCATCATTATTATTGCTTTTATTTGTACCCTCCGAATTATAAAGTGCTGTAGAATACTACTCTGTAGGAATTTTGAGTTGCAAATTGAGCAATTTGACTGCTTTATTAATCTAGATTATAAATTAAATTGATATAAATGTATTGTATTTGTAACCTTTTTATTTATTTAATTTTAGTCAGAAGAAATATTTTCTCCTGGTTGGAACAGCTAATGGCCATATTGCAGTTTTTGAAGCTGCTTCAATAAAGGTTAGTAATTGGGATTTAAGATAATCTGTTTTCTTAGAGGCATGTCTTTCAGCAAAAAACTACTTCTTCACGTGAACATCAAATTGTAACATAATTGTTGACCAGTAATGCACACATTTCTACACTTTCTTTCCGTTACTCAGTGTAAATTATTATTGGAACTGTCTGCACTGCCTGCTAATGTGTAGGCAGAACAGCTATCGCTATTCTTGTTGTGAATTCAGATGACCCTCCCAGAGATTTTTTTTACCTGTTCTAGCTCATAGTTCTTTTCTAAGAATTTATATACTGTTGTTAACAACCATTCAGGGTTTTTAACTTCTTACTCTAAACCTTTGATTTCACCAGGCTAGACTTTTAATTTTATAATACTTAATTGGCTGCAATGGTGCAGTCATGTTGTGGATTCATGCTGCCCATGGTTTAGGCAGCATGAATCAACTCACAGATTTCTTTAAAAAAAAATGAAAAGAATGGCCAACAAATATATATGGGCTGGCAGGAAGCCCAGAGATAAAGCAGATTTGTCATCAGATTTCACAAGATAAACCAAGTACATTAATAAACAGATCTCTGATTAGACTAATTGCCTCTTCATAGAGAAAGGGGACTTGAACTCTAGTGCCACCTATTGGAAGTAGCAATCCTAAAAGTCACTATCGACCCTTTAACGAGCCTTGCTAAATGAATTAGGATAAAAGCCAGAACCAGAATCTCAATCTTCAAATTCTCAGGAGAGCATTACATGTCATTCTTCACAAGGAGAAACGTTACCCCTTAGATCTGATTAGACTGGCTAAATAATCCTTGACAGTTTTCCTCTTGAAATTACATTCTGCATTTTATGACTGTAACCCTAGCTGCACTCACAAAATGCTCATCTTTATCAGGATCAGGATAAGGCTGGGGTCACAAGTGAATAAAAAAATCGTTCCTATTCTCATCCAGGAGAGTGGGATGATTTTTTCTTACTTGTCATCCATGTGCTGTCCATATGCAAACCGTTTTTTTTTTTTACTCAGCAGCTATTAATCTTTTACAGGACCATTTCCAGTTTTCTATGCTGCAGAATTGTAATGTATCCATAAAAATCAGATTTCGTACTGATGGTCTGTATGGCATGTGATTTTTTTTTTTCTCGCACCAATCCGATTTCGGAGTGAAATCACAGCATGCTGGAATTTATTTTCCTCACGTCAAATACAGCTGAGAAAAAAATCCGCAGTTCTGCACTGCCCCATTGAATAACATTGGTCTGAGTGCAATACCTTTTTCTCCAATAACCCCCCACGACAGCACCAAAGGAGGATGTCACCCCACCCTAATAGGGACAGGAAACACAAAGAGGTTAAATAGCCCCCCTATTGGGATGAAGAGGTCATCCAGGGTGCTCTGTGCCGGCGGCAGAGACCCAGCATACCTTTTAAGCCGAGCAGCTGGGACCGAGCGGTGTTCTCCTCCTCCCCTTATGCTGCTCCCGTCTCCTCTGGACTCGGGACCCCCATCCCCACCGAGTCCGCGCCTGCGGGTAAGGTCCGGTGGGTGTCGGACTGAAGGCCTCCTCGAGCTCTCCAGCCCAGCTCCTCCCCCCCTCTCAGATGGCCTCCGGCGTTCTCCATAGCGGGAGAGACGCGCGCCAGAGCCCGGAAGTGATGCGGACCGCTGATAACGTCACTTCCGGTCTGCGTTCCACCCTGGAACGCCGTTACCTAAAAATGGCCGGAAAGTGACGGGGGACGCCGAAACAGGGTCCCTTAGGTTACTTCCGGTCCGTTTAGGACAGTGGGGGCCTCTGAAAATGGAAATAATAAAAAGCAAAAAAAAAAAGACCCTGCAGGTGATCGCAGGTGTTCCTGCTTCACCAATTGGACCAAGGGAGAGGAGCCGTCCCACCCCCCTCCCCAGGAATGAGAGAAAGTGCTGTGTCCAGTCGCCTATTTAAGAGCCCTGGACAGAAGACATCTAAGGTAGGACCTAATCCGTTTTGTATATTTACACACTGGATGGTCAGAAATCTATCTTCTCCATGTCTGCGGAGCCCAGCGCTATTCCAGCCCCAGTAAGTCTGGCACTGGGGGTCCTTTCCTAGGTGCAGGTTAGAATTGGTATGTTATTTACCCTTCTCCCTCTTTTTTAGGGGGACAAGGATCCTGCACCAGGGAATAAGTCTAGCCAGAAGTGTGATATATGCGCAAAAAAACTATCTTCTTCAAACAAAAAATATTTATGCCAGAAATGTACGGAGAAGATTATTAGGGAAGAGCAGCCATCCCTCATAGATGAAATCAAGGGGATAGTCCGTCAGGAAGTTTAATCTTCATTGGCCTCCTTTTCCCGATCCACTTCTGACTCGCCTCCAAAGGCTAAGAAGAGGAAGATTTCCCTGGAAGAAAGAAGAGACTCGGACTCCCAGGACGAAATATCCCTTCCAGAAGACATCATAGAGGAAGGTGAACTCAGTCCAGCAGAGGAGGGTCTGGAAAATAAGAAATATTATTTCTCAACGGAATTTATGGAAGACCTCCTCACAGAAGAACAATGGAGGTGGAAGAAAAGAAGCCCACTAGATCAGTCCAGGAAGAGATGTTTGGTGGTCTCCATTCAAAGAAAAATATAGTGTTCCCGATACATAAAAACATTCAGGATTTAATCCTGGACGAATGGAAAGATCCTGAAAGACGACTGAATACACCAGCAGAATTGAAAGACAGGTTTCCGGTAGATGAAGAAACCTCAAAATGTTGGACCGAGATACCTAAGGTCGATATTCAAGTGGCAAGAGTCGCTAAAAAACAATATTGCCATTCGAGGATTCGTTGCAACTGAAGAATCCTCTGGACCGCAAGATGGACAGCCTTCTCAGGAAATCCTGGGAGACATCAGCAGCCCTTCTGAACACTAATGTAGTCTCCACGTGTGTTGCACGATCCATGTCGAGATGGCTCATCCAACTTGAAGAGCATCTGGCTATGGGCACATCCAGAGAAGAGATACAAGCTTCCCTACCCTTGCTGCAGAAGGCCACTGACTTTCTGGCAAATGCCTCAGCGGAATCTGTGACAGTAACCGCCAGGGCAGCAGTCCTATCAAACTCCACAAGGCGAGCACTATGGCTGAAATCATCGAACGGTGATGTGGCCTCCAAAATAAAACTCTGTTCCATTCCCTTCAGGGGAGAATATATGTTTGGCCAGGCCCTTGACGACCTCCTGGAGAAGGCGGCTGATAAGAAGTCCTTGCCAGAACCCAGACACTACAAGAAGACCCCCTTTTGCCCCCCTCGGGAGCAGAATCCCCAGTACAAGGGGAAAGGGAAGTCTGGTCGGTGGAGCTACCCCAAAGGAGGGAAAGATAGGAATATTTTTTTCCAAAAAGGACAGCAACAACAGAAGCGGTGACGCCAGAGCAGTGGGGGGACGAATCATGAAATACCATCCCTAATGGCAAAAGATCTGCTCCAGTCAATGGGTCTTGAAGGTAATTCAAGAAGGGGTGAAGATCGAATTCTCCTCATATTCTCCAAGAAAAGTGAGGATAACTCGTCTAACCTGCTCAAGCTTAAAAACTGCACTGATGTCCGGCCTAAAAGACCTACTATCCTTGGGGGCTATTTCACCGGTCCCAAAAACAGAAAGACACACAGGCCACTATTCACACCTGTAGACCAAACGGCACTTACAGAATAATAATAAATCTGAAACCCTTAAACCAATACATCATCTACCGAAGATTCAAAATGGAGTCCATCAGATCAGCAGTTCCCTTGATAGGACAAGGATATGTGATGGCAACCATCGACTTACAGGATGCATACTATCACGTCCCTATACATCCAACATACCGAAAATTTCTAAGGTTTGCGGTGGTTCAAGAGGATCAAACGTTACATTTTCAATTCAACGTATTGCCGTTCGGGATATCCTCAGCACCAAGAATATTTACCAAGATAATGTCAGAGGTAGTGGCTTCTATCAGAAAAGAGAAAATATGCATCATTCCCTACCTCGATGACTTCTTACTAGTAGGTCCCTCGGTGGAATCACTCCAGAAAGATCTGCAAAGAGCAATCCAAATCCTGACCACCCTAGGGGTGGTTGATAAATCATCAAAAGTCAGACCTGGTCCCTGCCACAGAAAAAACGTTCCTGGGTGTTCTACTAGACTCCGCCAGACAAACCTTCTTCCTACCAAAGGACAAACAGATACTTTTGAGATCCAAGATTTTGAATCTGAAGACCCTGAACATGGTGTCCCTAAGATTTGCCATGTCAGCCCTCAGCTCCATGACAGCCTGCATTCAATCCGTAGCCTGGGCTCAGGCTCACACCAGGGTATTGCAAACCCATATTCTTGCACAGTGGGACGGATCCCCAGACTCCCTAAACAGGAAGATCATGATCCCTCATTATGTGAAGACATCCCTGTCATGGTGGCTCAGCCCAAGAAACCTAAGAACAGGGGTTCCATGGCCTCAGTTCCCTCTGATAACGGGGAAGACGGGATGGGGAGCCGTCATCGCTCAAACCCCCTTCCAAGGGGTCTGGACAGAAGAGACCAGCAGGAGATCCTCCAACTTCCGCAAGTTAAATGCAGTGGAGGAGGCACTCAAAATATCGGCTCCAATCATTACGGGCAAACACGTAAAAGTCTATTCAGACAACATGACTACCGTAGCTCACCTGTCCCATCAAGGGAGTACAAGGTACGAGAATCTAAAAAGTATCTCAGCTAGAATATTCTTCTGGGCAGAAGGACATCTTCGTTCCTTATCAGGTCTGCACATAAAAGGCTCAGACAACATCCAGGTCGATTTTCTGAGCAGAAGGAATATCCATCCGGGGGAATGGGAGCTGGACTTAGACATTTTCCACATGCTGACCAGACAATGGGGTCGTCCGGAGGTGGACCTCTTTGCAAGACGCCAGAACACCAAGGCCGAAAAATACTTCTCCCTAGATCCAAACGATGTATGCCTGGGGATAGATGCATTTGCTCACCCGTGGCGTTTCCATCTGGCTTACACTTTTCCCCCATTTCCATTGCTACCCAAGACCTTACAGAAAGTAAGGACCGAGGAGGTAAAGATAATCTTGATAGCCCCACTTTGGCCCAAAAGATGCTGGTTCTGTGCACTAAACAGTCTAATCATAGAAGGACCCCTCATTCTGCCAGCAATCAAAAACCTACTCCATCCAGATCCAGAGAACCTCCATCTAGCGGCCTGGCTTCTGAGTTCACAATCCTGAAGGCCAAGGGACTCTCAGACCGAATAATTCATACCCTACAAAAAAGTAGGAAACAAATCACAAACTCCATATACAGCAAGATATGGAAGACCTTCCTAACATGGTATAAACCAAATATACCAGATCTTCGGCATCCTGACATGACCCAGATCTTGGATTTTCTACAAGAGGGGCTGGAGAAGGGCCTTAGACCCAGCACCCTCAAGGTTCAGATCGCGGCGCTGAGTGCCTATTTCGACCAGAGCCTAGCCGAACACCGATGGGTAAAAAGGTTCATGACAGCAGCTACTCGTCTGCGTCCCAGAATAATCAACCACGTTCCCTCTTGGGATCTTAATATCGTCCTTAAAGGTCTGACACTACCACCGTTTGAACCTTTGGCCTCAATAGAGCTGGATAAATTAGCCTGGAAAACAACTTTTCTAGTAGCGATTACCACTGCCAGGAGAGTGGGAGAAATCCTGGCCTTCTCAGTGAATGACCCATATCTGACAATCCTGGATGATAGGATTATTCTACAACTGGACCCATCTTTCTTGCCAAAGGTCTCAGACTTTCATAGGTCACAGGAGATAATTCTGCCTTCCTTCTGTCAGGACCCAAAAAATTAAAGGGAAGAAGAATTCCATACTTTGGACGTGAGGCGGGTTATTCTTCACTACCTCCAAAAGACAGAGGCCTGGAGAAAGGATCAGAACCTCTTTATTCAGCCATCTGGTCAGAACAGAGGGAAGAAAGTCTCAAAGGTTACCATCGCTACTTAGATCAAGAAAACAATTGTGGAATCATATCAGATCCAAAATCTCTCACCACCAGAAAAACTGAAAGCACACTCTACTAGAGCCATGTCCGTCTCCTGGGCAGAAAAGGCTAGCGCTTCCCTCGAGCAGATATGTAGAGCAGCTACATGGTCCTCGGTCCATACCTTCACCAAGCATTACAAACTTAATTTAATGTCCATTAAAGACTTGGCCTTTTGGCGGAAAGTGCTTCAGGCCATTGTCCCTCCCTAAACATGAGTGAGTCTTTGGTACTCCTCCTTTGGTGCTGTCGTTGGGGGTTATTGGAGAAAATAGAATTAGACTTACCGGTAATTCGGTTTCTAATAACCCTCCACGACAGCACTGGTAATTCCCTCCCAGGCTTGGTTAGCCAGAAAATCATCTAATTTGAATAAGAATAAATATAATTTGAAGCATCTATACTTGTGTGGTCCTTTATAAAACACTGGAGGGAGGATGAGGGAGGGGCTATTTGACCTCTTTGTGTTTCCTGTCCCTATTAGGGTGGGGTGACATCCTCCTTTGGTGCTGTCGTGGAGGGTTATTAGAAACCGAATTACCGGTAAGTCTAATTCTATTTTTTTATCGGATTGCACTAGTCCAATTTACACGCTCATGTGAGTGAGCCCTAACACAGCCTTTCAAAATACATACACCAGCCTCATCAGGTCTAAGATCTATTTAATATACTGTATTTTTCGGACTATAAGACGCACCGGACCATAAGATGGGGTCTGTCTTATAGTCTGATTAGGTATCTTACATGGGGGGTGGTGGAGCAGGAGGCTGGGTCCTTCAGGAAACCGGCCTGGCGGAAGTGGAGGAATGCTGTGGACCCTGGATACATGAAGCCGGTGCTCCAGCAGCTGTGAGTTGCAGTGATGGTGGAGCAGGATCGCAGGTCCCTCCGTTCTCCTTCCTCAGGAACCCGGCGTCAGCAGAAAAGGTGAGATGCCGGTGTCTGGCTGGGGCATGTGGACTTGCCTGGGGCCTGGACCTGTGAGTGGCGTCCGGCAGTGAGGCAGAGGAGCCGGGGCCTCTGCCGGGCTGTGAGCGGTGTCCGGCGGTGCGGCAGAGCAGCGTGTGCGGCTTCCGGTGGCCGCGGCCATCTTCCTGAGGCTGTTATCTACAGGAAAATGGCCGCCGGAGCTGCGGGTCGGCGCCTGCGCCGGCTCTGGCGGACATTTTCCCGTGGATCACGGGCTCGGGAAGTTGGCCGCGGCCACCGGAAGCCGCACACGCTGCTCTGCCGCACCGCCGGACACCACTCACAGCCCGGCAGAGGCCCCGGCTCCTCTGCTTCACCACCCGACACCAGCACAGGTACAGGCCCCTGCTCCAGCCGCATCTCACCTCTGCCGCTGCCGGAGGACCCTGCAATCCCCGCTCCACCACCACCGGTAAAGTAACGTTCGGACCATAAGACGCACCCCCCATTTTCCTTCCAAGTTTTGGGGGAAAAAGGTGCGTCTTATGGTCCGAAAAATACAGTAAGCAATTTGTATGGTTAATTTTAGTGACAGATCTTCTTTAAATATACTCCTACACTTTATAATTGCAATACCAAGAAGGAAAAATCATGGAATTGTGGAAATCATAGGATTGGTAGACCTGTTACTAATATGCAAATGATGAAAAAAATGGAAACAAAATTTTCAAAACATCTTGACTTAATCTGTGTCGAGTGTGAGTGTCACGTGAAGAAATACACGCCTTGGCATGCTATCAGTGAGTTTATTAATGGAAAGTTCTGTGTGCTGAATTCACTTGGCCGCAGAAATCATCAAGATCCACTGGTGACAGCTGCCTTTGCAATTGCTGACCAATGACTTCCCAGATGTGCTCGATGGGAGACAAGTCCAGAGACACTGCAGGCAATGGTGGCACGTTTAAGCCATGCAGGCTGCTCACAGTAATATAAGCAACATGCGGTTTGGCATTGTCGTGTGGATACAAAAACATCCAAAAACTTTATTGAACATATGCAAGTTATTTTAAAAGACCACATGAAAATAGATAATGTAGTGGGAAAAAGACTAGTAAGCTTTCTGAGCTTATGATATTATTTATATTACACTTAAAGGGTTATTCTCAGAATCGCATTGGTCTTTATTTAAAAAGCACGGTAAATGCATATTTATTGTTAATATACAGACTATGCACAAAATAACATTTCTTTATTGTATGTTTGTGTCTTTTTTATCTCCTTCTGCACCTCCATGCATCCAGCTTCATATAGAAAAAATGTCAGTCTTATTTTATCTGCTAAAACTATATTTGACAGCAGCACTTGCATTTCCTCAGTGCTGCAGAACAAGTTCTGCTTTTTCTGTGTGCTCCTGACTTGCCCCACCTGAGTTATCATCAAGCTAATCTAGATGTAAAAAACACTTTATTCTGTGCACTCTCTACTCCTGTGCAGGACCCTGTCTGGCTGATTTTTTCTTGTGTCGTCTACATAAGTATATCTGCCTGTGTGGTTCTTACATTGTTAGCTGGTTATAGCAGAGCTCAACTGTTCTGCCCTACTCTGCAACAGAGCTTGTAATTACTTGGCAATGCAGAGCAGTGTTTGCTGTGTGCTGCTGACAGATATGTTTTCTGAAAATGCAACTTAAACCCAATCCCACCTCTACCCTCCCTTACCATTCCTTTTTTTAAATTGAACTCTGTCTGTATCCACCCTCCCTCCAAGTGATCGCCATATACTCACCCTGGGCTCTGCCACCGCCTTCATTGACCACTTCTCCATCTGGCTTCTATT